>NW_028258171.1:14773457-15106582 GCF_053883595.1 Heterocephalus glaber
ACTCAAGAGACATTTGTTTATTACTCATTCCTCTCAATGGAGGCTTATTTTTTTAAGCAAGATTTTTTTTTTTTTGCTAATTCTGTCAGTCTGGGATATGACAATGTGACCACCAAATATTAAGCTTTCTTTTCTCTCTAAAATTAATTGACTAAATTGAAATTATGTCCTCTTCAACAGCTGGACTTAAAGATTTGGTTGATTGTCATGATGAAATGGCTTTCAAATAACCTTGCAAAAAATACTTCGTGCACTGTTCTAACCCAAGTGCCAAGAACAGTTTCTGGTATTTCAATTTAACAAACACTGTAGAGTGTGTGCCAGGCAATACTTCAAGTGCTTTATAGACATTAACTCACAGAATGCTGAATACATCCCTATGAGATTAATATTATTATTTATCCCATTTAGAGATGAGAAATCAAGAGGCCATTAAATAGCCCATCATCACACAGGTAACAAGTGACTCAGCTAGTATTCGAGTCCACTAACATGGTTTCAGTGCTTTATAGGTGCTCAGTAAATGATTATAAAAGAAAAAAAAATCATTAATGTTGTTTTCTCTTTTCAAGAGCTGTTTAAATATTTCTGTTCTTATTTAATTTAGTTCTAGTACTTTTTTCCATACCTATGTTGCTTTCAACAATCACTTGAGAAAAAAAATGTTCTAAATACTTGGATATTGAAATGTGTCAGTGGGAGAAGATAACTGGATTTCCAGGTAACAAAACCATCTCAGAATTCCCCACTTACTTGGCTCGGATTTTAAGCAAACCCTGTAGAAGGCTTCAGCTCACAAACTGACCCCCTGCAGGCAGGGCATAAGTCCTGGGTGGCAGTCAGTCCCTTGATCTCCATACTGTCATCTACATAGGCAGTGGAGGCCCTCTCTTGTCAAGTAGTGCTTTTTTCAAACATGCATTCGCTACTGTACCATTTTTCCATCCAGGAAGACTGGTCACAGTGCTTTGGTCATCATCTTTCTGCAGATTGTGCTTATTCTATCCATGTTCCTGCCCTGTGATTCCTTTCTGCATGCACATGCAGCTGTGCAGAAGACATCTGTGCTTGTGATTTCTAAATCAACCCTAGCATCTTCCTATTTATTCCATCAACAAAGAAAACCATTTAACACCATTCTTTCCTACCTTTTCCATTGTATAAATATTTTCTTGATAAAACATTGCAGTTATCACTGTGTGAGGCTCAGAGATTGCTCCGAACCAGATGAAGCAGAAACCCAGTTGAATCCATCCCTAATCCTAAATGCTGTTGAATTTAAAAATAAGACTTAAATTGCTTTTTCTGCCTGTCTAAATGTCTACTGTATGAGATACAGAGAATCACATTCAATAACCGTCACTAGGTTTTTGGGAAGAGCAGAATATAACTCAGGGAAAGTTTATTCAGTAGTGCAATTATTATGAATTACATAATTAAAATTACGTAAAGAGGAGGATTACAACAAATCCATTCTCCATTATTCTGCTTGTACTTTCATTTAAATTTTTCTTAATGTGAAAGTTTTAAAGAGATATAATGTTCTTCTTAATTATCTTGAAAATGTACTTTCTTTTAACATTTGTGTCAGGTGTCAAACTATTCATTTATAGTTACATATTAGAAAGTTATAATTAAATTTTACACAATTACTAGCTATTATAATCATGATTAATTAGTAGAGCACTTCACTTTTGCAATCATAAATATATTTTTGTATTTCAATTGCCTGATACATACTAACCAAATATCAAGGAACTAAAATAGACTGTTATTATATAATAACATTGAATGCAAAAGTAAAACTCTTTAATTATTAATAAAGCAGATTTGTTACGTGCTGGCACATAAAGCAAGCAAGGTGACTTTTTAAAAACTTGAATGACAGAATATTATACTCATCCATACTTGAGAGAGAATATTTGAGATAATAAAATGAAGTCTGATTATGTCTTTTGTATTTGCTTGGGATCAAAATACCTTTTATGAAATGATAGCAATGTTTTATCTTTTGTAATGTGTTTACTTAGCAAAATAAACAATTGGCAACTCTATTAAAATTAATCCATGAGACATGCCCTCATGATCTTCCTAGGTTGTTATGCTCATTAGATAATTTTAACCCATACAGCCGCAGGACCAATGATCACGTACAAGTTCCAGGACATGTGTAACACACTCAGCTACTTGGCTCTATCTGCTTTCTATGAAACACTACACACTCGGAACCATGTTGTCTGGATTTGAATACTAGCTGAGTCACAGAGAAGTGTTGAAGTCATCCTTATGAATGGTCCCAGAGCGTAAGACTAGTGATGCTGGCAATTGAATTGCAGTATATTTTTATAACTGTCCTATGTTATTATTAGTTATTGTTATTAATCATCTAGTGTGCCTAACTTATAAATTAAATCTTATCATAGGTATGTACAAATAGGATGTAATACTCTCCATGATTTCTGGCATTCACTGAGGGTGTTGAAAAATATGCCCTGTGGCTAAGGGAAGACTGTTGTGATAGTTACGCTGAGACCCAAATCTAAACTGGGATGGCCCCAGGCAGCCTTAGATGGCTGAGTATGCTAAAACCAAGGGGGGAACAAACAGTAAGCAAATGCAACAAATGTGGTGTGATAATTGTTTGAAAGAGGCTGAATACGGGACAAAGACAGTTCACCCAGGGACAGAAATCTATGCAGTTCATGGTTTTTTTAAAAAAGATTGGGCAAGTGTGTAGGATGTAGAGAGGCGAGAGAGCCAGGTGGAAGTTGTGTGTGAGGTGAGGAAAAGTCAGGGAACAAGGGAGGCTGAGAATGGAAGAGAAGAGAAGAGGAGAGAAGAGAGCAAGGGTGCCTTCTCATACATCTGGGTTCCGGATATTAAGATGGTTTGCCCCTCACACAAAGGGCCTCCTCTTGCTTTCTGAAATCCAGGTAGTGACACTGACTGTCCTCTGACTCCTCCAGTGCTACTCCATCTCCCTTTAACTTTAGTAGCTGGTGACTCACCCAGGTGGAGACCCTGCCATGGCCCTGAGGAGGCAACGGTAAGTTACCATGGCTTCTCCCTTTGAGCTGGGAGGAGCAGCTTCTGAAACCCCATGCAGCCTCCTCAAGCCTCAGAGGCTTTGCTCTGTCTGGCCGGAAACACAAGACAGAAGGTCTACTTTGGTCTGCTGTAGTACCCAATTGGTCTACTGGGAGAAAAGGGACACCTTTGCCTCTGGGAGTGGCCTGCCAGCCTTTACACCATCAGTCTGGAGCCTTTCTTGCCATAAGGAGCCCCTCACAGGTCAGCACCCAGCTTGGTCAGCCACTAGGTTTGAGCCTGCCTCATGGAGATCTGGAAGCTCGCAGTCTGCGGAACACAGCTGCAAAGCTTTCCTCAGCAATAAAGTGCCGCTCTGGTTATTTTCACCTGGGGAAGCAGTTAGTATAATTAGACAGAATGTCATTGAAATTCGTAACTTGTCACTGAGAGATAGCGGGTCAGCCGAGGAGGAAGGACACACAAACCTAGTGCAGTGGGTCTGTGTAAAGTCACTACCTTTGCTTTGAAACCACTGAGTTGGGTAGAAAAGGGAAACTGGAGCATCCTCTGGTCCCTGAAATGAGTCTTCAGAAAAGAGCCCACTGCCTCTCATTTCAGGCTGTGCTGTTTTTCCTCCGTGGAAAATCCTTGAGTTCTTGAATTTGTTAGTTTGGTAAATATGGTGCTCTTACAGGGACACTGGAGATCCAGTGGTACATAAAACAGAAAATGTCTCACTCTGTGGTTCAGACCTAGTGGGGTAGGCAGACTATAAACAAATCAGCAAATAAATAATAAAACAGCAGATTGTGATGGGTAGTTATAAATTAGGATGGTTGATGGAGAGTTAGTTCTGGGATGGGGAGAATAATTTAGCCTGAAATGTTGGGGACAGGTTCACTGAAGAGGTGACTGAAGAAGTGAACCAGCTACTTGAATAACCAAAAAGAGCCAACCAGGTGATGATCTGGGGACTGGATATTCCCAGAGGGAATCGCCAGTGGAGAAGTCCTAAGTTGGAAGAAGCTTAGTGTTTTGTAGCAAACAGCAGAGAGGTACATGTGGCTGGAGCTGAGGCAGCAAAGAGCCCAGTTTATAAGATGAGGGTGGAAAGGTTGTCAGAGGCCAGATCACTTGGGATCTGTGGACCGGGGACACAGTGAATTCCAAGTGGGCTAAGATGGGATTAGACCCTGGGAGATCATATAATTTGTCCTTCTCACTTCGAACAGGAGCAAAAGTAGAGGTGAATTTTGTCACCTGTGAGTCAGCCAGCCAACTGGATTATTGCTGTGACTGGAGGTAAGATCTTTTGTCATGCATCCCTGCTGGTTTCCACCAAACTCTCCCTGAATGCTAGAAAAGAAAAAGCTGGACTCTTCAATGTCCATAAGCATTTAAATGACTAGTCTTTAGCACATGTCCCATTTATACTGTCTTTTTGACTCACAGTCTTGAACTAGAAAATTATGGAGGCAAAGCCATTCTTGTAAATTTTTATTTTCTATAGAAAAGGATGGTTTGAACATTTGCTTCTGATTAAGAATTAAAGTTCTTTATGGAAAACTTTTTTTTTTTAAAACCAAGACCTTCTATTCAGATACCATACTTGCCATGAAAGCTTTTCATAGAACTACATCTTGGACGTCCTGGGTTTGACCCATACTACTTGACTAGGACTTGAAGAAATAACTGGAGAATATCATCATATGTCTTTCCAGTGTGGGGAGAGCAGCAAAGCCCATGTGGGTAACAGGAAAATATGGGAGAAGACACTTATTAAAGGAATCAGGTAGCATGGCACAGAGGCTGTGCACACAGCTGTGTGAATTGAGACAAATAACCTACTTTTATCCCCAGCTTCTTTGCCTGTGAAATGGCACAGTAATAATATTCCTCATATAGAGAATTAAGATAATATCTGTAAAAGCACTTAGAACAATGCTTGTTTCATAATGAGCGCTATAGAAATGTTTTGAAGATTTGTTTAAAAGGCTTAATAAAGTATAGGATTATGTTTTATTTTTAAGGCTAAGCATCCTTATATACTTAGTTTGACTATTTAAGGCCACAAACCAAATGCATTCTTTTTTTTTTTTTTTTTTTTGTACCAGGGATCAAACTCGGGTCCTTGCCCTTGCGGGGCAGGTGGTTAAATCCCCAGACCAAATGCATTCTTTATGTTCTGGGATTTGGTCACATTCCCACCACAGGACATAAGGTGCAGCTTCCATGTCTGGGAAGAGTTAAACATTCCACTACAACCATTCTACACACAAACATTCGGAGTTAGAAAATTGCACTGTATGTTATGTACACACAGGACACATGTGTGTATTTTTTTGAACAGCATTAACATTGCCTAGGGGAGGAATAGCTTTCACATCCTTCTCTGAGTTGAAAAGGAGGACATATGGAAGGAGATTAATTTTAGATTAGCTGAGACCTTTAGTTACAAAAGGATTTGAGGCTGGCTTGATTAAGTGCAAACTGATAGAAAGAGAGTGTTGGTAAATAGAACCTTCTTGTCACTGTTCTGACCATCATTCAAGATTTGTATCCCAAAGAGCTTCCACCAGTCAAATGCAATGGCAAGTTGTGGCCTCATTCTGGCCTATGGCTCATCCAAATTTCATGTCACTGCCTTTAGATCTCATGATTCCTTTCATTAATTGACCAGTGGACTCATAGAAAACTTTCTGTTTTCTTTCTCTTCTATGTTCTCCTCCTTTCTCACTGTGTCTAGAGAAAGATGTAAGAGAGAAAAATCTCACTCCTTCCACTGCAAGATCTCAAAAGGACAGGAAGAGCATTCTTCTGTCTTTGTCTAGGTAGATGAGAGTAGAAATAAGGCAATGGCCTCAATTCAAGGATGGACAGGTCCGCAGAAACACTTCTGTACTGTTCAGTTTTCATGGTGCGTGTAGAAGGAGTTCATGTTTATACAGTGCTTGAAAGGACACCGAGGAGATTTCTTATAGCTGTGGTTCTTACTTTGGACTCTCCAACTCCTTCAGATCCTTCCTGGTCACCCTGAGAGTCAAGAGGACCCAGATTTGACAGAAATTATGGGATCTTTAAATCTAGCCTGATATATCAAGATCCAGCTAAAAATGAGAGAAAGCAAGCATGGCAGATCATCTAGGATGTTCTATAATCCAGGCCCAATTGCAAAGTACTTTCCTTTGGCCCCTATTTCTTGGACCAAAACTTGTTTCCTGAACATATCTGACTATAAGAAAGGCTAAGAGCTTAGTTTAGCTGTGTATCCAGGACATAGATTTAGTGAACAACTAGCCATTCTCTACCCTAGACAGTATATGACCCATGGTGGTCCAGAGATAGTGGCCAACTAAAGCACACTGCCTGGCCCATAGCACAGTTTCCTCCTTACCGAACCACACTCTGCCATGTCTCTCATGTGTGCCCTACCTTTGGAAAACATTAGCCCACAAAAGTTGTCCAAAAGAGAGAACCAAGAAGAAAGTGGCCGATCCATTTTCTAAGAAAGGTTGGCAAGATATGAAAACACTAGTTACATGAAATATAAAATATGCAGAGCAGCATTAGTCACAAAAACTCAAAAGATCCAAAATTGTACCTGAGGGCCACCATGATCCTGTTTCTGAAATGGACTTTGTTGGTTTGCAGAATGATGGCAGAATTAGAAAATGCAACCTAATTATTGAGGATAGTCAGAACAAAAATTGCCTGACCAACTTCCATGGCAGGGGTCTTATGTATTAAAAAATATCCTCCATAGTAAAAAAAATGACAGAGCATGAGGAATGACTGAGGGTTGTTTCATCTGTACTCTGTTGTTTTTATTCGGGAAAAAGCAATAATCACACTTGAATGACTTCTTACACTTAACCCCTGTAGGTCAGTCAAATCTGAAAGAAGATGATAGAAATCAAAATCGTGGCCCAAGGGGAGAAGACAAAGATCTTGAGAGGAGTGGTCAATGAACTGATTGCAGAAAGTATTGGGAAAGCCATGAAGAAGGCTTGCCTATCTAGTTATCCTCTTCAAGGGCTGTTACTTGTAAAAGGAAAAATGCTGAAGAAGCCTGGGCTTGAAGTGAGAGCTCATGGAGCATCACAGCGAAGAGAGTAGTTCTAGAAAAACTACTGAAGGCGAGACAGGTGCTCAAGTGGAATGAGTGCATGATGTAAGCCACTGATCTGAGAATCTAAAATTCAGGTTTTTAATGGTGACAAGTGAAAAGTCTTATTTATGGGGGAAGAAGCTCAGCCTATTAAGTACAATCCTAATGTACCCTAGGTCAGTTCTACTCACAGGAAAGACTTGGGTGTAACATGTAAGAATCCCACAAAGAAGGGTCAGCCTTGCCTCCCAAATGACAGCAATTTCCACTGTGCCATGAACTCTGTAAGAATCCCCAGCCTCACTCTCCCTTCTTTCAGTCCCTTGCCACTTGGTTGCTTCCTGAGGACCAGGGGGGCAAGATGAGGATATTGCATGGTTCACTGCAAACACCTGTCTCTCAGTGCTACCTCCACATTTGGTTCAGATGTTTGCACTCCCCCCCTTCTTACATTTGGCCCTGTGGTCTGTGTCCCCCTGAGTTAACTTTCATCATTCAACTAGAAACAACACCTTCTTCTTGCTACCATTTCTCTGGGAACTGTAGGGAGTCAACCCCAAGCCTCCTGCACTCCCCACGGGGCCAATAGTGCTTCAAAGGAGTGTGTTGGGGCTGCATCTCACGGCTGGGCTTCCTTTCTGTTTGAACAGCTTCCATTGCTCACTGCTGATCAGTAACTCAATGATTCATTAAACACACAAACAACGAGTGAATCTGTTCCATTAGCGAGGCCACCTGTTCTTCCCAGACATTCTCAGCTGAGCCCAGCAGACACGAACAAGAGAATGCAGACATCAGTCAGTGCCCCGTCCATATTTGATGGCGTGTTAGAGCAGGAAGAGCAGAGTCCAGGCTTCGCTGACGCTTTTATGCTTTTCCTTTCATCTGGGAGCAGAGCTGCGAGGCTGTAATGTAGAGCACAATCCAGTTCTCTGTAATCAACCAGAAAACTCCAAGTCCTTGGCCATGATTGCCTCCTTAGTCTTACAGAAATGGAGAAAGAGAAGACGGGAATCTCTGCATTCTTTAGCTTGCAGATGCAAGGACAACAGAATTAACCAAGCTCTAAACAAAAGCAAACAACACACAGAAAAAGAAAGAGAGAGAAAAGAAGGAAAGAGAAAGAAAAGGAGACAGAGAGAGAGAGAGAGAGAGAGAGAGAGAGAGAGAGAGAGAGAGAGAGAGAGAGAGAGAGAGAGAGAGAAGAGAGAGAAAGAGAAGGAAACAAAAAGAAAAATGTGAGAGAAATGTCATCAGCTGCAATAACATCTTCCCTGCCCTGGCTGCAGCACAATTTTTTTGCTATGCTGCTTCTGGTTCAGCTGCACTGAGGAAGGGGAAGGGGACTGCAATGATCAACATGTGAAATATGTATGTACCGATTCGCCAAGATGAATGTAATTATTATGCATGGCCGACATAAACTAATACTTTTAAAAGAAAATAAATGAAATGTGTTGAGCACTCAAAAAAAGAACTGGTTTACTAGTGTTTATAACCTTTTTATAAATCAAGTCTGCTAACAATCAGATAAAGCTAACTGAGTTAAGCTGATGCTGGTATTACAATCAACAAAAGCTAAAATTTTATTTTGAAAATAGCCTTTTTCTCTTCTCTTCTCTATAACTTCTCTTTCATAAAGGAAAACTTGCATGAAGGGAGCAGTGTTCATTTCGATCCTGAAAGCTGTACCAGACCAGGAATAATGGAACACAGGACCATTTCTCAAGTGAATATTAAATTGCCTCTTGAGGGTGAGTTTAGTGCTTCATACCCGGTCACTAGGATTTGGACTGGGCACTTCATCTTTGTTAGACTTAGATTTCTCTACACTGACATTTGCATTAAAATATTTGATTGCATAGTTTGGTTTTTAAGTCTAGGATGGATTTATGCTAGAATATAAGTAAAAGAAAATTTTTTTGCTCATTGGTTCTTATATAAAATGAAAGATGAAGAGGAAGAAAAAATAATTCTTCAAGGAAAATTACAATTCCTATGGTTTATCTGTAAAATTCATTTAAAAAATGAGTTTTAAATTCCCTGGCAGATTTCAGATATCACTGTTGCTAGTGGTTAGTTTACTTTCATTTTTGTGGCACTGGAAATGACAAAATGCCAGGTGAGGAATTCAGTTTTTGCCTCCTTCGTAAATATTATTTTGATTTTAGAGGATGTGCTGTGAGCTGCACATATTCAGGATGAGTAAGGTAAACAGAGTGAGGCAGGCAGGCCCTGCTGCTCAGATTTGCTAGGCAGGTGCGAATGTATCTCCCTTACCCAGCACATAAAAGGCCACGTGCATTTTCAAAGGGGTTTCTGCAGTCCTGGTCTTTTGACAACCACTACTACGATTTGCTTGTCAAGTCCAGGTGTTTGTACAGCCGCTGGTTTTGTAATCAAAAGAATCCTCAGATTCTTTTGTATATAAAAAAAGAACGGCACGAGAGAAGTGACTTTTTGAAAAAGACTAAGAGGGAAACAGCCATGTAAGATGAACAATTAGCCAGGAGAATGCCAGCTACCCACTCATGTGACAGACTACCACCATCCCAGAACTTTCTGCACTGATACCAGGATTGTGAACCTGCACTGTTCAGTATAACGGCCGATAGTCACCTGTGGCTACTGGCATTTGCATTGCGGCTGGTGGGCCTGGGAAAATACATTTTAATCTTGGGTAACTGAAATTTAGGCATATGCATTTAGGGGTCTTCATTGCTATACTGCCTAATACCTAGGTTGGTTTCCTAGCTTCATTGTAAGTTCTTCATAAAAGTTTGCCATATGCTTTGAATGAGGACACAGTGAAGCTGGGAGCCAGTGATCTTGTTTTGAGGGTAAATGACCTAGGATGAGCTGCCTGAGAAGGATGAGAAAACAGTTTGTAGTTGAAAGGCCCTGATTCAGGGGGCCTGTGGTGATGCAGTGCATCATGGTGGGAATGATGGCAGAAGAAGCTGTTCATCTCATGGAAACTCGGAGCAAGGAAAGAAAAAGTGGCTCGAGTCCCAGTATCCCCTCCACGTGCAAGCCCACAGGTTCCCAGCTCCCTTCAACTAGAATGTCTGCTGTGATGTGTTAAATACAGCAAGAAATAGCGAGATCCAGTTAAAGAGTCAAACACATCTTCTTGTTTAATTTTTCACCCTTCCTGCCTTCTGGGTAAAAGGCAGAGAAAAAAAAGAAAACTAACTCTCTCATCTATTCTGCATCAAGCAGTATTTATAGCTTCAGACTTTGGTGTGAATTCCAAAATGTTGTTTTGAGCCATAAGGTTTGTTACAATTAGTTTTACATCAGTGGAAAACTAATACAAACAGGTATTTCACCTTAAAAAAAAAAGGAAAAAAAGTTTGCCATATGAAAATTAAAAATATGGTCATGTTCCATCTCCCTTAATACTCCTAGGTGCTTCTCGCCCAAGGGCTCGTACTCTTGGGGGTTCCTGCTTCTATCCTCTGCTCCAGTGGATCCAATTTGTTTCTCCACCCTTGATTGCCCTCGGCCTTCCCAGCTCTGTGATGTCCACGCAGTCTTCTCTGACTGGAACGCTCTTTCTCACTTGTCCACCTCAGCAGACCTCTGTTTATCTTACCCATAGGAAGGACTTTGGAAAGTGTCCCCAACTGCCCCACATAGATGAGAGTTCATGCTCTCTTCTGTTGGTTTCCAGAGTGGTATAGCATAAATGTCAGGTCTCAGGGAGATCCTCAGATCTGTGTGCAAACGTTTACAAGAAAATTCCCAGAAGAATTAATGGGTGGAAGGAAAGTAGTGGGTAGAAGCCAGAGAAGTGCACAGTGGCTGGCAAAGCTTTGCCCAAGTTTGTAGGCAGGCTTATTACCTCTATAAATCAAGCCTCACAACTGTCCTGCCCCGAGACGAAGTGGAGTGTTCATACTCTTACATCCAGTAGGCAGTGGGGAAGAGCCACCCCAGGGGGCTAGCAGGAGGCACTTTGATTTCACTGCTGCTGCTATGGGCAAAGGCTGGTTCTCCAAGAAAGAGTGCGGGCCTGGCTATGGAAGGGAAGCCAAGGGTGTGGGAATGGCCTTAAGGAGGGGGGGCGGGCACAACACAAAAGTAGTGAAGAAGAATCCTGCGGGATCTGGGCAGGACATGAGCACGAGCTATTTGACATTATTCACCCAGGGGAAATGTTAGAATTGGATCGCTGTGGTTTATAAAACCCTTTTCTTGGGAAAGTGACTTAATTGTATTCAGCTTTGGAGTTTCCTCCTCAATGAAATTTAGAAAATAATTGCATTTACTTCTCTGGGTAAAGGTAAAGATTACTGTGTATAAAGTATTTAGCATTGTGTGGGGTACATAATTAAAAAATTTTAATGCAGCTATCATCTTAATATGACATTTTATTGCAATGGCACAGCTGAGTTTTTTGTTGACCTTGAGATTTCCCAGGCCAGTAAACTACTCTTTAAGTCACTGACCCTAAGCCTATTCCTGGCCCAGAACAGAGATCCAATCAGTATTTTTGAGACTTTTAAAGCAGTGTAATTTAATAGAGGGGACAGGGGGAATTGGGTACTATGGGAATCAGAATTTCAAATTGGTCCCTCAAAGATGTTTCACTCTAATCCCAGAAGCTGTGAATATGCTGATATATCACTCCTGTAGTTATGAGATATTATATGGCACAGTTTGTTTTAAGAAAGGATTATCTGGTGGGCCCTTGAAAGCAAGGATTTTTCTGTGACAGAAGGCAGAAAATCAAATCAGAGTCACAGTATTCGAGGGTTTGGCATGAGCGACCTTGAGCTGGCTGGGATGTGAGAAGCTAAGTATCCTGTCTCTGGTTTGTAGGTGAGGGAGGCCACATGTGCAGGAAGGTGGATGGCTTTGGGGAGGTGAGGGGACCCTGCTTGGGAGCCAGCAAAGAAATGGGAGCCTCGGTCCTAACACCAGGAGGAAATGGATTCTACAGACAGCGTGACTGAGTTTAGAAGTAGATCCATTCTGGAGATGGAGCTCACTTTTGTCTGACCCCTTGATTTCAGCCTAGTGAGGCCCTGGCATGAACACAGTTGAGCTCACTCGACCTACAGAAGTGTAAGATAATAAACAAGTAATGTCACTTAAGACAGTATGTTTGTGTTGATTTGCTACACAGAGGTAGAAACAAGTAACAATGCTTACTACATTGTGGAAAAGCCTAGAATCTAGAAAGGAAGGTGAGAAACACCTAGCTTTCAGGTTATACCACAGTGGCTGCCACCTGAGACCAGGAAGATGCAGGAAATGACATTGGCCCAGAGCCCTGCAGATGGTGCCTAGAGGGGAAGTGTGGATACCAGCTAGCTGTGACCCTGGTCACATCGATGGAGGGTCACAGTGACCACCATCATCACCACTATTGACAGAGGAAGAGGTACCTTTTGCTCCCTTGCATATTAAAAATATCCCACAAATGAATCTTATTGTCCAACATAATTTGTATCCAGAAGCTTGCCAAGAAAGCATGTCTGCGATATGTAGTTCCCAGGCTTCCAGTGCCCAAGATAAAAAGGTATGAAGAGAAGGGGCTTGAGATAATGTTGATTGACAAAGAGTTACATCCGGTATGGATGGCTCTTCAGACCTTCAAGATGCCCTTATGACAGCCTGCTCATGGGAGTTATTTTCATTTTACAGATTGGAAAACTGAAATCTGATCTGGTAAGGCATCTTGCTTCAGTTTCATCAGCCTCCACTCCCAGCCTTCAGATGAGGTGTATCACTGGCTGCCAGGTGAGTCATGGAGACTCAGCTGAAGATGCCATGGAAATTGCAGCAATTTGATTTTTTAAAGGAGTTTTCCTTAGGTTCTGGGTAAAGGGACGGTGTTAGACTCTTGTTGGAGCCCCGTCTGGCTCATCCAAGCCTCCTCCTGGCCCACATTCCCTGACTTTGGCCGCAGACCTTGCAATCGTGCGCTCTGATTTCTGGGTTGACTGTGGCGAAGTGCCCTGCCCTCGTTCACTGGGCAGCCCCTGCTGTTCTTTTATCCTGGGAGTGCAGAGGACCTGTCCTCCTCTTCTGTGATCCAGTTGACCCTGCCTCTCCCTGGTGGGAGCTGGTGTGGGGCGGAGGGGAAGCATCAGGAGGAGGGTGCGCTCCGAAAGGGAGTCAGGCAGCATTTCCTGCAGACAGCTCTATCTGCCCCGCATACCAATCCCCTTACACACGGATTGGCCCATAGGCTCAAGCACAAGAACAATTTGGCCTTCTCTCTTCTCTTGCTGACGGTAAGAACGCAATTCTGGGAGGAGATTTTAGCACTCAAGCTCAAGACAGGTGGCATGCTGTTATTCTAACTAAAAGTGCAGGGAAACTTAGAGGAAGAGCTCTGGATAATATTCTATGGGTTCTCTGGGATCTCGCTGTGACTGCGGGTTAAAGGCCTAGAGGCGGATCTTTGTCAGTCTGCTGGAGACTGGGCTCTCTGGGTTCCCCTCTCCTTCCTGGCTGGCTGCCCCTGTTTCCCCTGGACTTGGCCTTAGTGGTGAGGAATTCATTCCTAGGTTTCTGGAGGGGGAGAAAGAAAGAATGTTTCAACTGTCTTTACTATGCCTTAAAAGACATAAATTTTAAGTGAAACATATGCTCATAGTTTGATACAGCTGAATGCTAATAAAACAGCACCTGTGCCTGGGATGAGACATGGACAAACCACCTATATAGAAATCTAGGATCAGCCAGGCTTTCTTCATGTGGGGATGCCATGCGAAAACCATCAGGGACATGTGTGAAAAAATCTGCTTCTTCTGCTCCTTTAAAATTCCACTTAAATGTACTTTAAATTGAAAACCCAACTTAACTAGAAAGAAAAACAGATATACCGTAAGTCTGTACATGTAATTTTTTTTTGGTCAAAAAATCTTAAGCCTGGGTTTTCCTGAAGCCATATTGTTCTGGATTGGTCATTGACACTGGTTGAGCCAAGGGTAATCTATCAGTGGCCTCTTTTTCCTTTGACTTCTTGAGGGAAAGATCATTTGCCTTTCCCTATCATCACACCAGCCACACTTCCTGTGTGAAGGCCCACAGGAATTGGAACCTGACTTCCTGGAGTGAGGGGCTTGGCTAAGGACACTCCTTCCCCACCCCAGGTCCAGCAGGTAAGACCCTCCTGCACAAAGTAAGCCCCTCCTGGCCCCTGAAGCCCATAGTGGCTCCAAGGGTTATTCTGAAGACCTTACTGAGATGCATAGAGAGACATGAAGGAGTGGATGCACCTAGAGATGAGCAGTCTGATACATAGCAGGGGATACACTGTTGAATGGGGTAGGTGCATTCTCTGCTCCTATGGAGTCAAGAGAACAGAGGGGGAAAGCAGACAGGTCCAGGATGTTACAGGCAGAGAGGGAAGTGTTGGAATGGGCAGAAGGATGTTACAGGTGCACAAAGCAGGGCTATGAAAATGCCTTAGCAGGAAGAGCTCCTAGAAACAACAGTGATCAGGCCTAAGAGTGTTAATGATAATGCTTTGGTCTCTGTGATGAGCTGTCAGAAACTGACTTGAGAGGTAACAGAGGTATTCATCGCTAGGTAAATGTGTCCAGGGAGTATCTCTATTAAGTCCACTTGGATGGTGTGCAGTCGTGTTATTGCCGTACTGATGGATTCTGCAGCTGCACTGTGATGGCCTTTGACTCTCCATCATTTAGTCAGTCAAGGGGCCAGGGCTCCTCCTTCATTATTTCCTGTCTCTCTTCAACAACAGCTGTGTAATTCAGCGTCTCTTGAAGAGAAAATTTTGAACAGTGGATTGGAGTCCCTAGTGGTATGTGTGGTAAGAGAAGTGGGAGATGCTGTTCCCTCTACACAGTTATGGCACCTGCCTCCCATCATCTGAGCTTGCAGCCCTCAGATTGTGATGAAAAAGAAGACACCAGGGTCTTCCTGTCAAACTGTCAAATTTGAGGCTGAATGAAATATCCACCGGGGATCTCCAAGCAGCCAGACAAACTCATCTTTACTTTCAACTAGGGAGAATTTGAACCGATGTCTCCAGCTTTGAACGTCCAGGAT
The DNA here is from genome assembly GCF_053883595.1 of Heterocephalus glaber. Lineage (NCBI taxonomy): Eukaryota > Metazoa > Chordata > Mammalia > Rodentia > Bathyergidae > Heterocephalus > Heterocephalus glaber. Next base: position 14,788,630 of record NW_028258171.1, read on the forward strand.
ATTAATTCATTCTGACATCTGTTCTTTCTCTTTGATATTTTAAAAACAGTCTAGAAACAGAATTGTAAATCCATGCTCCAAAAGAGCTACTTCGGATTCTGGGAAAGAGTGCAGTTCTGAGTTTATCTTGTTTATCCGAGTAGTCTCTGGTCATTTTGTAACATGATATTTTATCCACTGGACGCTCCATACCAATGTCTAGCACCAGATTTTGATTTTGGTTTAATCATCCATCACAGAAAAAACTGTGGTAATATCTGTCTTGCCATCTTCAAGAACTGTGGTGATACTGGTAGCTGGCTGCTGGCTTCCAGTCTTTGTTGTAGCCATCGGGGAATGTGGCTCTCAAAATCCCAGAATTTTGGAGCCAGAAAGAAAATTTAGGGGTCTCTATCAAGAACCATAACAATGCTCATAATTTTTGTCCCGATGAATCCCCTCCCAAGAATGTCAGAGTAATGTCACTCAAACATACATCGTTGAAGGTGTTCCCTCTAGTATTCTTTCTTGTAAAGGTGTAAAAACACAACTCAACAAAATATCTAACATTATGGACCTTATTTTAAAAATTGGACACATTGCCTTACGAGAATATTATGCAGTTCTAAAATAATTATGAACTATGTACATGTAAAGTGTGCAAATAGATAAATGTTTATTGAATTATTTTCAGGTGCCAATGATCTAGTATAATAAAGGAATATGTAGATTGCATAACTATGCACTTTGTGATATTAGGTATGTAAAACACACATGCTTATTGAAGAAAATTTGCAGAAACATTAATTGACAGGATTATGATAGTTCTATTTCATTTAAAATGTTGTTACATCATCCTAAGTGTGAATGTATGTAAAAATTATTATAAGTGTATGGAAGAAATATTTGAGAAATATTTCTAAGAGTTTTTAAGTGTAAGAGTGACCACTTGTTCATTCTTGGTTCATGTTACTTATAGAGTAATTGCTACATTCGGCAAAACACAACAGTGGTTAAGACAAAAATGTAATGCTTTAAATTTTTAGTCAGATCTGTTTTATTTGATAAATGTTTGAATTAAAACAGTCGCCTTTATAATAATCTCTGCTAATCTCCCTCTTTCCAATCTCCTTTTTCTTATCCTTCCTCCACAAACATTATAAAAGTGGAATTTAAATCACGTAGAGAGTACCTTGCCTGAGGATAGACCACTTACTTGCAGCAAACTTGATACTAGAATCTGAGCTTTAATTTTTCTCCTACCCTATGGAACTTCTCCCCAATAACCCCCACATCTCTTTTAAATATAAATTGTTGGAACAATAATGGAGGATAAGATAAGTTTTATGTAGAGCCATGATGAATAATACAGGACAGGAGAAGAGAATTATCCACATGAATATTTCTGAAGCTATTCGCACACAAGAACCACACAAAGATCTTGTCCAGATGCAGATTTTGATCTGCTGTGTAGAATGGGACTTGTGATTCTGCTTTTCTCATGAATTCCCTTTACTTGAGTTGCAAGAATCTAAAGGTTAGAAGCTGTCTGAATACAGAAGATATAAGAATTTAAGTTTTTAGTTTTGTCACTGGGGAATAACAATGTCAATATTTGATAAAGTGTAAACTTTCTTCATTCAGTGATCATGCATTTTCTCTTCCCTTCCCAGCACTTACTGCAGATCCAGGTCTTCCGCTAGTTGTGGCCATGAATGACAAGAGAATGTTCTAGAGCACACCACCCAGAGAGAAGAGGCCCAGGTGTGCACCAGACTCCCAGGCTCTTGCTTTGTCCCAATGTGATGTGTGGTCTTCACCCGGCACCCTGTCACCAAGTGGTCCCAGACAGGATACTTGGAGTCGAGATCAAACCTGAGCTGGAAGCCTAACTAGGCCCTGTAGACTAGAGGCAAGTTTGTTCGAGTTTTCATTTCTTTGTCTATAGAGTTGAATAATTATAGCATTGAACTCATTGGATAGTTGCATAGATTAAATGAGGTGTACATAAATCATTTAGCTCAGTGTCCAGAATGGAGTAAAAGTTCAATAAATAAATATATGTGATTATTATATCTAGCTGAACCTGAATCTTCTAAATTCTTGACCTAGAAGACTTCATGGTCCAGTAACTTAAGTTGACAAGAAATTAAATATTTATATTTATTTTACATTTAACTAAATATACTCTAGATATAATAAATCTAAATAAATAAATAAACAAGTATTAATAATAACCATGTATGTGTATGATATATTCACATTTATGTAAACATATTTAAATATTTAATATATTTTTTGTTTTTTCTTTGTTTTGTTTTTACTGGGGATCAAATTCATGACCTTGCCCTTGCAAGGCAAGCGTGGTGCCACTGAGCTAAATCCCAGGCATATTTAATATATTGAAGTAATTAACATACTTCCTCAATAATTACATAGACAAATATAAATTAGAGAAATAAATAAGTATATATTTCTCTATAAAAGTATATCAGTATAAATAGATATAACAAAAATGTAATAAACTTATACAATTTAAATGTATATACTAACAATTTAAATATTATTTTATATGTGTCCTATGCACATTTCAGCTATGCACATGTGCAGGAATGTATATGAGTGTAACAGTTGCTTAGGCGCACTGTGGGAACCCAGAACATGGCCTAATGCTCTGGGACAGTGACAGAGGATTTTTGAGACAAGTCTTGAAGGATTGCATTGGGATTGGAGAAACAAGCTTTTGGGGTGAGGATTTGGAGTGCAGGAGCCAATATGCAGTAAGTAATAACTGTTCACGGATTGCAAAGAGCCCCCAAATGGTGACCTTCATCTATGGGCTGTGGAGGGCACGGGAGAGGCTCTGACTGGATGCGTGTGTGCATAAGCTGGGAATTCAGTGGGGCGGTTAACTATTAGCAGTGCTTTTATCTGCTTTCTGCTCCCTTCAGGAGACTACACTCTTTTCCAAGCACCATCAAATCCTGCAACAGTCTTTACAAATTCTTAATCACTGAAAATGTAGGGCTGGGGATTTAGCTTAGTGGTTCCACCGTCTGCCTTGAAAGTGCAAGGTCCCAAGTTCAATCCCTGGTACCAAAAAAAAAAAAAGAAAATGTAAGGAGACAGTTGCCATATAGAAAGGTATTTCACATTCAGTGATGAGGTTTGTGGCAATTTCCTTCAAGAGGAAAAAAGATGTTTTTTTGTTTTTTTTTTCTCTTTCTTCCATTACGTTTATTGGTACGTTTTTGGTATAAAATACAGTTACATTCATCATTGGGATCTTGTACCATTGCATGAGTCTCTTGGTTCTTATTTTTTTCCCCTTCCCTTGCCCTCCCTTCATCCCCTCCACCCTTCCCTATTTGCAAAGACTTTGTTTCCATTTTTTTTCCTCTTCTCATATTTTTTCTTTTCCCTTTTTTCCTTTCCCCTACCCCTCCCACTTCCCCTCCTCCTTTAGACCTTTTCTTCCTGTTACACAATATCAATTATACATTTTTAAAATTACAATATCAAGATCTAGGAGACATTATCACAGATTTTACAGAATTTAAAAGGATATAGAAAGCATATTTCAAAAATCTGTTTTGAAATAAATTTGACAACTTCTAAGAAGTACCTTGGAAGACAAATTAATGAAACTAACTCTGGAGGAAATATAAAATTTGAATAGCACCTATTAAAGAAAGTATATTCCTAGCTTGAAAACCTACCTATATGACAACAGCAGGCTCATAAACATTTTAACTGATAAATTATATCAAACAATTAAAGCAGAAAAAAGAAGGAACACTTCTCCCCTCATTTTAGGAACTCAACATTGTGCTAATTCTAAAACTGGATAAAGATAATAGAAGAAAAACATATAAACATAGATAGAAATTTGTTTAACAAAGCAAACTATTAGAAGTCAGATCTGGCAGGATGTAGAAAGTGGTTTTGTTATAGGGATGGCAGTGTTGGTTCAGCACTGGAAGATCCACCTCCAAAAGTCATCATTTAAACAGAGGAAAGGGAAAAGCCATATGATCCTGTCAGTAGTTGGAGAAAAAGTATTGGACTAACTTCTACAGCTGTTCATGGTAAAAGCTATCAGGAGACTAGAAGTAGAACAGAACCTTCTCAACAGATTAAAGACATGTACTCCATACTTCCAGCGAGAACGCCTTATATGAATGGAGAAGATACAATGCTTTCTCCTTCAGGTGGGGAACAAGGGCAGATATGCTTACTCTTTATCTGTCCATTAAACTTTGAAACCTAGGCCCCACCAAAATAGTCTGGCAATAAAATGACACAACTAGGATAGGATTGGCAAGGGAGAAGCAAAATCTTTATATGTAGATGAAATGATCATCTCTAGAGAAAATACTAAGAAATCTCTAGGAGCCCCTAGAACTTGTACTTGAATTTAGCAGGATTAGAAAACACAAGGTATATATAAAAATTCAGGTCTGTGTATACTTGCTATAAATGAAGAATTGGATATTGAAGTTAAAAAGTTATGTAGGAATACAAAGGACCTAGAAAAGTTAAAACAAAAACAAAAACAAAAACAGTGTTGGAAGATGTTTAGTACCTAATTTTAAGACTTCTTCTAAAGCTGCAGTAATCAAGGTAGTGTTGGTGTAAGGAAAGACATATAGATCATTGGAATAAAACAGAGAATCTAGAAATAGAACCACATATATATGGTCCACTGAGTTTTGAAAGATTATTTAACATTAACATTTTATAGAATATAAACTCAATTCGAGAGCTGAGGAAGAGATAGTGTTTTCAGCAAATGGCACTAGAACACCTGGTATCCATATATAAAAAATTAACCTCGACTCTTTATTTCCATACATGAACATAACTTGAAGGGATCTATGAACCTAAATAAGAAAACCTAAAACTATAAAACTTTAAGAAGAAATTATAAGGGAAAATATTTATGAATTCAGGGTAGGCAAGAACTACCTAGGATACAAAAAACATGATGTATAAAAGAAAAAAATTGATAAATGAGAGTCCATCAAAATTTAGAACTTTAAATGACATCATTAAAATGAAAAGAAGTCCTTAAACAGACCATATTTACAATGCATATAACCTGTGAGCAGAATGTCTAAAGAATTCTTAGAGCTCATTAATAGACAACCCAATTAAAATGTAGACGTAAGGAGATGATAGTCAGTATAGCACAAGGAAAGGTGGGCAACTCTAGAATCAGAAAAATACTAATCAGTACAATAACAAGATTGAATTATACACTCACTAGGGAGTTGAAGTTAAAAGTTTTAAAAGCCTTGTCATGACTTTTTCGTTTTGTTGGATTCTCTCCCTTTGCATTTAATTTGTCATGCCCAGTGGATTCATTCTACTGGCTTTCTTGGGGTTGTGATCCTCATTGTCTTTTCCTAGGGTATTGTCTAAAATTTTTTGGAGTGCCGGTTTGGTATTCATGAAGTTCCTGAGGTGGTCTTTATCATGAAAGTATCTTATTTCTCCATCAATTTTGAAAGATAGTTTTGCAGGGTACATGAATCTGGGTTGGAGGCTGTTTTCCTTTAGGGCTTGAAATACATCACTCCAAGCTCTTCTTGCCTTGAGGGTTTGCATTGAGAAGTCTGCTGTGATTCTGATGGGCTTTCCTTTGTATGTGATTTGTTTCTTTTCTCTCACTGCTTGTAGAATTTTATTCTTCTGTTGGATTTCTGGAATCCTAACTATTATATGCATATGTGTAGATTTTTTTTGATCACGGCTTTTTGGAGTCCTAGATGCCTCACTTATCTGTATGCCAAGTTCTTTTCCCCTCCTTGGGAAATTTTCTGCCATCACTTCTGTGAAGAGTTTTTTTTATGTCATCTGCACTCTCTCCTCTTTCTTCATTGAGTCAAATCAGTCTTATGTTATTCTTCTTTGCATCGTCTAGCAGCTGCTGGATTGATTTCTCATGTTCCCTTACAATTTTAAAGCAATTTTTCTTTTCCTGGTCACTAATTGCAATCTTATCTTCTATATGTGAAATTCTATCCTCACATTAGTTCATTCTGCTGCACAGACTTTCGATGGAGTTTTTAATCTCTTGGAAATCTGTTTTTATCTGTTTTATGGATTCCATTTGTTTCCTATGTTGGGATTCCATCATGTTCCTCAGATCCTCTATTTTTTAATCTGTGTCCTCTCTAGATTTATGAATCATGTCTTGCACCATGAGCAAAATCTTTGCTGTTATCTGAGTAATTCTTTCTGATTTCATTTTTCCCAGATCCTCTTTTGTTGCCAGTTCAGAGAGTCCAGGTGGTTGAGTATCAGATTGTTCCATCTCGTTTCCCTTTGGGGTTGCTGTAGGTGATCCAGAAGTCTATTTTTGAGGCTTGTTTACATGTCTTCTCATTTCCATGGGGGGGAGAGGTGCTTCTGGCACCCACGGGGCTCACCTTCTGTGCCCTAGGAGCTTGGGATGGCAGTGGGGGAGCTTCCTTCAGGGTGCTGGGACAGGCTCAGCTTCTCTGCCCTAGGAGCTTGGGATGGCGATGGGGGAGCTCCATTTCAGAAATGTTGAACTCAAGAAGACTTGAATGTTGCCAGGTCAGGCTAACATTTCCTCACATTGTAGACATGGGACTGAGTTCCAGGGAGGATATTCTATAATAAAGATAACAATTAAATTCTCAAATTCATACCTGATCAACCCTCTCAGGAGCATGGAGCTTCCATCTACCTGCCTGTAACTATGTAGATCTTGCTTTGAATTCAAAGAATAGAATAAATTCAGAATGAGGCAGATGGTCCTTAATAGTTGCTATTGTAGAAACTTTCCAAAGGAATTTTAGTTAACTTAAAATTGACATGAAGCCCATCCTTTACTGCATAGAAATCAAGGGATTCTGGCAGGCTTGAGCAGCCCAGGGCCTTCTCTGGCAACTCAGGTCCACAAATTTGCACTACTCCAGGATCTCGAGATAAGGACAGGAAGAGTCAGGAAACCACAAAGAAGTACTTTGCAGATCCCTCTGGTGGCTTCATGGATGGAAAATCTCAGTCGCTGGGAGGACTCAGTGCTTCCAAGACTGAGCTGCATAAGTGGGGTCAGTGATTTGCTGGAGCCGCGGGTTGTCACCTACAGGAATCAGCACCTACTCAGGGATCTTGCCCATCCCAGGGGTGCTTGGGCCACTTCCGGAAAGGTGGAATGGTGAAAGATGGGTTGTTGATGCAAAAGGTGTATGAAAGGCGAGGAAAAAAATCAAACATAAAAAGAAGAGGTGAATACAGATATGTCTCTGTCAAGTTCCTGTGGTTAACTGATGTCCTTACAGGTCCATCCCCTGAACATGACCTTGGGAAGACTAAACTCTGACTGCAGCAGGAGCATCTATGGTCAAGTGACAAAGACTGAAGCTAAAATGCTGCAATGATGGAAGAGATTTTTAATTTTCTTCCCTCATCGCTAGTTAACTCATGCAGCTGGAGATTCTAAACTTAGAATCTGATGAAAACCTTCATGCCATTTCCAAAGGGAATCAGTTTATAGGCTGCTGGCCATCAGATGCATAGGTCTTTATTGGCCTTTGTCATAGCAATAGCATCTTGAATTCTTGTTCCATAGCATATCATGTGAAAAATAAAATGATAATTATACTTTACTGCTCCTTTCATCTAAGGATCTTAATTCTCTTAATATTAATTAATGAAGATTCCCAACACCCTGTGAAGTAAACAAATATTACTGTGCTGTTTTATGGATGGGGAAGATGATTAACAAGAAGATTAAGCAACTTGCCCATAAGAAAATGAGTTTGTAGATATCATAGATAGGGGAGTCAAATTTCTACCCCCCTGAGACAGGCACCATAATTGCCAAACCAAGATAAAAAGCCTTTACTCATTCCTTTAAAATGATTGTGAGAGAGTGAATTGTGGCTTCTCACTCCCAAGTTACCCAAGAATGTACAGATCATCCAAAATAAAAATTATTTTTCAGAAAGGGAACATTTTATGTTTACTTGCATAACATTTTCTATTTAATAGAACCTCAGGACATAGTGTTTGCTCCTTAACCAATTTATAACCGGCTCATACTCTTCAAAAAAGGCAGGAACTGTCGCTATTTAGAATATTCTCTGTATTCTAAATCAATCCTGTATTTAGAGATCTGTCTTATAGTATGCTCTAGATTCAGTACTTTGCTGTCTTAGATGAGAATAATTTCATAACAGTTGGTAGGTTGTAGGGCTCTCGTGTATTTTGCTAGTAATACCAACTTTATTTTACTGAGTATTTATCATATTACACACAACTTGCAAAAGACTCATCATAATTCTCATTTATGCCTTTTCCTGTGAAACAGTAATGTCCCCATTTGACAGTTGAGAAATCTGAAGATTAAATAGGTAAAGGAGCTTTATTAGTAGGGATAGCGCAGTTGGGAAATGATACCACCTGAAAGCTGCCCCAAGGTTGTCTGATCCCAGAGACCAACTACTATTTTGAATATTGTACTCTAAGCACAAACACCAGCTCATTAGAATTCCTTCCTTGGGAATAATAGAAGTTTAATCTCCATCTTTTTCTGTAATTAATCCTCCATTGAAATGAGGTTAAAACCACTGGCATCATTTTTAACCTGCTCAACATGACACTGGTTTGTCAGATCATTCTTGCTTTCCATCCAGATACACGATTTGTAAAAGGGCTGGAAATGACTGTGGCAAAACATTAATCTTTAGAACATTTCTCTGGTCCCTGGAGTTCTCATTTTTCTTCACAGAATGAAGTATTCTGCTGTTACCTGGTGACTTCTAGCTCCCCAACTATACCCAGCATCTCTCCCAGGATGCATACTTGTTGGTAGTGTCAAAAGTTATTCTGTTGTTTTAAGCATTTTTCTGTCTAATATTCAACTGTAGCTTCCTTCCCTTTTTTGACTTCTCTACAAAATGTTGGCAAGAGCTGAAGCTCCATTCTCTCCTGATTTTGATGACATTCCAACTCTTATTACTCTTCACCTCTTTGGTTCCATGGGGGACTTTTCTAAGGATTGTTTGTTTTGCTGAAGGACTGATAAATGGTGTGTTTCAGAAGTGACATTTTGACTTGTAGAGGCCAGGCAATCTGGACATGGAGAGAATTCTATAAATCCCACATGTTTTTCTGTATTTCAATGCTGTCATCTTAAATGCAGCATCTGAAGCATAAAACTGCCAAAGAGAGTCATATTTTTATTTTTACCAATAATTCTAGGCGACTGGCTATTGCCTAGATCCAACAACTTGGATTATTTACTGAGTTTTCTATTAAATTGAGCCATTCTTTGTGAACACCAAAGATTTGATGTAGTATAAAATATCTCTTTGGCGCTGCCACATAAAAAATGTATACATGTGCTACTCCAAAGAATAGTCTCTTAGAAGAACAAGATGAAAATTTAATGGCAGCTTTAATTTTAACTTAAGACGTGATAGTACACCAGCAAAAAAGAATTCGCCACCAGCTGCATGACTGAGAGACCAAGGGACTGATTAAATTTGTCACATGGACAACATCTAATTCTTCGAGTGGTAGATAGGTATACACTACAGCTTTCAGTAAGTCTGTTACCAGATGAGCCAACTTCAAAGATAGTGGTGGGCGGTACAGACGACAGTGGGAGGTAGGGAAGCATCAAAAGCTTCAAAGAACATTGAGGTTAGTTTTTTTTTTAAATCACTGAACAGAAAGATATTTTGAGATATGTTGACAATGACCTAATATTTATTTTCTGTTTTTGTGACATTAGTATGCAAAGACAGATTACATAAATAATGTGAATTAATTGTATTTATGTTTTAAATAGAAGACTATTTCAAATTAAAATAGGAGACACCCTGTCTACAAGGCTATTTAGCCAATTGCTTGATACATGTGGCTGCGAAGAGGATTGAGTATTGTCCAAGAGACACAGATGGGATGACTTAGGCACAAACAACTTTTATCTTGTTACTTCTGTGCAAACTCTTGGCCATACCTTTATACAAATTGCATTTTTGATGTACATATGAAAGCCTTAAATATATATCAAAAAATTGGATATAAAGCAGTTTCTTGGCTAATATCTAGGGTTGTTCATCTTTAATATATTACACATTTCTATTCTTTACAGATTTGTAGTTTAGGAGCTAAATGTTGACAGTTTGTAGTTACAGAATTTTTATTGAAGATTTCTGTTAAAATAACATTTCCCACCTGGTTTGAAGCAGCAGTTTCCAGGAATATTTCTTTTCTTTCTTTTTCTTTCTGCACACATTGTGACTGTACTGGATGAGAGAATCATCTTCAAGTACCTTAAGTACTATGGAACTTGTGTGCTTGACATATTTTTAAAACGTCTTCTTTAGTCTTCCAACCGCCCACTCAATATTTGTCTCTTGTAAGTGGGCTACTCGAAGAGCTGAGCCAAGTTGGTGGGCCACCTCCAGGAAGACAGAATTTCATGATGTGCATATTTGTACGCTAGCCTCACTCTTGCTTTAAATTTATTTTCCTATCCCATTCCTCTATAAATTTTTTTAAAAATATAATATTAAAATTTTAAATTTTAGTTTTTTGAAAAAATTGACCCAATTTTAGCAGACTATGTAAGCCATTTGAAAAAGCTTTCTACAACCAAGTAGGGATGAAATAAATGAAATTTAAAAATGGATGTTCTGACACCTATAATTAACTCGTGCTATAAATACCAAAGCTTTAACTCTGCATTTCTGCGTGGGCAATGTACAGAGTTGTCTGGGTTCCTTAAGGGAGAAGGTGGAATTAGAAATATTATAAATAATTAACTCATCCAGGTCATAATGAGGGTAATTATTTTTGTGTATCTTTATCCCTCTAGGATATGCAATAATTACATCAGTTCTTTGCCAAGTAGTATTTAAATATAGTTATTAGTTGAAACAAAATGCAAACCTTTGGTCTCATCTGACATATCAAAAAGTAAAGAAAGATTCAAGAGAAGGTAACACCTAGACTCACACTTACTATGGGATTGCAAGTAATGCCCTAAATGACTCTTTTGGAGCTCAGTTACATGCAGGTGGTAGGAGGATTTATGCTGTGAATGCCTAAAATACTTTCTCCACCAAGAGCAGATTATTAAGTCCTAGTGAGTCTGAGTGTTTGGTGCCAATACTAACCATTAGCTCTTGGCTCTGAGCCACGACTGTCTACTCTGCAGTGGATTCTGCCACCAAGGGGAAGGTCATTAAGGGCTGTTCTTTATTCTCGTTAGTATGTTCCAACATAATTAACAGAAGTTGTTCACCAGATGGTTTCCTTCCTGTCAGCAAGTACCTCCAACTTAATGGCCTATGCAGGATTCTTTACTTTAAGTGGGTGAGGCGGGAAACAAATTTAAAATATATCATCTTTGATCCTCCCACTTCTAATTAGTTCTAAAAGTTTTAGATAATAATGTAAAGGGGGCAGGGAAATGGAATTATTCTAAAAATAAAAGACTCACAGAAGGCCAATAGGAGGTTTACACTTACCAGGGGGTGTTTCTTCACCCAGGCCAAGTGAAAAAGTGCAAAAACGATTCTCAGCCTACCATTAGAGTCTTGGGACTAAAATCAATTTCAAATCCTGTCAGAAAATTCAGCAAGTGCTTACTGAGTCTGCATGGGTTTCAGAAATTGTACTGGGTGCTGGTGGTGAGAGGTCACCACACTTGTCTTGGGCGTTAGGGGGTTTGGGGGATTCCAACATGCAAACAGGCTGTGTACGGGGAAGTTTGATAAGTGCTGTGCCAGACTCTGGTGTTCCTCAACTGCAGCACCATTCTTCTTTCTTGAGAATAAACCTTGGTCGTGGCCTCCCCTGCACATGGCACTGGGTGCTGGCAGGTCTGCTCTGAACTCTCCTCAGCTCTCTCACAGTCCTTGCCAGTGTTTGGTTTAATAGTTGGACATGTGAGCCATTTCTTGCCAGCAGGGAAGATTGGGTTCTTGTGAGAAAGGCTTTCTTGCTCCTAAGAAGGCACTACGTGATGTGGCCCCAGCTCTGTCATCCATTGTTACCATCACAGTATTAGGAACGCTCTAGCTAAATGGTAGAAAGCAATGAGAAGAAATCCAAGTAGTTCAAACCAAGTGGTTTCTCTACAAACTAGTTACATTTGGGAAATTATTTTATAAGAAAAATAATAAAAAGATCCCACTTATATTCATTATCTCAGTGATTTCCACAACAAACTTGTGAATCTTGAGACAGAAACTACCCCTTTTGTACAGATGGGGAAACTGAGATTCAGAGAGACTAATGTGACAAGCCTTGTGACAAGTCAAAGCTGGTAGGTTCTGAAATCCAAAGGTCTTTTGACCACATCTTCTTGTTTCTTCCTTAAATAGTCTAAGCAAAAAATTTAAGTGCACAGGCCAGAAATGCAATGTAATAATGAAACTCTTTCTTTTCCTCAAAAATACCATCTGCTTTTTTTTTTTTTTTTTGAGATTTTATCCCAGGATATTAAATTCAGTTGCTTTTCCTCCACACATGAAGAAAAAAAATGAAGTCAAGTAAAGTAAAAGGCTTCCTAATGGGACAAAATATCATTAAAAATCTGCCTAGGCTACTACTGATTTGAAATTATTTTAAAAGGTGTTTAAAATAAAATGGCCTAGTGACATAGGTTGCTTGCCATGGCGCCCCCTAGGCAGGGTTTCAAAAGTGATGTGCTGAACCTGAAGACTGCACTGTTCAGTGCTGCCCAGGGTAGGCACGGGCTTACTATCATGTACCATAGCTCAGCTCTGAAGACAATTTCGCTCATTCATTACAGCTATTAGGACTCCTTTGTCTGCCAATGATAGAAAGCCCAACTCAATCAGTTTAAGCCAAAAGGGGGTGTACAGGCTCACATAACTGAATAGTATTCTGCAGTTACCCTGACTTCATTGAAGTGGAGCTTGAATCAGGCTCATCCGATAGGCTCTCCTTTCTGTGGCGTGGCTCAGTTCTGCCTGTAACTGGTGGCCCCATACTTTAGGCTTACTTCATCCTTGTATCCTGTCCATTGGAAACAGAATTTGCTTCTTGCAAAGCTAAAGTGACGTCCAGAGTGAATTCCATTGGTCTGTCTGTGCTGCTGTGGAATGTCGTTTCCTGGTCAGAAATCTGTACTGTCTTGTAGCAGGATGATGCATCTGCCTTCCTGTGGTGGCCTCATGGTAGACAGGGTGATCCCTTCCTCTTGGCCATGGGCTTAACTATGTAACTTGTTTGGTGAATAAGATGCTAGTAAATGCAGTACAGAAAGAATCTCTATGAATATAGGCGAGTTTGCCCTTTTGCTACACCCTTCCCTTTCATCCTAAGAAGAACATGACTTGCATAGAAGAATGTTGTGCAAAGAAGATGACAGAAACATGGAGCATCCCTGGGCATTATTGTTGGCTTGGAGTTGATGCCATCCAAGCCAAACTTTATTAGTCAAATATCCGCCACCTACAAAATTGTGAATAAGAATTAAATGCTTGTTGTTATAAGCCACTGAGTTTTGAAATAATTTGTTACATAGCATTATTAGAACAATGGCTGACTAATACAGTCACTAGTCTGGGTTGTCCATTTCCATATCAATCACAAAGGCAGGAGGTTGGAATGGAATTGGATAAGTTTGGATTGTGAATTGTGTCACTGAAACCCAGTATGGAATCTGGATTGCCTTTGAAATAAAGGCTGAAAGAGCAAAGGAATAAGAACACTGTTACCAGAAAGAAGTTCTGATGAGCAGAAAATGACAGATGTTTGCCACACTTACCACCAGCAAAACCTACACTTAGAATCATTGATGGACATGAGCAAAGTGGCACACGCCTGTAATCTCAGCACTCTGAGAAACTGAGGCAGGAGGATCACAAGTTCAAGCCCAACATGGAAAGGGCTCGGATGTAGCTCAGTTGGAAGGCCCTGGATTCAAACCCCCAGTACGGAGACAAAAGAGCATTGCAGAAAATTTTAAAAAGAAAAAGTTATTAGCAAGGCAGATATGGGGAGGATAGAATAAGACTTAGGGTTAGCAAAAGAAGAGAGAAGAGTTGACAATTATTTCAAATATCATAAGTGTTGATGTACAGAAGACAGATTGCCTTAGACTATATTTCTCCAAGGGCAAATTACTCTGACATGCAGAGATGTGTTGTTGGACAAAGAATATGGGGTTTGGGAATAGGAAGACAGAATCTAGTTCAAATTCTGTTCTATTTATTAGTGATATGTCCTTGCTAATAACTCCCTCCCAATGACCACTGCCTCATCTGTAAAGGCAAGCTAAATAAATATGTTGGAGAGTTTCAAAAATAATGCACGTAAACCCTGGTGTTTTTTCGGTGCTCAGTAAATGTTAGCTATTTTAATATTGGTGATATCATTATTACAAGAACTATCATGAGTACCAATATGTGGAGTCTATGGGGAAGCCAATTTTATCTAAGTATGAAGAGGAATATTTACATTGTCCAGAAATAGACTGGGCTTCTCAATATCAGAGTTGATCTCCTGAACTGGGGCTGTTCCAGCAGATGCTTGGATGTGGGGAAGGCAATGGAGAGGACTTTCTGGGATCACTGAGAAACTACATTTTCTAGATTTCCAGGCTACCCTCTAACTCTGAGATCCCAAGATTCAATGAAATATGAGCCAGCTTCATTTAACACTTGCCCCCAAATGAATGGAAACTGAAAGATGTTATAGACAGGGACACCAAACATCTGGATATACTTGGAATAATCTTGGGTTAGACTTGTCCTGGTACAATCATGAAAGCATCTATTTTTTCTTAATGGTGTCCCAGTTTGAATGATAACATCATATGGTCATCCTAGTTATAACTAATACAGCAAATAGAAGCCACACAGATTCTTGTTCTTTTTAAAATAAGTTATCTCTGGGCTGGGGACTTAGCTCAGTGGTTCCAGTGCCTGCCTCGAAAGCGCAAGGTCCCAAGTTCGATCCCTGGTACCAAAAAATAAAAAATAAAATAAAATAAGTTATCTCCTCCAAGAATTGCTGTTCTTCTTGGGTTTCCCTTCCGGGGAGATGGTATCATCATGTGCAGTAACTCAGCCTCACACCTTGGAAAGCCAGCATTCCGCTTTGCTCTCCTCAGTCAGCTGCCAAACTCCTGATCCTGCCTGCCAAATGCCTTCTGTATCTTCCCCTTCCTTTAAGTCTTCCTGCTTTAGTTCAAGCTCATGTTACCTCTTGCCTGGACAGAGCACTAAAATCCTCCCAGCAGCCCAGACCCATCCTATTATCCGTAAAGCTCCGTGGCACTGGTATGTGGCCTGTAGAGCATGCCAGCAAGGCTGCCGACTGTTTCTATTCACCTACAGAAATGAAATGAAGGTTTTGTTGTCTGAGTCTCACTGCATCATACAAAAATGGATGGAAGGATTTTCATTAAATGTAAAAACTGTTTAGGACAGTAGGATTTGCAATGTGGCCTTATAGAGTCTATACAAAATCCCCCTGGAGACTCTCAGGAGGGCATCTCCATGGTGTTAAGGTCATTAACCTTCCCAACAGCTGGAAGGGAAGTGTGAGGGTCTTCGAGGCTCCCACTTGAAAGTGACACGGCTAGGAAAATCCACAGTGCACAAAGAAAACAGCATGGTTTCCAATTCAAGTCCAAATCCAATGTCTAAGGGCAGGTTCTCCCCGGCGCAGAGGCTGATTTGCAGTAGGTGTTGATTCTTCTGTGGAGTTGTTTTTCTCAGGGGCAACTTGAGGTAGTGTTACCTGGGGTTTCTCTGCTCACACCAAGTTGGTGAATGATCCCCTGGAGTGATACTGAGAGAGCAGCTCAGCTAGGAAAACGGCCAGCTTCTCAGACAGGAGCTCACTGTACTCCCAACTGGCCGCTAACCTTGTGCTCGCACCACATTTTGTCTCTTACCTGGGTCTACATCCCCTTCTTTAACTAGGGATCAGGTGTCTTCCTCATGGGACACTTTCTCCCATCACCCCTAATTATGGGTGTGCTCTGCTGCCACGGCTGTCAGATTCCGGATTCAGCTCAAAAGCCACTTCCTCTATAAGACTTTGCCAGAGGCCCCTGGGGTTTTTAGTTTCCTCCTACACTACTTTCTACTGTTTGTTATCTATTTATAATGTAGCTATTTGCCCGTGTGTGTGTGTGTGTGTGTGTGTGTGTGTGTGTGTGTGTGTGTGTGTTTAACCCTGTAGGGACCAGAGAAACAATGTCTTCGCCATCTTGGTATCTCCTCAGTGCTTTGCACATAGAGTAAATGATGTTTTACAAGAGGATCTTAATTTAGTTGAGCCACTTCTCCCATGAGGAATCAAAGTGTCTTTTAGAAGGATCATAAATGCCATACTGTACTATGAATCGCCCAGGATGGGACAGCACTCCTCTTTGCTGGATAAATCTGTTTGCTTTGCAGTTAGCAAATGATTAGAAGACTATATCCACCTTTTAAATTTGAATGTTCAGGAATTTTTGAAAAGCTACGAAATGCCAGGAAATACTGGGTATAAAAACTAATCCTAATTCTTAATTCTTGGTTTTCTTAATACTTAAATTCTTTGGTTATCCTAATACTTAAATTCTTAAATTTGGCTCTAGTATATGAAAGAAGAACTGCTGTAGTAACTTGTTACACTACTCACCTATTTTGGGCAATATCTCCTGGAGAGTATCAAATCTTCAGCAAAGTTGTTGGCCTCCATCGAAGCAATTTTGAATTACCATATAGGCTCCAGTCAGTAGGATATCAGGTTGCTTCCTGTGTAGTATGCAGCTTTAAACCAACAACCACAAGGGCCTATCTTTGAAGCATAAAACATTTGGACATTAAAACTTCTTTCGGGCACCATGCCGGAGGTCAGAAATCTGCATTTTCAACACACCTCGCCTGGGATTTCTCTACACACATGGCCTGACCTCCTTACCGTCACTCACTTCCAAGTCTGCTGGAAAGAGAACTTGGTTTTGAAATCTACTGGAAAGCAAGTCAAAAACCAGGACCTTGACCTAGGCAGCCCATTGGGAACAAAGAGCCTATGACATCGTTTTCAGGAGACATTTGTACTTCTCACAGTGAAACTGAGAAGGGTATTTGTGTCTAGATGGGCACAAACCCAGAGGAGCTGTTTTTTTGAAGTGTGGGAAGATCAGATGCCTAGAAAATGTCACAAGGACAGAATAAAAAGAGCTGTTCTCAATTGGTTAAATATTGGCATTGATTCCCTGGGGGGTGGGGAGGAACCCCTCCTAAAGCAACTATCTCCTTAATTTGGAGCTGATAGAATTAAAAAGAAGAAATAATTAAGTGAACATTCAGCCCTTAAGGAGTTGAGGAAGTAAGTGATTGAACAAAATATTGATCTTTTTAAAAGAAGATGTTGAGGCACTACCATATGCCCTTTGTAAGGAGTCTGAAATAGAAGGTGGGAGAGTGTGCGACATCAAGCAACAAGTGGCAGAGCAAGGAACCTGAAGGCAGTGCCCAGAGGACCCAGAAGAGGGCTGTGTGCACAGGAAGCCATACCCACCTGTGACCCTTGGCTGGAATGCCCACCATTGCCACCTTATCCTGCCCTGAGATAGTCCATCAAGAAGGTCCTAGAAGAGTCCCCAGAGATGATATGATCCAACACTGTCATTTGCAGAGATGGAAGCTAACACAGAGTTGAAGAGTCTGATCACCCAGTTTACAGAGTGGAGTCTAAAATTTAATTGTTAGGTTCCTCCCCCATGCTTTTCTTTGAGGGGATGCACCTTCAAATCTTATAACATCCTTTTTTTTTTTTTAAGAGTAGGAAAAATTTATTGAGAGAAAGAAAGCTTCTGCCTAAGAGAGACAGAAGGGGGACCGGAAAGTGGGTTGCCCACCCACCTCACATTTCAAAGATGTTTTATACAGCAAAGCCATGTGGTGAGGTGGGTACAAAGTGGGACAAAACTATAAGACCCAATGGAAAATTGATTACTGCTATTCATCCTACATGGGTGTGGTAGTTTCTCTTCTTTTACAATTTTGGCCTTCAGTCAATGTATCTTCACTGTCCTCCATGTTGGCTCCTTGTGGGCTGGCACCTTAAGGGAGGCCCTGTCCTGACAACAAGATATCTAACTAACTTACCTATCTGCAATATTCCCCCCTCTGAAGAAGGACCCCTAACTGCTGTGAGGGGGCAAAGGGCAAAGATTGTTCTGGCTACTTCCAGCTGAAGAGGGTTATAGTTGTGATCAGTGGTTACAGTTACTCTACAGAGTCTGTCTAAAGGCCCTCAATAGGTGCCAGGCATTGTCATCTTGGGTAGCCATATAGCTTTGAGTCTGGAGGAGACAAAGCCAAAGAAACAGTTAATATATGGGCTAAATAATAAGGTCAGCAGGACTGCTATGAATATAGCCAACAAGGGTCTCCACCAGGAGGTATTAGTAAATAGCCTCCCGCAAAGAGAATAAGGAGAAGGTCCAGGGAACTTCAGAATCCAGCATAGAAGTCGTATCATATAGTTTAGCAGTTATGAGCTGTTTACAAGGTCCATCTGGTGAATCCTAGTAAAAGAAGTCTAGCACATTTGTCACTGGTTCCATTTCTATGACTGCTTGGAGTTTGGCAGCCTCTAGGCAAGAATAAACAAAACTTTAGAAATTGGAGCATAATCTAAGCATGAGCACCCTAAATGGAAGGGCAGGCTGGGAAGAAAGTCACACTTAGAAATTGAAATAATGATTCTAACCTGCTGGCTCTTAGATTCTTTTACTGATAAGAGGTTATCTATAAGCCTGACACTTTGTCATAAGTCTCTCTAGTTTTAGTAGTTAAGAAGATAAGAGACAACCCTACAGAGGTCCCAAGTCACATGGAACATGCCGAATCAGCCCGCGCCCCAGCAACAATCCACTGGACCCCCACCCCTGCTCCTCTGTACAGCCACCTGGTTCCACACTACAAAGATGCAGAGGACACCGGACCACCAGACCACGGTACTGAGTCCCGCTGCTCCTGGCCCAGAGATAGGGGCTTCTGAGCCACCGTCCCACTGTTCCTGGTCCAGAGGAAGGGGCTTCCTGGCCACCATCCCTCCCGCTGCTCCCAGCCCAGAGGAAAGCGCCATTGGGCCACCTTCTATCCCGACACTCCTGGCCCAGTGGAAGGGGCTTCTGGGTCACCATCCCTCCCACCACTCCTGGCCCAGAGGTAGGGGCTTCTGAGCCACCATCCCACTGCTCTTGGACCACAGGAAAGGGCTTTTGGGCCACCATCCCTACCACTGCTCCCAGCCCCTGTCCCACCTCTCCCAGCTCAGAGGAGGTAATCCATGCAGGCGCCAACAGCACCCCCCAAGTCGAAATGAGAAAACATGTAAATAAGTCTCAAAACCAGACTTCCAGATCACCTACAGCAACCCCAAAGAGAAATGAGATGGAACACTCTGATACTCAACCACCTGGACCCACTGAACTGGCAACAAAAGGGGATCTGGAAAAAATGAAATCAGAAATAATTTTGCAGATAACAGGAGAAATTGTGCCCCTAGTGCAAGACATGATTAATAAATCTAGAGAGGAGCTCAGGAACATGATGGAATCCCAATATAGGAAACAAATGGAATCCATAAAACAGATGCAAATAGATTTCCAGGAGATTAAAAACTCCACTGAAAGTCTACACAGCAGAATGAGAGAATGTGAGGACAGAATTTCAGATACAGAAGATAAGATTGCAATTAGTGACCATGAAAAGAAAAATTGCTTCAAAATTATAAGGGAACATGAGAAATCAATCCAGCAGCTGCTAGATGATGCAAAGAAGAATAACATAAGACTGATTGGAGTCAATGAAGAAACAGGAGAGAGTGCAGATGACATAAAAAAATCTCTTCACAGAAATAATGGCAGAAAACTTCCCAAGGAGGGGAAAAGAGCTTGACATACAGATAAGTGAGGCATATAGGACTCCAAATAGCCTTGATCAAAAAAAAAATCTACACATAGGCATATAATTGTTAAGATTCCAGAAACTCAACAGAAGAACAAAGTTCTACAAGCAGTTAGAGAAAAGAAACAAATCACATACAAAGGAAAGCCCATCAGAATCACAGCAGACTTCTCATCACAAACAATCAAGGCAAGAAGAGCTTGGAGTGACATATTCCAAGCCCTAAAAGAAAACAGCCTCCAACCAAGATTGATGTACCCTGCAAAACTATCTTTCAAAATGGATGGCGAAATAAAATACTTTCATGACAAAGAGCACCTGAGGAACTTCATGAATATCAAACAGGCACTCCAAAAAATTTTAGACAGTACCCTAGGAAAAGACAATGAGGATCACAACCCCAGGAAGCCTAGCTGAATGAATCCATTGGGAGTGACAAATTAAACGCAAAGGGGGAGAATCCAACAAAAAGAAAAAGTCATGACAAGGCTTTTAAAACTTTTGACTTCATTCCCTAATGAGTGTATAATTCAATCTTGTTATTGTACTGATTAGTATTTTTCTGATTCTAGAGTTGCCCACCATTCCTTGTGCTATACTGGCTATTTATCATCTTATCTCTACATTTTAATTGGGTTGTCTATTAATGAGCTCTAAGAATTCTTTAGATATTCTGCTCATAGGTTATGTGCATTGTAAATATGGTCTGTTTAAGGACGACTTTTCATTTTAATGATGTCATTTAAAGTTCTAAATTTTGATGGAATCTCATTTATCAATTTTTTTCTTTTATAGATCATGTCTTTTGTATCCTAGGTAGTTCTTGCCTACCCTGAATTCATAAATATTTTCCCTTATAATTTCTTCTTAAAGTTTTATACTTTTAGGTTTTCTTATTTAGGTTCATAGATCCCTTCAAGTTATTTTCATGTATGGAAATAAAGGGTTGGGGTTAATTTTTTATATATGGATACCAGGTGTTCTAGTGCCGTTTGCTGAAGACACTGTCTCTTCCTCGGCTCTTGAATCGAGTGTATATTCTATAAAATGCTAATGTTAAATAATCTTTCAAAACTCAGTGGACCATATATGTGTGGTTCTGTTTCTAGATTCCCTGTTTTATTCCAATGATCTATATGTCTTTCCTTACACCAACACTTATTGTAGCTTTAGAAGAAGTCTTAAAATTGGGTACTAAACGTCTTCCAAAACTGTTTTTGTTTTTGTTTTTGGCTTTTCTGGGTCCTTCGTACTCCTACATAACTTTTAAAGTTCAATATCCAATTCTTCATTTATAGCAAGTATACACAGACCTGAATTTTTATATATAGCTTGTGTTTTCTAATCCTGCTAAATTCAAGTACAAGTTCTAGGGGCTCCTAGAGATTTCTTAGTATTTTCTCTAGAGATGATCATTTCATCTACATATAAAGATTTTGCTTCTCCCTTGCCAATCCTATCCTAGTTGTGTCATTTTATTGCCAGACTATTTTGGTGGGGCCTAGGTTTCAAAGTTTAATGGACAGATAAAGAGTAAGCATATCTGCCCTTGTTCCTCACCTTAAGGAGAAAGCATTGTATCTTCTCCATTCATAAAAGGCATTCTCACTGGAAGTATGGAGTACATGTCTTTAATTTGTTGAGAAGTTTCTGTTCTACTTCTAGTCTCCTGATAGCTTTTACCATGAACAGCTGTAGAAGTTAGTCCAATACTTTTTCTCCAACTACTGACAGGATCATATGGCTTTTTCCTTTCCTCTGTTAAAATGATGACTTTTGGGGGTGGATCTTCCAATGCTGAACCAATACTGCCATCCCTATAACAAAACCGCTTTCTACATCCTGCCAGACCTGACTTCTAATAGTTTGTTTTGTTAAATAAGTTTCTGTCTATGTTCATACTTTTTTCTTCTATTATCTTTATCCAGTTTTAGAATTAGCACAATGTTGTGTTCCTAAAATGAGGGGAGAAGTGTTCCTTCTTTTTTCTGCTTTAATTGTTTGATATAATTTATCAGTTAAAATGTTTATGAGCCTGCTGTTGTCATATAGTTAGGTTTTCAAGCTAGGAATATGCTTTTTTTAATAGGTGCTATTCAAATTTTATATTTCCTCCAGAGTTAGTTTCATTAATTTGTCTTCCAAAGTACTTCTTAGAAGTTGTCAAATTTATTTCAAAACAGATTTTTGAAATATGCTTTCTATATCCTTTTAAATTCTGTAACATCTGTGGTAATGTCTCCTAGATCTTGATATTGTAATTTCAAAAATGTATAATTGATATTGTGTAACAGGAAGAAAAGGTCTAAAAGAGCAGGGGAATTGGAAGGGGTAGGGGAAAGGAAAAAAGGGAAAGGAAAAAGTATGAGAAGAGGAAAAAAAATGGAAACAAGGTCTTTGCAAATAGGGAAGGGTGGAGGGGGTTAAGGGAGGCCAAGGGAAGGGGAAAAAAATAAGAACCAAGATACTCATGCAATGGTACAAGATCCCAATGATGAATGTAACTGTATTGTATACCTAAAATGTATCAATAAAGTTAATGGGGAAAAAAAAAAGAAGATAAGAGACAATTTTTTTTTTAGCCCTCCCTTCACCCCCTCCACCCTTCCCTATTTACAAAGACTTTATTTCCATTTTTTCCATTTCTCATCATTTTTCCTTTCCCTTTTTTCCTTTCCCCTGCACCTCCCACTACCCCTACCCCTTTGGATCTTTTCTTCCTATTTTGCACATAAGAGACAATTTGAAGAACAAATTTCACTAAGAAATATAAAACTCTAGCTGAGTTCTTATAGATTTTACCACAGTTTTTTTCCTAATGATCCATTTTCATGGTCAGCTACTGGTAGAGCTGGAAACTGCTAGTGACTGGAGCCCCTTTTTATATCTAGCTTTATTACTAGGGATTATTTTATACCTCTTTTGGTTATTCTTTTTGGCTGGGTGTTTAAGATCAAGTTAAAGTGAGACCTGTCAATCAATATGAACCTCTTGCTATCTATCAAGGTCAGTTAAGTCTCCTCTGGCATTACTTTGGAACCATGTATAGAGCCTCTCTGTTCCTCTGTCAATGTCAGCTGTCAGGATGGGTCATGGCCTTCCTTGACCATGGTGCTTTTAGTGAAAATGTGGGAGACTTTTCCCTCTTCGTGACCTGCCTTTGGCACACGGTACATTTGTCCTCTGGTGCCCAGCAATCTCCCTGCTCAGGAGGTTGAGTGACTTACCAAAGATGGAGGATCCTGTAGGAAAGGTTCCTTTGTGTCCTGGATCTTTGTTGACCTTGAGGGGCCAGGGCCAAAATATTGGCTGTCCTCTTAGCCCAGTTACCTTTCTAGTTTTGGTCTCCAAACTTTAGTTGTTGAACACCCAGAAGAGAAGATCAGTAACATAAGTATTTCAGTAGGAGCAGTGAGCTTAACTAATATAGTAGTTAAGACCTCAAGCACTTTTGAAGTATAAAGCACAGTTAGAGGGCTGTTATTTTACCAACCATGGTCATTTAGTTGAATCCCTGCAGAATGTTAATAGACAACAGTTATATATTATAGAGAAACTTAAGATCAAGAGCTACACATAGTATTTTAGCATGACAATCATGACGACATTTTCTTTGTAACACATGTCCATTTAAGTACAGAATAGTCTTTCAGTCAAACACCTCCATCTGATCACAAGATGTTAAATGACAAAAAGAAAACTCTTATTTGTTATCCTTTAGTAGGATGCCATCTAAAGAGAACATACTTATTGGCCTATAAATGTACCTTAGGAGTTCTAGCCTCTAATTTTAGTGTGTGACATTGTTTCAACTGTTTGGCGACTGAAGATCCTTAAGTTTGGTGACACATATCACATACATCACATAAGATTTTTTTGGGTACTGGGGATTGAACCTGGAACCTTGCACTGGCTTGGCAGGTGCCGGAACCACTGAGCTAAATCCCCGGCCCCATCACCTAAGTTTTTAAGAAGACTATTATTTGGCTGGTTTTCTCATGCTGGCTTGACAGCTACCTCTTATCACAAGCAGCTGGAGTGCAAGAGAAAGGCAGATACCTGAGTCAAAAAAGCTCATTACCATAAACACTATCCTAGAAGACTTGTACACCTGGAACGCATGAACATATATACCATGAAATAACAACGAGTATCAGTTACACAAAACCCTTTGTCCCTTAATTTTGTTTTGTACCAAGAACATTTTAAATAAAGCCTTGTTTTCCCACAGAAAACTTAGACCATGACCAATGTACACATATCACAATGATATGTTTAGTGATGTATTTCCCACAAGGCTATGGAAATTATTGGGGTCCCCTTTGTGAGCAAAGGCTGGAATAAATTTTTTCCAAGCAATATAGCATTCTAACACAAGACTCCAGCCTCCTCTCATGTGCAGGGTACCCCTGCGTGGTTGTAGATTTCACACAAGGAGAAGAGAGCAGAGGATCCTGAAAAGTGTCACAGATGAAGGAGGTTAGATTAGATGCTTTAGATGCTTTGTCTCCATTATCTTCAAAACATCATAGTAGCCACAGTTAATAACAATGCGCTGTATATTTATTTCAAAATCACTAAGAGTAGACTTGATCTATATTCATCACTTTTCCATTGTGGGGACAAAATACCTGACAGCCACAATTTAAGGAGGAGAGGTTTAATTTTTTGCTCATTGTTTCAGAGGGTTTAGTCCATGGTAAGCTGGTTTCAAGGCAGGATCAGCATGACTGAAGGGTCTGGGGGAGGAAGACTGCTCGCCTCACAGCATCAGAAAGCAGAGCACAGGGAAAGAACGCCACTGAGAAATACCAGGGCCCTACCTCCAGCTGGGCCTCACCTCCTAACAGCACATCCAACTGTGAACTCATGAGTGTAGCACCTCCATGATCCAACCACCCCTCCAGGAGTCTCTTAATCTAGTCCAGTCAACAATTAAACCTAACCATCACACAAAATATGATAAATATGGTAAAGTAGTGGATATATTGACTTGATTTAGTCTTTCTACAATGTATGAACATATAAAAACATTACATTGTACCCCATGTACAAATGCAATTAATATTTATAAAGTCAAAAAAATTTCAAAATAACCCTAGGTGGTAGTGATCACTGACCCCATTCCACAGGAAGGGAAAGTTAAGAATCTTGTCAAAGGTAACAAAGCTGGTCAGTTTGGAAGGAGAACAAGGAATCCAGTCATAGCTTCCTTCACACTCATGGTGAAGCCACTCTGGCTTCCACCCCTAAGCCAGTGCCTGAATAGATTCTATGTAGCTACCAAGAGTACACTTTTCCCTATCCCTTACTCTGGCCACAACTCCCCAGAACCTCAGCTTCCATGGGGTTCGTGACACCCCTTGCTCAACAGGTAGGTTCAGTCACACTGGACCCTTATTTCTCAGCTGAGAAGCCTCCCTTTGAAAGCCCAGGTTTGGACACCTGCAGCGTCTTTCTTGGGACACGATAATGTCAGGGACGACTGGACACAGGGCAGCTCAGGAAGTAGGTCTGCATACACCAGAGATAGAAAAACTCAATGAGAATGGAAATCACTAGGTGAGACTGGAAAGTGACAATGGGGTACAGTCCTGTCTTTGTCCCTTTTTCCTAAGAACTAAATCACAGGAAGAAGACCAAAGTACAGCTTGAGGGATGGACACAAGGATAAAACTTGAAAAGCACGTAGCTCATCTACAAGTTTCCCCATCATGACCCTAGGCAAACTTCACACGGAGGGTTTTATAATGAGGATGAATCTCACCATAAACCTAGATAGCTAGTGACATGGATCACCGGTGTATGGACCATGAGCGGTGTGGGGAGATGGAGCTGAAGAAAGGCTGGGCTGGAAATGAGGCGTCTGCAACTGGACTGTTAGAGTTAGGAGTCCTGGGTCCTGGGTGGGTGCAGTGGAGGCTGGAGAGGTAGGATTCTTTGGAAGGATTTTTCTGAATCATTTTGCATTAGAATGTTTTCAGCTGTGAGAAGAAGAAAAACCAACTCAAACTGGCTTATACCACATGGGTTTCCTTTAGTTTATGCATGAGAAGAAAGCAAGAAGGAGGGGTGGGCTTCAGCATTAGTGGATCCAGAAGTTCAGTGATGTCAGCAAGGACTTAGCATCTTTTCATCTTCCACGCTGCTGTCTGCAGTGTCAGTTGAATCCAAGGCAGGTCCTCTCAGGACTGTGGGATGCCTGCCAGTAGCAATCGGCATGGGAGTGTCTGTTTTCCCGTTGTTCTCTGAAGAGTGAGAAAGCACTTCCTCAGAAGCCTCCAGAAAAATCTCTGTTTGGTCATATGCCCGTTCCGAAACCAGTCACTGTCATGAGGGACAGAATAATCCTTTAGATACATCAAGTCTACCCATTGAGCTACAGGCATTTCCCCAAACAGCTTTAGTACCATCTCCTGGGATCTGAAGGCTTGGGTCCCCCACACCCACATTTTGAAGTCTAATCTCAGGGTCATGGTAGTAAGAGGTGGGGCCATTGGAAAGGGTTGAGTGAGTGCAATTAGTACCTGTATAAAAGAGGCCCAGTGGGGCTTGTTTGCTCCTTCTATCCTTTGAGGGACACAGCAAGAAGGCACTGGGGAGGGAGAAAGACCTTACCAGACACTGAATATGTTAGCACCTTGATCTTGGACATCCCGGCCTCTAGATCTGTAAGAAATGTTTGTTAATAAGATGCCCAATTTATGGTATATTTGCTATCACATCTCAAACAGACTAAGATACCATTTAAGAGAGGAGGGATGGAATGAGTGTTGCCTAGGCAACTGTGAGGTTTCCCTATGTCCTCCACCTAGTAGCTCGCATAGTGAATGTCACCAAGTGTTTGTTGATTGAGGGCAAGACTAAATTGTGAAGTAAATTTCCTATTGATAGACCTGGGTTCAGAAAGTCACCAAAGAAATGTTAAGGCTACACAGGGCATGGTAGTGCCTGTGTGTAATCCCAGCACTCTGGGAGACTGAGGGAGGAAGATTGAAGGTTCAAGGCCAGCCCGGACAACCTAGCAAGTAAGTTAGTGAGACCCTGTCACGAATTTAAAAAATAAAATAAAATACAATGATTGAGGATGTGGGTAAGCGCAAGCCTCAGTCCTGGGAAGGAAAGAAAGGCCAAGACTAAGAAAGGGCACTTAGACTGGCAGCTGGAGAACCTACATTCTGTTCTCAACCATTTTTCTACTCACAAACCTTGAGTGTTACATATGCCATTGTATGTAATTCCCTCCTTCCCATACCTCCAAGGGGTTGTTTGGAGATTAAATAAGATATATGTCAAAATACCGCTTAAGCTTCTCTGGAAGAAAGGAAATGTGCCATCTATTAATTCATAACATTTTGTAACAAGATGGGAAGTTTCCAAGTACATGAAAATCTTCTCTTGTTGAGATGAAAATCTCCTGCTTATGACAGGTGACCAGAAGTGCTGCTTTTTGAGCTCAGCCAAGAAAATAACGAAACTTAAGGCAGCATGTGGGGAGCCACCCATGTCCCTGCACTGATAAGTCCCTCCTGGGCTTGGCCTTCTCTTTTGATGGGGGTAGGGTGGTGGTGGATGGGATTTAGATCGTCATTCTTCAGCATCATTGCTCTTGGAACATTTGAGCTTGTTGGAGCAGCAAGATTAGAAAACGCCCCATTTTTATGAAGGTCATCAAACAGATGACTCCTTCCTAGGGGCCAGAATGTGTGGATCTGTGATGGCTGTGTTCCAGTTCTTCTCAGAGCAGCTGTTTTCAAACACATTCATGGGCTCATATTTGCAGTGTGATGTTAATCCATTTGCTCACTCAATTATCTGTTATGTGTCATTGTAATCACTATCAAAATCCGACATCTTTAGTAGGCTTGGGTCCAACAATAGCACCCAGCCGTGCTTTGTTCAGAAGGAATTACTCAGATGCGTGGCCTCTGTCTGTGATCCTCAGGCACCCAAGGAAGCTCGCCCCGAGCTCCATTCTCTCCTGCTATGGATGCCACCTGCAACTCTATGGTGATGACATAGACCTCCAGTTTGGACTTTAGCATTCAGCTGCCCCATTGGGCCCTTGATAGAGGATGACCGGTAAGCACTCTGGAAACATCATAGAGTAAGAAGAACCTAAACCCAGGAGTAAAGAATCCAGTGTTTGGGCCAGGATCTGCCTCTTGTTCACTTGCTTTCATTCAGCTACTGTGTTCAGCAACAAGCCTGCTCTCTGTTCTGCCATCATTCTGGGTGCACACCATGTAACTTGTAAAGAACCAGGTGTTTTCAACAAATTTACTCTATATAAGAGGGAGAAAAGAGAGGACAAGAAAAATTATTTTGAAAATAGATATGTATACATAATGTAACAAGGAAAAAATAAAATGCAGTCTATGTTCTAGGCTGCATTATCTGCAATAGTGTTTGTGTTTTCCTTAGTCTATTGTTTATATTGTGTTTTCTTCACTTTCAGGCAGTTTTTCATTCAGTGAGTTAAGCTCCACCTTGACACTTGGGAATTTGGAGACCTTGATGATTCTGCTTATTTAGGATTGTTGTCATAATTTCCTAAATGTTAGAATTCATTAGGGATGATATCTGGACCTGGAGGGGTTTTGTCTGCAAAATTTTAGCATATAGATTCTATTTCTTCAGTATATAGAGAACTATTCATATTTTTGAAATTCTTCTTGGGTTAAGGAGAGTAACTTTTTCCCTAGGAAACTGTGTTTATTCAGTTTTCCAATGGATTGTCAAATAGTTGCTTATAATAACATATTTTTTTGTTTGTTTTTTTGGCATCTGGGATCAAACTCGGGTCCTTGTGCTTGTGCAGCAGGAGGTGAAACCACTGAACTAAATCCCCGGCCCAACATATTATCTTTTCAATGTTCCTAGTACCATATTTGTAGGCTAAGCCAATATGAAGATTGTAAGTTTCATTTAGTTAACATGATACTACATGTTTTGGTACACTGTACTCCCACTATTTTGTGGAAATTAGCATTTTGAACTAAATAAAAAAATTTTATCTATAGATTATTTGCAAGTATATCGCTCAACTTTCAAACATTTGTTACTGATTTTTAACTTAATTTCCTGTTATCTTGTTCTTACTGATTTATAACTTAATTCCAATTAAGAATTAGTCTAAGAATATATTCCGTTGATTTCAGTCTTTCAAAATATGTTAAGACTTGTTTTGTGGTCACAGATGTCAGTGTTGGTAAATGTTTCACATGTTTTTAACGAAAAGTATATTCTGATCTATGAGGTGTGATATTATATGTGTTAATTAGATCAAATTTGTTCTGGGTTTTCTATATTTTTAATAATCTTTACTCTCTGTTCTCTTAGAGAGCTACATTAGAATATACCACTCTGATTGTGGATGTGTCTATTTCTCCTTTTAATCTTAGGATATTCTCCTTTACACGTTTTGTAGCTGTGGTCTTCTGTACAAATAAATCTAGAACTCTTATATCTTCCTTGATGTTGTTGTTTAGACCTAGAATGCCTCCCAGAAGCTGTATGTGTTCAGAAGTTGCAATTTTGTAAGGTGATTGGATGGGGGTGGTGGGTATTATGCTTATCAGTGGATTCATCCAGGGAAATATTCAGAGCTAACCACTATAAGGAGGCAGGGCCTGGATGGAAGAGGTGGTCACTGGGGACCTGAGCTGTAAGAGTTCATCTCCCCTCCTGGCTCCTCACTTCTCTCTGCCTCCTGACCACCATGATATGACCAGCTTTCCTCACTGGACCTTCCACCATTCCTTTCCAGCCTTGGAGCCAGCTGACTATGGACTCAATCCTCTAAAATCTGTGAGCTGAAATAAACCTTTCTTCCCTTAATTTGTGGGTGTCAAGTATTTTGTCCCAATGACAAGAAAGTGACTAAGACACTTGTGGATCTATTCTATTATATACTGAGTTATCCACTTTATCTATATAATCATTATTCATTTTTCTTAAGTCTATTTCCTGAGTGTTATAGCTATAGCAGCTTTCTTTAATGTTACCATTATATCTCTATTTTTCATTCTTTTACTTTCAATTTTGCTTATATTTTAGATATATTTTAAAAAGTAACATATGGTTGGGCTTTATTGATTTAATATAATCTTAACATCTTTAATTAGATTATTGAGTTACTTTACTTTTAATGCAATTACTTGTATATTAGGATTTATATCTACCACTGTACTATTTGTCTTCTAGTCTGTCCATTCCATAATCTTTTTTCCCTTTTTTCCATCTTTGATTAGTAAAACATTTTTAAAAATTTATTTTACTTTACTACTAGTTTGTTGGTTATGGCTTGAAAGAGTCAATATTGAATTTAGATTTACCAACATAATTTCTCCATTTCTTGCTCTTTACTTCTTTCCATATTCCCAAGCATTTTGCTTTTCTCAATTTTCTTTTACTTAAAAAATCCATTTTATTTTATTTGTTTGGAAGTCTGCTAGTGATAAATTCTTGGATCTTTTGTTTTCTGAAACTTTTTATTTCATCTTCAATTTTGAAGAACATCCTCCTTATGCATAGAATTCCTGCATTATGGCTATTCCTTCAACACTTTTCAAAATGTCATTCCTTCGTTTTCTGGCTTTTAGTCTTTCTGTTTCTTTTGCTCTTTGTAGTAAATACAGCTTCTCTTCCTTCTTTGGCTTTTTGGAAGATTTCCTTATCTTTGGATTATTTTTTAGCAGTTTTACCATAATTTGTCTACTTGTGATTTTTCTTTGTATTTATCCGATTTGAATTTCTTAGGGAATCTGAATCTGTGACTTTTGTTCAGTTGGAAAATTCCTTACTGCTAATTAAATATTTCATCTGCAACACTTTCTCTTTCTTCTCATAACTTTAAGTGCACATATGTTAGACCTTTCTGCCCTCTCCTATATTGTTCATTCTTTCTTATACTCTGTTTCAGTGTGGATAGTATCTTAAATGATCTATTCACTAGATATTACTTTTCCTTAATTCCTGAATTTTATCTGCTGATAATATTCGTAATTTCAGTTGTTTGTACTTGTTAATTCCATTTTCTTTTTTTTTAAATAAATATGGATCTGGGTAAAAGTTTGCCTCTTGCCTTTTATCCTCTACAACATATTAGTCACAATTTGCTTAAAGTCAGTATTTCATAACTTTAATATGCAGGCCCTCTGTCCATCTATATTTTTCTGCTTGATTCTATTTCGTGATAATTTTTATTGGATTTGAATATTGTTTAAAATGTGGATTTGTATGAAAAAGACAGTTTTCTTTAGCTTTGGAAGGCAGTTTCAATAACAACAAATAGCTTAAATCTATCAGGGACTAAAATGATTGAAGCCTGGGTTTTAGTCATTGCAAGGTTTGATATTTTACATTAGCAGAATGATGGCAAGGATTATCCCAACTGATACAGAAAAATTCAACACGTTTTTGTGATTTAAAAAACTTAAATTGGGAATAGAAGGAGACTACTTCAACATAATAAAAGCTACAAACAAAAAACTATAGGAAAGATCATACTCAGTGATAGTAACTGAAAGCATTCCCTCTATACTCAGAAGTGAAAGTCCTCACTTTCATCTTGTATATTCAATACAGTACTGGAATATAGTTCTAGCCACAGCAATTAGGCAAGATAAAGAAATAGAAAGTATACAAATTGGAAAGGAAAAAAAAAGTAAAATTTTATCCTTTTGCAGATGAGATGATTTTATAAGTAGAAGATGCTAAAGATTCTACAAAACAATGTAGCACCAATAAGTTTGGTAAATAGGATATACAATCACTACACAGAAATCAGTTGTATTCCTGCAAATTATTGTAATTGAAAACAATTCCATTTACAATAGCATCAAAAAGAATAAAATACTTAGTAATTAATGAAGGAGGTGAAAGATTTGTACAATGAAAACTATAAAACATTGTTAAAAGTAACTAATAAAGAGGTAGATTAACAAAGTACATCTGTTCATGAACTGGAAGACTTAGTATTGATAAGATGCCAAAACTACCCAAAACAATCTACAGATTTGACACAGCACCATCAAAATTCCAATCATTTGTTTGCAAATTAAAAAAAAAATTATCCTAACATTCTTATTGGAATTTCAAAGGACTTCAAACAGCCAAAACAATTTTGAAATATAAGACCAAAGACCACTCACACTTCCTTATTCAAAAGTTACTACAAAGCTACATGAATCAAAACAGCATGGTACTGACATAAAGAAAGACATATACACCAATGGAATAGAGTGGAGGGCTCAGAAGGAAACCTTCGCATGTGTGGTCAAATGATTTTAAACAAAAAACTAAGACCATTCAATGGGGAAAGGAGTCTTTTCAACAAATAATGCTGGGGAAACTTGACATCTGCACACAAAAGAATAAAGTTGAACTGGAACACACAGAAAGTATGAGGGTACAATGTCTCTGTCTTTCTCTCAGTAGTCATTTCAAGGCAGGCTGATTGGTATACTAGGCAGGTTGCAGCCCAATAAAAAGATGGCTTAAAATGCACCAATAAAGTAAAATTTTTTTTAAAAGATGGCTTAGTTCTGACTCTGCTACCTATATAAATTCTCTCATTGGACTGATATGACTCTATATCATAATGATCATTTAGTTGAGTACATTGTGTGCTGAATACTCCTAAGATGTTCTAATTTCATAAAAATGTTACAGTCTATCTTGAGCTTGATACTTTTAATCGAAGAGCTTACATGCTACATCATAGATTATACCTGGAAAAAAGTTGACAGTTTTTCCTATAGCTACTGAAAAGGGACACATCGTTTTTTGGCAGTGAAAGAAGAGCAGCCATCCTTGCATCTGAGAAAGAAATAGCTCAGATCCTTGTAACACAAAAGAAGGACAGAATGAAATACGTATATGTGACAGAGCCACACTAGGAGACTTCCTCACCGAGAAAAATCCTTGGATGCAGCTCTCCAAAACTTGCAGCTACCTTAAATCTAATTCACTACTGCACTGGGCCTGCTATCCCCCATCAGAGGCCTCTGATCACTATTTAATCACCACCATATTTAAACCTTACTGAAATGGAAACAGGAGCAGATACCCCAGGGTCTGCACTTC
The DNA here is from genome assembly GCF_053883595.1 of Heterocephalus glaber. Lineage (NCBI taxonomy): Eukaryota > Metazoa > Chordata > Mammalia > Rodentia > Bathyergidae > Heterocephalus > Heterocephalus glaber. The sequence goes on from NW_028258171.1 coordinate 14,821,641, forward strand.
CCATGCAAATCCCCTACCAACATCTCTGAATATCTTCTGCACCTATATCGCAGTGCCATTGCTCATTCTTTCTGTGGGGTGGTTGAATGCTACCTGCTGGTGATGTGAATACATAGGACAGGCTGAATTTACTTCCCTCAGTCAGTCTCTCCAAAATCAAGAATTGGACTTCATATTAGAGCTAACCTAGGATTCCTAAGGCATAGTAACTGACTTGGAGACTATGCTGGACCCAGCCAATCTATATCCAGATAGATGCAGGTCCCACTTGCCCAAACCATAGGTAATTGTAGACATTTATGTAGACTTCAGGGCTCCACATATGTCCTACGACTATATTCTTTTGTGGAAGTTAGTTATTACTTTGACTTCTTCCTCAAAACAGTAGGTTGCATTTATTTTAGGAGTAACTTAAAAGGCCTTCAAGCATTTAAGAAAATCCTATCTGTAGATTGTGTAGCCCTTATCTAACTGCAAAGATCTCTCTTTGAGGGATGAGGCTACATTTGTTTAATCAAGAGGAACTTCCCAGAAGGATAATTGAGTCACTGTTTATTCACACTCCATGGGGAATTATTCCTAGGACAGGAGTCATCTAATGAGGAAAGGTGATACAAGATTGGTACTTGAATTTAACTGGTCAGTGACATGACTTGTGGAAAACTGTGGAAAAATGTATTCAGGGCAGCCCCAACTTAGGCCAGTGTCTTTATGGATAATAAAATTACCTTTTATCCCCTGCTTGTGGTCAAGACAGAGGCAGTGCAATTGCTAATAATGTACCTGGATTAATTCCTCAAATCTAGTAGAAAAGTCAACATAGAAACTTAAGAAGAAAGATATCTGATTTTCTAAACTAGTCCCTGATAGTTTATGGGATTCCCCTCCCCAGGTCTGGTTGGGTTCAGGATAATGGAGGACATGATTGAGATCAGCCCTATAGGTTCACCTCATCCTGCTGCTTGGAGTCCTGTTTATAGTAAGTAGAGTTATTCAATAGGTATATATGTAGGAGTCCACTCTGAAGTAACAAGTATAGAATAATAAATTGATAAACTAGTAACATAGTCATTTATTATCAATTTTTATCTACTGTAGATAATACTATGTGGTTTTCTTTCATACAACTGGCAGTGCAGTAAGTTTGTTTACCCCACCATCACCACAAACACATGATAACACATTGTGCTATCATGTTACAACAGCTGTGGTAATAGGTAATAGGAATTTTTAAACTACATTATCATCTCCTAAGACCATCACCATATATATGGTGCACCACCAACCAAAATGTCTTCATGCAGTGCCTGAGTAACTGCTGATGCTTATGCTGCTTGCTCTACCATGAATAAAAATGTCCCTTGTCTTTGACTTAGGACTCTCATGTCTTCCCCTTGTATCCAAGAAACTATAGCCAGCTGATGTGCTAACCTGTTAACTCATAAGTAGAGGAAAATTCAAACCATATGAGCTCTTGACACCTGCTGAAATCAAGAACTCACTTCAGTATCTCCCACCAGCCTATGCAGCCCACAGAAAACAGCCCCAATAACACTTTTCAAAGATCCATCCACATAGTTCTCAACATCTTGCTGAAATAATACTCTCCTGAGTCCTCTCAGAGGGCATATTTAAAAAGAGAGTGAGGAGATAGTCCACGGTAAGTTCCCTCCATACATCTTTGAATTTCTTTCTCTACATTGCTCTGAGGAACTTTTGCCATTTCAAGAACTTTTATTCACAGCCATCACCAAATCCACATTTATGTCCTTCAATGATAAAAACAGTTTCACCATAGCAAGTCACTCTAACACATTGTGCCTCTGATAGAATCTACATATCTATAAATTTGGTTCATTAGAGAATTATATAGCCATCCTTACACATCATTCCATGTTTTAACCCATATATTAACAATACTTTCCATCTCTCTCTGGATTTCACTGATAATTGGCCTTCTGACCCAATCTTAGAAACTTCCTAGGTCCTATAGGAAGAGCAGCTTCCTTCAGCTTTCTGTACGTACCTTGAGTTTGAGCTTGTTTCTCTCTGGTTAGTCACAAAGTAAAAGCCTGTTTACCTTCTGCCTTCCAGAAATTTTTCAAATATTTGAAATGCTAGTGACAGCTCCTCCCTATTCATAACTATTATGGAGTTATTTCCTTTTGCAGCTCCTCCTGTCATCTCAGGAGGAGGGGCAGGAAGCTCACTCTACCATTTTGAACTGGAGTCCTCCATTCAGTTTTCAACCCAATACTCACAGATGAAAGTCATCTGTGCTACACAGCTTGCCAGATTCACCCAGTCCATTCTGAGGAGTTTTTACTTAACGGTTCTACATTTTAATGTGTTTGATCATTCTCTTCCTGAAAATCTTTCATGTGTTGTCATCAAATATTTGATACTCTCCTCATTCTTTTTTTTTTTTTTGGTACCAGGGTTCAAACTTGGGTCCTTGTGTCTGCAAGGCAGGTGGTGGAACCACTGAGCTAAATCCCCAGCCCTCTCCTCATTCTTTAACTTCTTTTCCCCAGGATGTTTCATAAAATTCTGTGTTATTTCCCTAACCCCCAAAATGCTGGTGTTACTAAGTTGTCTTATTTGTTCTTCTCTTTTGTGTTTTTAGGGCTCTCCCTGAAGTGTGAGAAAAATCAAGTTGGCTATAAAGACTAAAATAGAAATTGGACAACTCATTGACAAGCTTGTGTGTTAGAACACAGCCCAAATACTTATAAATAATTTCCATTTAGAGTCTTAGGCTCAACCAAATTATTGTTTGTAATATGCGGACTGTTCAAGCATGCAAAGGCTGCCACAGACGGCACAGTCCGCATGCTATTATCTCCAAGTCTATATATTCAGCCCAGACTTTGGCTCTGAGATCTTCACCACTTCAAATACCTCCTGTATTACTGTCTGGATATTTCAAATTGTTTAAACTTTGTATATTAGAGACCGAAATAAACAACTTGCCTGAAAAAAAAAAAACCTGTTCCTCTTATGGTACACTTTTCCTCAGCAAATGACACCCTTATCCACCAACCAAAATTTTCATCATTAAATTCTTTCTTTCCTTCATCCCCAATACTAATAAATAATCAAATCTTCTCAGTTCTGTTTACTAATAGTAACTTATAGCCACCTCCTCCTTTTACCTCATAATTGCTTCCTTAATATGTTTTCTCTTCATTTTCTGTTTAGCATCCCTGTTTCTAGTCTTGACAACTTAATATTTTTATTCCCACTGTTCTCACTGGCAAAAATGTTCTTTCCTACTGTTTATGATAGCCCAATCATCCCTCAAGACTTAACTGGAGCATCAGCATTTCTAAGAAAAGTTTACTGAATCCTTATATAAATTTACCATTCTGTACAGATATCTATTCACATTTTTTATGTCTCTAGCACACCCTGGAAATACCTACCAACATGCCCACTCTTTACTAGAGTAGCAATTCCTTAAAATCATGAACTGCATCTTGCTTATATTTAAATGTTTACAGTGTTTAGCACAGACAATATTTTAAATGAATTGATAAACAATTGAACCACTAAAACATTTTTTTCATTATCCTCTATTCTAGATAATTGTTTTCCTGATTCATCTACTATCCTTAAGCTATTGCCAAATTGTCTTCATTCCTTTTGTACCCCATCGATTTGGAAGGAATCTGAGAATATCAGGACTTATCCTGGGTTTTCTTTGAAAATTTGCAAGCCATTCAGAGGAATGCAACCCATTAGATCAGAGTGGTAAAATAGTGCCTTAGGAAGTTCCTCAGAGGTAGGTCTAGATAGTCTCCCCAGACTCACTATATAGACTCACTATATACCCGTAGTGAAAAGCAGCTGAAAATTCTCAGGCCCAGAAGGAGGGCAGGGATACAAAGGAGTAAGTGGTCCAGAAACAGTGTGAGACAGGACTCCTGAGCCACTGAGACAGGCAAGAGGTAATGGAAAAGCCTAGATGGCAGGGCGAGCCTCCAAAGGCCAGGTTGCATCTGAATGGCAGGGCCATGGTGCTACTCAGGGACCAAGCAAGATGAGGGACCAAGCCAGGGGCTATGTGGTACTAGACATTTGCTCCTCAGTGCCAGGCAGTGTGCAAGTCTGCCGGGAAGTCAGATGGCCTCCGAGGAGATGGACAGGAGAAAAGAAAGGGTAAAGACCTTGCTTAGCTGTAACCAAATGCTACAGATAGTGCCTGATATCATCATTTCCAGATTTGGCTAATACTCTTTAGGTCAGACCGTGTGTCCGAGTGGTATAGGAACATATTCTGGGCCAATGAGAAAAGGTATTTGAGAGAAAAGTTGCCAGTTACAGAACAAAGAAATTAGGTCTCTTCACATATGAGTCCTAAGGTACTCCTTCAGATCTCCCCACTTTCAATCCCAGCTACACGTGGGTGGGTTGGAAATTGGGAAAGGAGGAGATTGGAAACCATACACTCTAACCACTGCAGAAGAGCCTTCATTTCCAATATTCTGCTCCTCTGTGGGTCTGACTGCATCAGTTCTTCAGACCATGGTGCCACACTGTGTTTTAAAAACATGAGGCACTTTCCTTAGCTCTTGAGTTGCCCCAACCCATACCCACACAGGAGTGTTTGTGTTGGAGGCAGCAGAGGGGGAGTGAGTGGTAAGTTACATTTAGATGTCAAGTTTCTTTAGTTGTGATCCTTGCGATGTTAGGAATTTTATATGCCATATGCACTGATGTTTGAAAATGGAGATACTTTCAAGTCTGCACAGTAGCATTTTGGGAGAAACCAGGCTGCACAACTTCTCAGCTTTAAAAAAATCATTTAATTAGTAATTATGCACAACATATGTGACCCTCCAGTGAAAAATGATGATAAGGATAGAAACATATTATTAATCATTTAAGGGAAACTTAGTAAAGTCACGGTTAGTGTCTTCAGTTAAATTAGCTCCTGTAAGTTTACATATAAATGGAAACAAATAGGGAAGCTCTCAATCTGCCTGGGAATTGGAAGGGGGAGAGGGAAATTGTAATTAAGTTTCCTTTGTCGTCAACCACTTCCCGGACAAAACAATCATAAATTCCTAGAATATGTTTTAACTGAAGTAATAGGAAGCCATAAAGAAGCTTGATCTCTTAACTTGCTTCAGAAATTTGGTTTAAATAGTTGAAAAAGTAGGAGATTCCCAGGTTCAAACCTCTGGCCTTCTTAGACTTATTAATGAAACTTCTAAATTAATCAGAGAAGATATTTCAGCCTTCAGGCGTCCCTGGTATCTGTGTCATTTTGGCTGGAAGGAGAAAATATTTTCAACATCATATTTGACTTCATTAGCTAGTGTTGCTCTTTCGGAATCTACTTGTAACACAGGAAGATAAATATTCTCCCTGTGATAAGGTTGTGTTTATGAACTGGATTTAGGATGAAAGAAACCCTTAAACTGATACGTTTTCATTATGGGGTTAATGTTGCTTTACTAATCCCCTTTCTGTGGGCTAGCAAGGCTCACACATCTGAGCATTTCTGGTGACTCTCTCGTATTGGCTTCCTGAACACTGTAATGGGAGCGAATCCTTTCCCTTGCACAAAATGTGAAGAAATGATGCGCCCTCCTCCTGGCATGGAAATTCTGTGCAGAGAAAGAGACTTTTCCAAGCCTACTGCAGAGAGGAGAATGGAAGTTGTTTGTTTCTTTAACAGTTAAATATTTTATGCAAGGTTCTCCCCTTTTCTTTTTACCTCCTTGCTGTGGATGTGGGTTCCTTCCCTATTGATGAGGGCGAATGAGTCTTCTTTGGTAGGAAAGGGTCAGTGCCAAAGAACTGAAGACTTTAAAAAATGTGTTGCTAAATATTTCAAAGCTACAGGCCAGTTTAAGGGATAGTGAATAGCCATGTAGAGTACCTGATAATTGAAATAAGTCATTTCAAATATGGTTGAAGTCCTTATATAGATCCCATTGTGTTTCCTTCCTACCCATACCCCAACCTCCCTTTCCCTTCCAGGTAATTTTAGGTTTTGTTATACATTAATGTGTCCCTTCCTTAATTCTATTGTACTTTCTCTTATATGTATGCTAGGGTGTATTTGCACAACTGAGTTCACTCTTTCTACATATCACATTATTTCAAATGCTGAAATAAAAAACCTTTATCACATGCTAATATTCTCTGTGGACTTAAACTTTTCAGTAGGTGAAAGGATTCTTCAGTGTTTGTTTTACTACCTGCAGAGTCTTAGAGGAGACGTGGCCAGGTGAACAGGGTAGAGTGAAGACAGAAGAAGCCTGCTTTATAAAGTGCCAAGTTCCAAAGAATTCCAGAAAGGCTGCTATTGACAAGGGAGGGGACTCTCTTTTCTTTGGATTTTAAACTTCTAATGCAATGGCAGAATGCAAGAAATGAGGTGAGTTTCCATAATGGGGAGGCATCTCTTGATTTTAAGGAATGAATTAACAAGTGCCCTGGGCAAGGTCATGGGGTGCTGACTTCAGGCCTGGCTTCTATTTCCTAGGCCCTCTATCTTTTGCTTCTTCTACAAGTGTTAGTCATTTTCTTATCTCTTCTGTTGGGTTCTGGCCTCAGTAAGCCTGGAGATTTTGATCTACTGAAAAGTGTTTATTGAATCCTCCTGAGTATTCCTTTGAAATGCCTCTTATGCACATTCCCTCCTTTCAGTCACTCTCCAGCCCGACATCACTTCACACCTGGGGATCACAGCTGTACTAGGTGAGACCACCGCCTTCTCCTTCCTGAGCCATCCTTCTGCCACTCATCTTTCTCAGACACTCATTCCACAGCTCACTGGCCCCCAAACCTCCAGAGACCCCCACTTTCTAGGCCTTCAAATCCAAGCTTCTGAGTTTTCCATCCTGTTGATCTCTACTTCTTGTTATTTCATGCTACCTAACTTCAACTCCACTTTGCCTAAATTTCTCGAATCCATCAGTCTGCATTCTCTTTTCTGATGTTGTTTTTCTCTCCTATAGTCCTTAATGACTTCAAACCCTTCACTCACTCATTGATTCATCCATTCAATCATAACATATATATTGAGGGCCTCCCATGTGCCAATTCCTTGCATTCTAAGATCAAGATGTTTTATCTTAATTTTTTTTGCTACCTCATCTTTATTGATCTCTTATTTATCTTAATCACTTTAAATATATAATATTTATTATATAATGTAATCTAATAATGCCAACAAAATGCACAGTGCAAAACAATAACATCAAGTGTGAAGTTTAGCCTTCACTTCTTAAACAGCATCCACTTATGTAGCAAGAAGAATGTGTAAGGGAGTTGTGAGGAGTAAATAGAATGGAATATCATTAACTGAGCAATGCTTTATTTTGTTTACTCTTGTTTCTAATGTGTTTTGTCCTTAGCTTTTAGTTAGACAATCGGCTGTTGGAGGGTAGGGGCTAAGCCTTCTGCTTTGAATTACCCCATGTCTTAAACACACTCCTGAGCTTTGACCAATGTTCTATTGCTTCTGACTTCCACGAAATGAAATGATCCATTGCCTATATTCCTGGGAGCAATCCTGATAAAAGGAACAGTTCAGGGAGCAGCCACCTTCTTAAACTTACCCTCAATTATGTTTCCTAGAAAAAAGGGAAGGGTTGGGTAAGAAGAGAAGACAGCAATGCAATAAAAGCAGGTAGAGCCTGGGGACCCACTGTCTTGGTAGTGCATCTCCTCTCCCAGATCAGCAAGGAAATATCATTATATTTCTCCCAAAAGATTTGTCTGCACACTCACATCTTTTGATGTGGTTCCTTTTACATGCACTTCTGCTGCTTAATCATTTCTAAGACACATCAGGAAATTTTTTTCCGTTCTCCTACCCACAAATCCTGCTGAATCTGCAAGACTAAGTCCAAGGAATGAAGAGGCATTCCTCAAACTACTGTAGAAGAACCTAAATTCATTTGAGATTGGAGCTGAATTTTAGTCCAAGTTACCCTGCTACTTGTTCAAACCCCTGTTCAGGGCAGTGGCATGCAGATATTTGGATGTCTCAATAACTTTCATTTCTGCAGTGAAAGTTTAGCAAAATCCCACTGTGGATTATATTTGGATTCAAGCAGAGTCCTGAGCTCATGTGAGCCATCACCCTAGTGTATTTATTCTCTTTCCCCCTCCTGCAGGACCTAAGCTGAGATGCTTAAATTTAGAACACTGGGATCGAACAAATGCCACAAAGGATGACCTTTCAGAAAACCTGATGAAACCAGTTTTTACTGGAAGGGAAGCAAACCTTAAATGCTAACGAAGCTGGTGATTTATGATGCAATTTTTTATTGGAGAACTAACAATAAACAGGAAGTCATCGAAGGATGCTGCAACAGTATGGTCTCATGCAACCCAAATAATTCTGTCACAGCACAAGGTAAGAATTACTTAGTGATCAGTACAAATAAATGAATTAAAGGAAAGGACTCCTTTTGAATGTTTCTTAAAACTTGGAGGGAGGTAATTCTATTTGTTCTCACTTTGGAAAAACACTGATAATTTAATATACACTTAGAAATTGAAACAGAGGGAGAGGGGAAGACCATGCTAATTGATAAATACCTAGATTTTCTACACAATTTCTTGGCTTTAAAAGAGGCAGGTTGTATCCTTCTTTTCCCTACACCCTTCCTTCTTGTTGCTACAATTCATGTTTGGCCTAACAGGACATATTGTAATATCCATTTTCTGGGTAAGGAAACTGAGGCACAGTGGTACAAGGATACAAATTCAAAACACCATCTGGGGACTAGTAGTAGAAATTGTCCCACAGCAGATTCATACTCAGTTCAGAAGAACTGGATGTCAGCCTGATTGAGAATGTCATTGTTTGGGTGCATCTTTATAATCTGAGCCAATTCTTTCACAGGACCACCATGCATGGATTGGAACAGAAGTTTTCCTCTAATTTCCTTCAAGAACAAACCTGCCTCTGGCTGCACTTAGATGACAACTACCAGTTGCAGGGCCTGTAAAATCTGCTGGAGCATTTCCCCAAACACCACCCTCTCCATGGGAAGTGCTCTCCAATAAATGACCATGGTCCCAGCAAACAGGTCATTTCTGCCCAATGCAGGACTCCTGTGAGGGCAGTCTTTGCACTGGGGCTCCCCATTAGGCTCCCTGAGGATCACTACAGCTCCAGCACAATGTGGGCCTACTCTTACTGAGTACTTCCTGCCCTATCTTCATTCCTAGCCCTCAAAACAGACTGTCACTGATGATATAAAAAAAACTGTTCACAGAAGTAATGGCAGAAAACTTCCTGAAGAGGGGAAAAGAACTTGATATAGCGATAAGTGAGGAATATAGGACTCCAACTGGCCATGATCAAAAAAATCTACACATAGGCATATAATAGTTAGGACTCCAGAAACCCAACAGAAGAACAAAATTCTATGAGCAGTGAGACAGAAAAAACAAACCACATACAATGGAAAGCCCATCAGAATCACAGCAGACTTCTCAACACAAACCCACAAGGCAAGAAGAGCATGGAGCAATGTATTTCAAGCCTTAAAGGAAAACACCTTCCAACCCAGATTGATGCACCCCGCAAAACTATTTTTCAAAATTGATGGAGAAATAGGATACTTTCATGACAAAGAGCACCTTAGGAACTTCATGAATACCAAACCAGCACTCCAAAAATTATTAAACAATATCCTAGGAAAAGACAATGAGGATCATAACCCCAGGAAGCCTTGCAGAATGAATCCATCAGGCATGACAAGAAATTAAATGTAAAAGGGGAGAATCCAACAAAAAAAATTCATGACAAGGATAAGTCAATACATATTAATTATTTTTTTTGTATTAAATTCTTTTATTGGTACATTGTAGGTATACAACACAATTACATTTCTCTTTGGGAATTGTACCTTTACATAATGCATCTTGGTTCTTATTTTTTCCCCATTCCTAGCCCTCCCTTCATGCCCTCCATCCTTCCCTATTTACAAAGACTTTATTTCCATTTTTTCCATTTCTCATCATTTTTTCCTTTCCCTTCTTTCCTTTCCCCTGCCCCTCCCACTACCCCTACCCCTTTGGACCTTTTCTTCCTATTTTACATTATCAATTATTCATTCTAATCATTGGTACATTTTAGGTATACAACATAATGACATTCATCATGGGAAATTTGTACCTTTACATAGTCTCTCTTGGTTCTTATTTTTCACCCTTGCCCAGCCCTCCCTTCAACCCCTCCAGTCCTCCCTATTTACAAAGATTTTGTTCCTATTTTTCTATTTTCTCATATTAAGCCCATTCGCTTCTATCCTTTCCCTTAGCCCTCCCACTTCCTTCCCCTTTGCCCCTTTTCTTCCTATTTCATATGACCTAATATACATTTAGTCCTTATTTACACTTTCAGTTTCTCACACCAGAGAAACTATTCAGTATTTACACATGTGTGTCCTATTTATTTCACTTAAGAGTATTGCCTCAATGTGCATCCACTTAGCTATAAATGTCTCTAATTTCTCATTTTTTATGGCTGAGTAGTACTCCATTTTATTAAAAAAAACACATTTTCTTTATCCAGTCTCCAGCTGATGGGCATTTGGGCTGTTTCTAAGTTTTAGCTATTACAAACTGCACTGCTATGAACATGGGTGCACATATATCACTGTGGTATGATTCTTTTAATTCTTTGAGGAAGATTCCCAGCAGTGGAATAGCAGGGTCAAACGGGACTTCCAGTCCTAGTTCTTTGAGGTATCTCCATACTGATTTCCACAGCGCTTGCACCAGTCTACACTCCCACCAGCAGTGGAGCAGGGTTCCTTTTTCCCCACAGCCCCACCAGCATTGGTTATTGGTTGATTTCATGATAGCATCCATTCTTTCTGGAGTGAAGTGGAATCTCAGCATTGTTTTCATTTGCATCTCTCAAATGACCAGTGATGTTGAGCATTTTTTCATGTATTTATTTGCTATTTCTACTTCTTTGTCTGAGAAATGTCTGTTCATTTCAGATGCCCATTTTTGGGTTGGGTCTTTAAATTTGGGAGGTCTGATCTTTTTAAGTTCTTTATAGATTCAAGATAGTAGACCTTTGTCTGAGGAAGAGCAGGTGAAGATTTTTTCCCACATTGTGGGTTGTCTCTTCACACTGCTGGTGGTTTCTCTTGCTGTGAAGAAGCTTTTTAATAAGAAGAGATCCCATTTGTTGATTGTTTGTGCTAGTTCACAGGCAACTGACGTTTTGTTCATAAAATCTTTTCCTACACCAATGTCTTCAAGGGTTCTACCTAACCTCTGTTCCAACTGGTTCAGAGTTTCTATTTTAATATTTAGATCTTTAATCCATTTTGATTTTAGTTTAGTGCATGGTGAGAGATATAGGTCTAGTTTTAATCTTTGGCAAGTTGAAGCCCAATTTTTCCAGCACCATTAATTAAAGAGGCTATCTTTCCTCCAGTGAGGGTGTTTGGCTCCTTTGTCAAAGATGAGATGGCTGAGTGTGTCTGGCGTTGTTTCTGCATCTTCTAATCTGTTCCACTGGTCCTCAGGTATGTTTCTTTGCCAGTACCATGCTGTTTTTATCACAGTAGCTTTGTAGTAGAGTTGCAGGTTGAGGATTGTGATACCCCCTGCCATGTCTCTGTTACCTAGAATTGCTTTTGCTATTCTAGGTCTCTTCTTGCTCCAAATGAATTTTTGGATTGTTTTCTCGAGGTCTATGAAGTATGCTGCTGGGATCTCAATTGGAATTGCATTAAATCTATATAGCATTTTTGGAAGTATGGCCATTTTCACTCTATTAATCCTTCCTACCCAGGATCAGGGGATGTCGGTCCATTTTCTGATATCATCTTCAATCTCTCTTTTCAGAGTGCCATAGTTTTCAGAGAAGAGGTCTTTGATTTCTTTCGTTAGGATGATTCCTAGGCATTTCAGTTTTTTGGATGCTATTGTGAAAGGAATTCTTTGCCCTATTTCTCTCTCAGTGAGTCTGTCATTGGTGTAGAGGAAAGCTATTGATTTTTGTGTGTTGACCTTGTAACCAGCTACTTGACTGAATTTGGTTATTAAGTCTAGAAGACTTTTGGTGGAGTTCTTGGGGTCTTCTATATAGAGTATCATGTCATCTGCAAATAATGACAATTTGACTTCTTCATTTCCTATCTTTATTCCTTTTCTTTCTTTCTCTTGTCTAATTGCCGTGGCTAATGTTTCCAGAACTATATTGAACAAGAGTGGTGATAGTGGACATCCTTGTCTTGTTCCTGATTTTAGTGTGAAGGATTTCAGCTTTTGACCATTTAGTAGGATATTGGCTGTTGGTTTTTCATAGATGGCTTCTATCAGTTTGAGGTAGAGACCATCTCTTCCAATTTTTTGTAGGGTTTTTATCATAAATGCATGTTGGATTTTGTCAAATGCTTTTTCTGCATCTATGGAGATAATCATATGGTTTTTGTCCTTGGCTCTATTGATATAGTGTATTACATTAATTGATTTTCGTATATTGAACCATCCCTGCATTCCTGGGATGAATCCCACTTGATCAGGGTGTATGATCTTCTTGATGATCTTCTGCATTCTGTTTGCCAGTATCTTATTAAGGATTTTTGCATCTATGTTCATTAGTGAGATTGGCCTATAGTTCTCTTTTTCAATTGGGTCTTTCTCTGCTTTGGGGATCAAGGTGATGCTTGCTTCCAGGAATGAATTTGGGAGTATTGCTTCCCTTTCAATTTCACTGAAGAGTTTAAACAGTAGTGGCAGCAGTTCCTCTCTAAATGTCTTGTAGAATTCAGCAGTGAAGCCATGAGGGCCCGGGCTTTCCTTAGTTGATAAGTTTTTAATTACATTTTCAATTTCATTGGTTGATATTGGGTTGTTCAGAATTTTTAGGTCTTCTTCGTTCAACTTTGGTAATTCATATGTATCTAGGAATCTGTCCATTTCTTCTGTGTAGTCCATTGTATTGGCGTATAGGTTCTGGAAGTAGGTATTGATGATCCTCTGGATTTCTGCTGGGTCTGTTGTAATTTCACCCTTTTCATTCCTAATTGCATGGATTTGGGCCTTTTCTTTCCTTTTTTCTGACAAGATTGGCTAAAGGTTTGTCAATTTTGTTGATTCTTTTTAAGAACCAACTCTTGGCTTCATTGATTTTTTGTATCATTCTCTTAGTCTCCATTGCATTGATTTCTTCTCTGATCTTCATAATTTCCTCCCTTGTATGAGCTTTGGGGTTGTCCTGCTCTTCTTTTTCTAGAAGCTTGAGGTTCAGCATCAGGTTGTTTAATTGGGCTCATTCTGTTTTCCTAATATGTGTATTCACTGCTATGAATTTCCCTCGTAAGACTGCTTTCATTGTGTCCCATAGATTCCAATATGTTGTATTGTCATTGTCATTTAATTGAAGGAACTGATTTCTTCTTTAATTTCCTCTGTGACCCATTGGTTATTCAGAAGTGTGTTGTTCAATTTCCACATGTTTATGAAATTTTTTGAGTTTCTTTTGCTATGGATCTCCAATTTCATCCCACTATGGTCTGATAATGTACAAGGGACAACTTCAATTCCTTTGCACTTACTTAAACATGTTCTATGTGTGAGTATGTGGTCTATTTTTGAGAATGACCCATGTGCAGCTGAGAAGAATGTGTATTCTGATTTTGTGGGGTGGAACACTATGTAAACATCTGTTAAGTTCATTTGTTCAAGAGTTCGATTGAGTTCCAGTATTTCATTACTTATTTTTAGTCTAGTTGATCTATCTATTTGTGACAGTGGGGTGTTGAGGTCCCCCACTACAATTGTTTTAGTGCATATATGACTTTTCATGTCCATTAGTATTTTTTTTATCTAGTTGGGTGCACTAGTGTTTGGTGCATAGATATTTGTGATTGTCATCTCTTCCTCTTGGATTCTTCCCTTTGCAAGGATGTAATGTCCTTCTTCATCTCTCTTAATCAGTGTTGGTTTGAAATCTACTTGATCTGCCAAGAGGATAGCTACTCCTGATTTTTTTCGGGTTCCTGTCACATGCAGTATTGTTTTCTACCCTTTAACTTTCAGTCTATGAGTTTCCTTTTGAATTAAGTGTGTTTCTTGTATGCAGCATATTGTTGGAATTTGCTTCTTTACCCATTCTGCCAGTCTATTTCTTTTGATTGGTGAATTGAGACCATTAACATTAATGGTTATAACTGAAATGTATTGACCTGTCATTGCCATGACTTTTTCTTTTTGTTGGGTTCTCCCCTTTCAATCCATATTAATTATAACCATCAATGTTAATGGTCTCAATTCACCAATCAAAAGAAATAGACTGGGGCTGGGGATTTAGCTCAGTGGTTCCACCACCTGCCTCACAAGAAGGACCTGAGTTAGATCCCTGGTACCAAAAAAAAAAAAAAAGAAAGAAAAGAAAAGAAATAGACTGGAAGAATGAGTCAAGAAGCAAAATCCAACAATATGCTGCATATAAGAAACACACTTAATTAAAAAAGAAACTCATAGATTGAAAGTGAAAGAGTGGAAAACAATACTCCATGTGACAGAAACCATAAAAAAAGCAGGAGTAGCTATCCTCTTTACAGATCAAGTAGATTTCAAACCAACACTGATTAAGAGAGATGCAGAAGGACATTACATCCTTGCAAAGGGAAGAATCCAAGAGGAAGAGATGACAATCACAAATATCTATGCACCAAACACTAGTGCACCCAACTAGATAAAAAAAATACTAATGGACATAAAAAGTCATATATGCACTAAAACAATTGTAGTGGGGGACCTCAACACCCCACTGTCACAAATAGATAGATCAACTAGACTAAAAATAAGTAATAAAATACTAGAACTCAACCAAACTCTTGAACAAATGAACTTAACAGATGTTTACATAGTGTTCCACCCCACAAAATCAGAATACACATTCTTTTCAGCTGCACATGGGTCGTGCTCTAAAATAGATCACATACTCACTCATAGAACATGTTTAAGTAAGTGCAAAGGAATTGAAGTTATCCCCTGTATATTGTCAGACCATAGTGTGAGGCAATTGGAGATCAATAGCAAAAGAAACCACGAAAATTTCATAAACACATAGAAACTGCACAACACATTTCTGAATAACTAATGGATCACAGAGGAAATTAAAGAAGAAATCAGACAGTTCCTACAACTAAATGACAATGCCAGTACAACATATCGGAATCCATGGGACACAATGGAAGCAGTCTTATGAGGGAAATTCATGGCAGTGAATACTCACATTAGGACAACAGAGCGAGCTCAATTACAGAACCTGGTGCTGAACCTCAAGCTTCTAGAAAAAGAAGAGGAGGACAAACCCAAAGCTCATACAAGGGAGGAAATTATAAAGATCAGGGCAGAAATCAATGCAATGGAAACTAAAAGAACAATACAAAATATCAATGAAGCCAAGAGTTGGTTCTTCAAAAGAATAAACAAAATTGACAAACCCTTAGCCCACCTTATCAAAAAAAGGAAAGAAAAGGCCCAAATCCATGCAATTAGGAATGAAAGGGGTGAAATTACAATGGATCCAGAGGATCATCAATACCTACTTCAAAAACCTATATGCCAATAAGATGGAAAATACAGAAGAATTGGACAGATTCCTAGATACGTGTAAATTACAAAAGTTGAACGAAGAAGACCTAAAAATTCTGGTGACTTTCTTTTTTTTTTGGTACCAGTGATTGAACTTAGGTCCTTGCACTTGCAAGGCAGGTGGCAGAACCACTGAGCTAAATCCCCAGCCCCTAAAAATTCCAAACAACCCAATACCAACCAATGAAATTGAAAATGTAATTAAAAACTTACCAACTAAGAAAAGCCTAGGTCCTGATGGCTTCACTGCTGAATTCTACAAGAAGTTTAGAGAGGAACTACTGCCACTACTGTTTAAACTCTTCAATCAAATTGAAAGGGAAGCAGTACTCCCAAATTCATTTCTGGAAGCAAGCATCACCTTGATCCCCAAAGCAGAGAAAGATCCAACTGAAAAAGAGAACTATAGGCCAATCTCACTAATGGACATAGATGCAAAAATCCTTAATAAGATACTGGCAAATAGAATGCAGAAGATGATTATGAAGATCATACACCCTGACCAAGTGGGATTTATCCCAGAGATCCAGGGATGGTTCAACATAGGCAAATCAATAAATGTAATGCACTATATTAATAGAACCAAGGACCAAAACCATATGATCATCTCAATAGATGCAGAAAAAGTGTTTGACAAAATCCAACACCTATTCATGATAAAACCCTACAGACAACTGGAATAGACAGTCTTTATCTCAACCTAATAAAAGTCACCTACAAAAAACCAACAGCCAATATCATACTAAATGGTCAAAACTGAAATCCTTCATGCTAAAATCAGGAACAAGAAAAGGATGTCCACTATCACCACTCCTGCTCAGTATAGTTTGGAAACATTAGCCATGGCAATTAGACAAGAGAAAGAAATAAAAGGAATAAAGGTAGGAAATTAAGAAGTCAAATTGTCATTACTTGCAGATGACATGATACTCTATATAGAAGACCCTATGAACTCCAACAAATGTCTTCTAGACTTAATAGCCTCATTCAGTAAAGTAGCTGGATACAAGGTCAACACATAAAACTCAATAGCTTTTCTGTACACAAAAGACTCATTGAGAGAGAAATGGAGCAATCAATTCCTTTCACAATAGCATCCAAAAAATTGAAATACCTAGGAATCAACCTAATGAAAGAAATCAAAGACCTCTATTCTGAAAACTATAGCACTTTAGAAAAAGAGACTGAAGAAGATATCAGAAAGTTGAAAGACAACCCTTGCTCCTGGGTAGGAAGAATCAACATAGTAAAAATGGCCATACTTCCAAAACTGCTATATAGATTCAATGCGATCCCAATTGAAATCCCAGCAGCACATTTCACAGATATGGAGAAAACAATCCAAAAATTCATTTGGAACAAGAAGAGACCTAGAATAGCAAAAGCGATACTAGGCAATACAGACAAAGTAGGGGGTATCCCAATCCCCAACTTGAAACTATACTACAAAGCTACTGTGATAAAAACAACATGGTACTGGCAAAGAAACAGACCTGAGGACCAGTGGAACAGATTACAAGATGCAGAAACAACTCCAGACACACTCAGCCACCTCATCTTCAACAAAGGAGCCAACTACCCTTACTGGAGGAAGGGTAAGGCTCTTTAATAAATGGTGCTGGAAAAATTGGGTTTCAACTTGCCAAAGACTAAAACTAGACCTATATCTCTCACCATGCACTAAACTACAATTGAAATGGATTACAGATCTGAACATTAAGGGCTAAGCATATATCTCAGTGGTTCTGCCGTGTGCCTCACAAGCTCACAGACCCAAGTTCGATCCCTGGTACCAAAAAAAAAAAAAGATCTAAACATTAAAACAGAAACACTAAACCGGCTGGAAGAGAGGTTAGGAAGAACTCTTGAAGACATCGGTGTAGGAAAAGATTTTATGAACAAAACCCCAGTTGCCCACAAACTAGCACAAACAATCAACAAGTGGGATCGCTTCTTACTAAAAAGCTTCTGCACAACAAGAGAACCACCAGCAGTGTGAAGAGACAATCCACAAGGTGGGAAAAAATCTTCACTTGCTGTTCCTCAGACAAAGGCCCATTACCTAGAATACATAAAGAACTTACAAAAATCAGACCTCTCAAATTTAAAGACCCAATCCAAAAATGGGCATCTGAAATGAACAGACATTTTTCATACAAAGAAGTAGAAATAGCAAATAAACATATGAAAAAATGTTCAACATCACTGATCTTTCGAGAGATGCAGATGAAAACAACACTGAGATTCCATCTCACCCCAGAAAGAATGGCTGCTGTCATGAAATCAACCAATAACGAATGCTGGTGGGGCTGTGGGGAAAAAGGAACCTTGCTCCACTGCTGGTGGGAGTGTAGACTGGTGCAAGTACTGTGGAAATCACTATGGAGATACCTCAAAGAACTAGGACTAGAAGTCCCATTTGACCCAGCTATTCCCTTGCTGGGGTTCTTCCCAAAAGAATGAAAAGAATCATACCACAGTGATATATGTGCACCCATGTTCATAGTAGCACAGTGTGTGATAGCTAAAACTTGGAAACAGCCCAAATGCCCATCAACTGGAGACTGGATAAAGGAAATGTGTTTTTTTATAAAATGCAGTACTACTCAGTCATAAAAAATGAGAAATTAGAGATATTTATTGCTGAATCGATGCACACTGAGGCCATACTCTTAAGTGAAATAAATAGGACACACATGTGTAAATACCGAATAGTTTCTCTAGTGTGAGAAACTGAAAGTCTCAATAAGGACTAAAAGGTATAATAGATAATGTGAAATAGGAAGAAAAGGGTCAAAAGGGAAGGGGAAGTGGGAGAAGTAGGGGAAAGGAAAGAAGGGAATGGAATTAATATGAGAAAATGGAAACAAAGTCTTTGTAAATAGGGAGGGATGGAGGAGTTTAAGGGAGGGCAGGGAAAGGGGGAAAAATTAAGAACCAAGAGAGATTATGTAAAGGTGCAAATTTTCAATGATGAATGTCATTATATTGTATACCTAAAATGTACCAATAAAATATAATTAATAAAAAAATACACACTGTCACCTTTCCCTGCCTGCTCCTGTGGACACTCTCTTTATCCTTTGTGATTCTCCCTCTCCAAAATCTCTTGTACTCTTAACTCAGCCTTGGTGTCTGCCTCCTGGGGAACCCAATCTGACAAAAAAAAAAAAAAGGCCTATTTATGCTGTTCATTGGCAGAAGCCTGACTGTAGCAGTTACTTTTATATCATTTTTATATATCTGGAGAGCGGAAGGAAGACTTTGTTATGGTTTATATCCAAAGTGGCCCCCAGGCTTTGTGTTTGGAAAGTGACTGGATTATGGGGTGCTATAGCTGACTTGCTGTTACAGGATAAGATCTGGCTGGAAGAGGCAGGTGACTGGGCTTGGACAGGTTCCTCTCCTTTCCTGCTTCTCCCTTAATCTTTCTGCTTTCTGTCTGCCATGAGGTGAGCAGCTTCACCCCACCTAGGCCTTCCACCATGCCTTCTTAACTTGGAGCCTGACAATTATGAACTAAACATGAGCCAAAACAAAGCTGTTGTCCTCCTTTAAGTTGAAAGTGTTGGATATTTTCTCTCAGCAACAAGGAAAATGACTAAACAGACTTCATGGTGTCCATCTTGACCAAACGTTGATAAACTGACACTGCCAATTTCCTCTGTCCTGTTATCTTTTTCAGTCTTTATATGGGTGTGATTGTGATTTAAGACTGTGGGGCAAAAGAGTTTTTAATTTCACGACCAACTAAAATAAACAAGCAAAATATTAAATAATTTTATAATGTTTTCAGTATTTTGTTTCACCACATAAAATATTAAATATCCTCTCCATATACTGTCACTGTTGTTTCAGGAAGATAACTTTTAAAAAAAGGAATAATACATTCTGAGAATCCAAGATGTTTTTAAGGGTTTTTTTTTCAATGAATAGTTTTAGATTTGTAGGAGAGTTGAGAGTTAGGTATAGAGATGTCTCACGTACCTGCTGCCTTACCCACATATAGCTTCTTTATCAAAAGCCCCTACTAGAGAGGTTCATCTGTTATAACTGGTGAACCTCCAGTGACATATTATTATCCACAGTCCAGAGGTTACACCAGAGTTCACACTTGTACATTCTATGGGTTTAGATAAATCTGTGACATGTATCCACCATTATAGTGTCATACAGAGTATTTTCACTGCCCTAAGAGTCCTGTGCTCCACTTACTTATTCTCCTCTGTCCTCTAACTCCGGGAACTACTGACCTTTTTATTATCACCATGTTTTGTCTTTTTCAGAATGTTATATACTTGGAATCATACAGCATGTACCCTTTTCACGTTGGCTTTTTCACTTAGTAATACGCATTTATGCTTTCTTCGTATCTTTTCATGGCTAGATTGCTCATTTCTCTTGAACAATGAGTAAAATTCTATTATGTGCACTTACTGCTGTTTATCCATTTACCTCTTGAAGGGCATCAAGTTTGATTTCAAATGCTGTAAATTGAGAATAAAGCCATTATATTGTGGACATTTTTGTATGGAAACACGTTTCAGCTTCTTTGAGTGAATACGAGGAATGTGATTCCCAGGCTGCATGATAAGAATATGTTTAGTTTTCAAGAAACCATCAAATTGCCTCCCAAAGTAGCTGTGTCATTTTGCATTCCCACCAAAAATGAATGAAAGCTCCTGTTACTTTATATCCTTGTCAGCATTTGGTATCACCAGAATTCTGGATTTAGGCCACTCTTACAGGGGTGTGGTGGTAGCTCATTAGTGTCTTAATTCTTATTTTTTGATGATAACTGATGTAAAATATCATTTCATATGTATATTTATTATCTGTATAACTTCTTTGATGGAGTGCCTTTTATGGCTTTTGGCCTATTTTTTAATCTAGGTGGTTATTTTTTAAATTTGGAGTTATAAGGGTTCATTGTGCATTTATAAGAGTCTTTTATCAGATGTGTCTTTAGTAAATATTTTTCCTCAGTGTGTGCCTTGCCTTTCCATTTCTTGACAGTGTCATTCACAAAAGATAAAGATAAAGATATTTTCTCCTCATTGTTTATCTCATTGAAATACAATTTAAAATGTAAAGCAAAATAATAAAAATATATCATGGCAGAATATGTCATGTAGCATTAAAATAACTAATAATGCTATGTTTAGAATATGGAAATTGGAAGTATATTTTGTAAAATTGTTATACTAGATAAAATAGTATATTATTTGCACTTAATTGTGCTTTGTTAGTAATAAATACTATATAATATATATCATTTTATATAATATAAAATTATTATTTTAATATATAATATAACTTAATTTGTAGAATTAAACAGTATAATGTAATATTAAGCAACATATCAAAACACAACATATGAAAAAATGTTGAAGGACTGGTGTACTACACTGAGAGAAAATGTATCACATTAAGTGATCACATTATTACCGAGAAAAAGTTATAAAATCAATCATCAAGTTATGTACCTAAGAAACTAGGTAGGAAAAGAACATCAGTAACCAATATAAGTAGAGAGACAAACATAAAGAAAGTTACAGAAGTATAAGAAATGCAAAACAGCCATAAATAGGAGAAAATTAATAAACCAAAAGTTGGATATTTGAGATCTGTAAAATTTATAAAAACTCTAGATATAGGCTAATTAATAAAGAGAAGTCAAATTATAACTATCAAAATAAAGATGGAAAGGCTGCTAAGCACTTATAGATGTTAAAAGAACTAGAAGTCAATACTATGACTAACTTTATGCCATCAAACTCATCAACTTGATGAGCAGACGGAATTTTTTTTTTTTTTTTGGTAGCGGGGATCGAACTCAGGACCTTGTGCTTGCGAGAGGCACGCGCCAGAACCACTGAGCTAAATCCCCAGCCCTGGAATGTTTTGAAAGACACTCAATACTAAAGCTTATTCAAAACAAAATAGATGAACTAAATAGCTCAACTTCCATTTGAAAATATTAATTAATCTCCTCTCAAAAGAAAATCCTCAGATAACTGCACTCATGAATTCTTCTAGGCATTTAAGGAGGAAAAAATATCAATGCTACATAAACACTTACAGGAAATAAGATAAAGGAGTATTTCTCAAGTCATGTTATGAGGCTTGCATTAACCTGCTGTCAAAAGAATACAAAGTTATTGCTAACAAAGAAAAGTATTGATCTATATACTTGATGAACAGACACAAAAATCTTTAATTGAACATTAATAATTTGAATCCAGCAATTAAAGAATACTATCTTTCAATCAATGAAAGACATATCCACACTGAGAAAAGAGGTAAAACTCTTTCAATAGCTTTGCCACATAGTGTACAAATACAAATATATGTACTGTTGGAAGCAGCAAAACTATTGAGACAATAAAATGACCAGCAACTGCTAGGCGTTTGGGGGGCAGGAGGAATACTAGAAGGAGCACAGAGGATTTTTAAGGCAGTGAAACGATTCTGTGTGATTCTGTGTGTTGCTATGAAGGTAGTAGATACATGCTCAAACCCACAGGATGTAGAATACACAAAATGAATGGTAATGTCCTCTATGAGCTTTGGTTAGCGATGATCTGCCACTGTTGGTTCACAGATGTAACAAATGCACCACGCTGATGCAGGTAGCCAATGGTGTGGGAGTCTGTGGGTGGGGGGAGGGAGGAAGGGTGTAGGAAGTCTCTATACTTCCCAATCAATTTTGCTATCAATCTAAAACTGTGCTAATAAATAACCTTTTTGTTTTCAAAATGGAACAAAGTACTTAGAATCCCACCACTTACTACAAATATTCTTAGTTTTGTATAGTGGCTCTTAGGCACATGCACGTATATTTCCATGTGGTTGTGATTACTGAAGGACAATCACTTGGCCTTCTGCATTTTAACAGAGAGAGTATTTCTTGAAAAGACCAAAAGTTTTAATTGCCTAAACATCTGCATCTAAACTATTTAATTTATTTGTAAAATGCATTAGGTTCCAAAACATAATAGAAAAGCAGAAGGTAGGAAGGTAACAGTTTTGGAGCCTGTACAAGGCCCCAGGCCCTATGTGTTTTATTTTATTTTATTTAATCCTTGTAACACTATGTGAAGTGTGTGTCATTATTTTCACGTTATGGAGGAGCAAACCGTAATTTTAAAATAACCCTGTCTAACCAAAGATCATCCTTGCACAAGCTTAGCTATTATTGGTGTTATTCGCAACCTAGATTTTCTTATGATTCAAAAAGTTAGAAAAATATTTATCAAAATATATTTTATGAAAATGCTTTTGCAAGAAGTTAAAACATAGATAGATGAGAGAGAGAGAGAGAGAGAGAGAGAGAGTGGAAGCTTGGATAGACAGAGACCAATTGGTAGTGTATTAGTTAGTTTTGCATTGCTATGACAGAATACCTGAGAAAACCAATTTAAAGGAGGAAAGGTTTTTGGTCCATGGAGGAAAGGTCCACAGTCAGCTGGTTCCATTCTTTTAGGCCTGTAGAGAGGCAGAAATATCATGGTGTAATAGCATAGCAGATAAAATTGCTCACCTCATGACAGCCAGAAAGCAGAAAAAGAACAAAAGAACCAGAAAGGAAGGGACCAAGGGCAGGTCCCTTTCTACTGCCTACTCCCTGACCTACTCCCTTCAACTAGAGGCCAGTTCTTAAGCCTCTATCACCTCCCAGTAAGCCCATCAAATTATAAACCCATCCACTGATTAATTCACTGATAAAATTAGAGCCTATATGATCCAGTCACCTTCCAAAAACCCCATCTCTGAAGGCACGGGGGGAAGAGACATTTGAGATTCACACCATAACAGATGGATATATTTAGGATACATATATATCCTAAAATTTTTGAGAAACTCTAGGTAAAATTTTTAAAAGCTTCTTTCCTGTAGAACATCTCTGGGTTTTTATATGCTAATAATAATTTGAATTTCCACCACTTTCCATTTTGGGGAGCAAGAAGATTGCTGCACTAGTTTCATCAAACACACTTTGGGAAATCTTGATGCATAATATCCATAATTTATTCAAAAGACCCACTGTTTAATTTTAAGAATTTCCAGAATGCATTCCATGACAGTGTCCATAAAACATTCCAGTTTCATCTCGTTATTTATTTTATCAAGTGAATAATATACCTTGGGGTTAAGCCATAAAATGATGTAGAAGCATAGAATTGTAAGCCTGGAAGGGATCATGCGAACTCAGTAGGCCACCTCCCAGGCCATGAAGGACCACACCTAAGCCATCACAGACAGATGGGTATCTAGCTTGTAAAAGACCTCCAGGGAAGAAAATTCCATAACCTCCCTATAACCTATTCCAGATGCCCGGTTTTTCTGAGAAAACAATGAGCTCCTTAAAGTACATCTAGACTATTGTGCATGTACTGAATGCTTTGTCATTCTGTGGTATATTATAGGTAGGAGTTCAGAACTTAACAAAGGGGCTAGTGAAAGTGGGGTAAAGATCTGTCTCTCTGTCTCTAGAGAGAGAAACCACAGGAATTCAAAATGTCTTTGACTCTTTTTTTCTGTTTTCAGTTTCAAATAACATCTCATGCCATACCTCTCTTTTGTAGTGTCTCTTGATTCAGTCCTCTCCTCTTGACATCTATAGTTGAAGCTCTCATTCTTGCGAGCTTGGTCTCTCAAATGAGTCTTGACTAAGTACTTGTCTCTAGATTCTCCTCTTCCTTATTTGCCTCCATGGTGCTAAAACATGTGTGTCATATCATTGCCATGCCTAACGTATCTCTTTATCAAGAATATAAATGTGAATCCATCCATCTGTCTTTCTGCTCTCTTTTTCTCTGTCTTCAAACATACATTATGTGCTTAGAGATAGGTGGACAAATGCATGGATGGATAGGTAGATAGATGGATGGATGCCTGTTTACCTCCCTTCCCAGTACCATCTCCAGCTACTGTATTCTCCACCACATGCTCAATGCTGCACTTAAAGTGAACATTATTCTTGACCCTATTAGTTTTCATGCCTTCCTGACTTTGGGTTTTTTTTCATTCTTTCTGCCTGAAATTCCTTTCCCTCTCTTTGTGGTGTTCTTATTCACCCATCAAGTACTAGCTCCTTTGTAAAATATGCTAAGGTATTTCTAAGTCAGACTAATTATTTTCTCACCTCTTTTGTGTTCCAGAACTTTGGACTGTTCCTTACTCACACCACAATGGCCTAAAACATGGTGGATGTTTGCTCAATAGGTAATATGACTGTGGTATGTTCTGCAGATGGGGATAATGAGCAGAGGCTGAATAGAGTGAGTAGAGGGAAGATGGGAACTGACTGAATGACCAGCAAAGGAAATATCATGGAGGTAACAGGAAAAGTAAATCGTGACAAGGTAATGGTGATTGTGAGCAAGAAAGAAAAGAATGCAAAGATCCTGAGAACCAAAGGTCCTGAGACCAATGGAACAGGACATGGTGAAGGTGGCAGCCATAGACACAAGGAACCTCCAGGGGAAGAGCTTCCAACTTGCCTCCAACTTGGGGGCAGCCATGGTGTTATGGTTAGAAACTGTAGAAGAGG
This sequence comes from Heterocephalus glaber, assembly GCF_053883595.1. Lineage (NCBI taxonomy): Eukaryota > Metazoa > Chordata > Mammalia > Rodentia > Bathyergidae > Heterocephalus > Heterocephalus glaber. The sequence continues at coordinate 14,846,803 of NW_028258171.1, forward strand.
GGAGGGAAAGAGGGAGGTTTGCTGTCTACTTCATATCATGAGTGCAGATTAATATTGTTTTATATTAGCTATTTCTACCACTCCATGATGAGAATACCTGTCTGGCATTTCCATTATTCTTAAGAGTTTTTGTTGGTAGAGGAAGGGATATGCCAAATTGGCAGCACTCTGTGAAGCCAATTACAATGAGGACATTCAGCTTGACATTCATTAAATTGTAGTGATGAATGTGCTGATTACTATTGCTGAATTGATGTGCATACAGGATCTAAAAAAGAAGGCTGTCTTGGGAAATACTCTTAAGAATTTCTGTGGTCGTTGACTATTGTGTCAACTTGAATCTCTTAGTTACTTTTCTTGTTGCTGAAACAAAATACCTGACACCTAAAGTTAAAGGAGGAAAGGTTTATTTGGCTCACAGTTCATCAAGGTTTCAGTCCATGGTTGGCTGGCTCCAAGGCAGGGTGGCATGGCAGACAGGATGAAGTTGGAAAAAACAAGGAAACCTTAACAGCATCTTTCTGCCCCTTTTTATCTTATCCAGCCTACTGGGATTAGGATGATGCCAAACCAATCAGTGTAGTGGTTTAGTAATCAGAGGCCCGTAATCCCAGCGTCACACACTCTTTTCAGCCACCTCTGAGGCTTTGAGAGGACATCTAGACCCAAACCATAACATTGAGTAAGAAATGTCCAGCTTGTTGGATTAGTTCCAGGTGTGGTTGAATGGATTTACTGAAGATGGAAGGCCCACCCTGGGTGCGAGTGGCATAAACCAATAGGCTTGTAGCTCAAATGGAATACAAAAGGGAAAGGAGAAGGAAGGCTCGCTTCACTTTCTTGGGAGGAGCTCCAGTGTTTGCCTTCACCTTGGATGTCCATCTCCTGGCTGCTAGTGCAGATTCTTTAGCCTTGCATTTCAGACCTTCAGCTTCCTGATACAGACTTGCACCGGACTCTACAGTGAGCGTGAGTGCCAGGCCTTTGACTTTTGACTGCACCCTTCAGATCCCCACCATGGACAGCCTTTTTACATTTTCCCACCCTGACTCTGCAGGCTGCCTTTGCAAGGCTACCTTGTAAATCCATATACATAATATACATTTATTACATGTGTGTGTATATGTATATAAATACATATATATATTTTTTATATTAAATCTGTTTCTCTATGATCACTGACTGATACAAATTCCTTTTTCATGATATTATAACTTTATAATATACAACTTCTATAAGAGTTCATAATCAGTTTAGCCATAAACACATAACACTATCTACTTCAAATGCTACAACTTACACATTTGAACAAATAGTTTTTTCTTCAAAGTAGTTGCCTTGGGCAATTAGATACTTAGGACAATCATGGCCATTTCTGTTTGTTATGATTTATTGAGTGCCTACCATGTTTTGGACCATATTAGGAATGCTTTATCATCTCTAATCTCACAGCATCCCTAGGAGGTCAGCATTATAATCATCATTTTACAGATGAGAAAACTAAGTAACTTGTCCCAAACCACTGCAACTGGGTGAAGATTTGGCTGTGCCATGGTCAGTGGATCCCCAATGTGAGACCACATTGTTCCTGTTCCTCCTATTCTGGTTTCTTAAGTGAAAATAATTTTTGGAGATTTTTTGAAAACCTAAATTACATTCATTAATAAGAACATTTAATGACTTAGTAATGAATCTTTGTACTTTCTGATGACTGTGTTCTAAAGATAGTTAAAGGAGAGGGGTTGAAGGGAGGGCAGGGGGATGGGGAAAAAATAAGAACCAAGAGAGATTATGTGAAGGTGCAAATTTCCAATGATGAATGCCATTATATTTGTATATCTAAAATGTACCAGTAAAATTAATTTTTAAAAAAAGATAGTTAAAGGAGGCTTTTTGGAGAAAATGGTTGGAGGCTGAGGTATGCTAATATACTCTGTGATACTGGAAGAAATACACTGAATGTTTGTGTGATTTTTAAATTAAATGAAAGATAATTTAAAATATAACTGGTTTTGTAATTTCTACAATACCACAGATATTGAAAGAATGCTACTTGGTTTAGAAAATGGAAATAATTTTATGTCAAACTTATAATTCCCCCCTTGAACCTTAGGATTGTAATTACCATTATGGAGCACTGAATGTTTTTTTCCTCAAATTCTCTCAGTAAGTGACAGAGCACTTAGTGTCGGGCTCCAAATTCTTCCTATTGTATGTCCTGGGCTCACACAGGCTGGGAAATGCTTTGAGCCCTGCCTAGTGGGCCTTCCTCCCCCGTTTAAAACTTCCAGGAAAGACAAAGAGATCTCATCTCTGACCTCTTTCCTCACTCCCAACCTCAATGCATGCTGCCCTTTCCTTGAAAGACTATAATTACCTGGACAGCCTTTCTTCCCGTACATCAGAAATTCATCTCCATGTATTAGGTATTTCAAGATTTGGAGACATGAATGTAATTTCATGAGCAAAAATGAAGAAGTTGATTCAGGCATATTCTAAAGAAAAGTTTTTCAGACAAAATTAAGGCTCCAAAGTAGATAAACTCAACTGCCCTTCCCATGCTGATGGGTCCTTTTTCCTTTTTAGCTGTCACCCAACCCAACTTTCAGAGTAGACTCAAAAGAAAAGCACAGAAATACTTTTCTTACTTTTCCATATTTAGCACAACACCACACAAAATTGCTAAATACCATATAACCACACTTACCATCCTGGGGCCTATAAATTCAGAATTCAGACACTTGATTACAAACCACAGAATGACTCTGTTTAAGAAGTAGTGTGTGGGATTGTAGGGGAACTGCCCTTATGTAGATCTTCTTCTGGTTATTAACTCAGTACCGTGGGCTTTCTCTCTCTCTCCCCTTTCTCAATCCTTTGACCATGGCTGTCCTCTCCAATTGCTGATACAGTTGCCTGAGTACTGAGGGTGCAGGCCAGTAAGAGTTGGGGACCATTCTCTGCTATAATTATAGTCCAAAAGGAAAATAAGCACATGCGTTTTTGGTTTCACAGTAAAATTCCAGAGCAAAACAAGAGTCAATCACCCTCCAGTTTTAGGAGGACCAAGGTACAACTGGAAGTCCCTCCTCCCCTCTGGGGGTGACCCAGGCCCCACCTGTACTTTGCTGCTAGCCCCCTGCCCCTACCCTGGCTTCAAAACCATCTTCTTCTATTCCAGACCCTTCCTTATCTGACCAGACCCATTTGGCACATGAAAGAATAAAGGATGGGAATCGCAACCTGGATATTTTGCTTTCTAGGGTTTGTATATATTTTTATAGAGATAAACTATAAGCTAAGCTAGTGGAGGGTGTTCACTCCCACCAGGAAGTTCTTCCGAAACACGGACAAGTCACCTCCCCACCAAGCTGAGCTTTCCTCCACCCATTATCAAGGCCACTTCTGCTGATCCATTTATTTAAATAGATCAGAAAATTATACAAATTTTAAAATGTTTAAATGTCCTCAATGACAGACATCTAGTTTTTAAATATAAGTCCCTCGTTTTATCCCTCTATGGTAGAAATGTCTCTTATGTCTCAGAAGCCAAACCACAACACTACTAAGAATTCTTTAATACGTGAAAGAGCTCATACTGAGATTTTCACTGTTTCCGAGATATACTAAGTGCTTTACCTTGCTGCAGTCTTAGGAAGTAAATATCATTATCTCCATTTATAGGACTATGAATGAAAGCAGTTATGTATGTATCATAAATAAAATCATAGAGTGATTATGTGACAGAGACAGCCTTGCAGTTCATGCCCTTTCCTACAACACTGTAAAATCTTTCTAGACAGAATATCCTGAAGATGCATATGATAAGAACTTTTATATCATCCCGGGTTTTGGGATGCAAGCGACAGACTTTAATTCTGGCTTACCTAGGGGAAACCCCAAAATACAGAGCGCACACACACTTTGGAAGTGCTGGAGATCCAAGCCTGAGGTGTGGTAGCCAACAACACGACCAAAGCTGCACTACAAAATGGGGCCAAGGACAGAATGGGCCTGGAGCTGCCATCACTGTGCCCTAGACACACAATGAAGCTACAATACAAGTGAATCGTACGCTGGGCACCACTACTGTACTGCTCCTTAGTTTCCCCCAAGAACTTGTGCTCATAGCAGTGGCCCTCACTGCCAGGAAAGATTCTTCTTAACCTTGTTGCATCGCATCTTTGATCCCCTATTCAAAGACCAAGGTAGGTTCATTTGGCTGACGGAGGAGGGACTGGAAAGTGAGTCTAGAGCAGTTGCAGCTTCTATGATGGTGGATATCTGTGTGTCTCCCACCAAAACCTATGAGCTACATAATTACCCTTTGGGAACAAAGGTTAGATGGTTAACAGCCAGAAGGAATAACATATAGGTGCTATGCCTAGTCCTCTTTTCCCAAAAATAAGACCTCATTGGAAAATAATCAACCTCGAAGACTAGAAAGCAAAAATGCCAGCCCCAACCACCCCATCCTTGCCTTACCTGCCATCACTATTCTCTTGCTCGGTGGCTGATCTGTAAGGCAGGTAAGGCAAGGACAGGCCGATTGAGGCTGGCATTTTTCACCTCTGGGTTTCAAGGCCGATTGTTTTCCAGCTAGGTCTTACCAAAGTTGCAAGCTTCCCTAACACCAGGCAATTTACTCCTTTACCCATATGAGTATAAGATGCTCCTTATTCCTGGCCCTGTGACTCTCAGATCATTAGTAGAGCCCAGCTTTGTGGTTCACCAAAGAGTTCTTTGGAGGATGAATGGTGTCAGCAGAGATCCTGAGTCATGCATAGCTAGTATTTAAAAAGAAGACGGAAGAAAAATGTAAGTACTCTTGAAAGACTGGTGAATCAGTTCTCTGTGGATTGAGGCTAAAGAACATTGTGTCCAGAGTAACTGCATTTTGGATGAAAAAGAAAAGAGCTTCTGTAAACTTGTTATTACTCTTCTGGTTGTGTTCATGGCAAATGCCAACAGTATGGATGTCAGCTTCCAGCTTGGACCAATTAGTTCACCGGATTCATTTTATTTTCACCAGAGCTCATCTCCCAGAGGTTTTCTACTCTAAAAGAGAAAGATGAGAAGTATCTGTTTTAGGAGGAGGATAATAAATGTTGCCTGTGGTAGCATCTGTTACATTTCTCTGCTCAGCATTCTCTCTTCTTCAATCAACAGTACCATAGTATTCCTTTGGGATTGGCACCACCCTGCTGGGTCTAAGGATGCTCATGTTTAACCTGGAGTTAAATCATGAAAATACCTGCGTATCATGATTGGCTCAGAGAAAGGCATGTGATACAGAACACTCCAATCAGAACATTTCAGTTGTCTCTTCAACTCCTAGGAAACAGCAATTCTCTCCACCGGAATTACTAAGCTGGTCGGCTGTACTGAGCTTCTGGTGGACCTCTTACCACTGTAAGGGGAGGGCCTGAGAACAGGGCCAAGAGTGAAACTCAAGCCAATATTTTTAAAACAAGGGGATGGAATACTATTTATAACATAATTTTTACACTTCCATCAAGCCACTTTCAGAGCCAGTGATCCTGGGCTTTTTAGTTGCCCAAGGCTGTAAATTTCTTCTTTCCTTTAAGCTAGCATGAGTTGAGTCACCCATCATGTTCAACTAAAAAATCTTAACTGACTCACAAACTGCACTGATTTGTAGAATTCTGATCTGCCTTGATTCAAGAAGAAGCCAAATAACTTGTCTTACTTTCTGTAGGAAAGGCCTGTAGTCTGGATGGAGACTAGGTTTAAGTGTTTCCTTCCAACTTTGAGAGTCTAGGATTGTCTGAATAGTGACAAATAAGAAGGATATGTTAAAATACATTAGATGCTATCTCAGAAAAAAATAATGATGGGATTGTCATTTAGTGCAATAAAAAGCATCACCCAGTTGGGTTAGTAACTATTTTAAGTTCCACTTAGCATCTCATGGTAATGCTTTTCAGAAGTACTTTGTAATTTCTAAATTCATGAGGCTTAAATAATTACATAATTACTTTGTACAACCACAGAGCACCACTTGGGTTTGGTAGCTACTTTAAGCCATGTTGTTTTTCATTATAAATTTTATTTTGTTTAGTATATAATTTATAGTTTGTGTAACAAGAATAACCATATCATGCAACTATTCTGTGACACCATAGCAATTACACCCATATTGTGGTAACTTTCAGTGGAATGGATATTTCTTTTGTAATTACAGAAATGATAACATCAAACCCAACAATTTCCTGGTGATAACATTTACAAGTATGCACTCAACTATAATTCAGTTGCTTCTTCTAGACCATTCTATTTGAACATGAAAATAAATGGAATAAAATGTTTTACCATTACTTTCATATTAGATGATATTAATAAGCATGCTTTAGAAATTGAAGCTTGGGAACATATCCTGCGTAGTGGGATCAAAGTACATTCTTTGCTTCCATCTATATTCTAGAAATAGGCCTTGATCAATTACAACAGTTGAAGATCAAGGGATCATGCAGGAAAGTTATATTTTATTGTAACATAAACCCAGTCGACAAACTACCCTGAATGATGTGGTGTGAGAGACTGGCTTCCGTATGGCCTGAAGGGAAAGAGAAAGGCAAGGAACTGGAATTAGAAACCTGAGTTATGCCCAACTTTGCCATTTCCTAACTAGGTGATCTTACCAACTGCATAATCTCTCTCACATTGTTTCTTTTTCTATAAATTTGCCTTATTGGTGCTTATCTCACAAGGTTTGTTGCAAAAGCAAACAATGTAACATATTTGGAGTTACATCAAGTACTACACTAAATGTCAGATACTATTAAAGAAGACAGTCCTTTTGTTCTCATTCAACTTATTTAGTTTGAACTAAAATATTTATTCTTTCATAAACTTTTACAATGAAAGATGAAGAAAAATAGTGTCTACTGTGTGCAAGATACTACATTAATGGCAAGAGTTTACCCTGAAATCTCTTTCTTCCCTTCCTCCCTCCTCTTCTCTTTTCCCTTCCTTCCCTCCCCTTCCTGTGTAATCTAGGCTTTTCCCTAGAGCTTGTGTATTTTTCCTGTACAAAATGTTGCGTTCAAACACTTTTGAATTTTGCTTTATTAAAATTTAACATTCACCATATATTTTGACCACACCCTGTAATCTAGGGCTTTCTTCTTGGCTTGTAGATGGCTGTCTCTGGGTTCACATGATGTTCTTCTAGTAGACTGAATGTTTGTACTCCCTAAAATAATGCTGAAGCTCTGAACTCCAATGTGATAGTATGTGCAGCTAGGGTTGGAGGAATTAGTTATGTGAGATCATAGTGTGTGTGTGTGGGGGGGTCTGTTCTGGTGGGGTTAGTGCTCAAATAAAAGGAGTAACCAGGGCTGGGGATTTAGCTCAGTGGTTTTGCTGCCTGCTGCACAAGCGCAAGGACCCAAGTTCAATACCCAGTCCAAAAAAAAAAAGAGTAACCACAGAGCTTTCATCCTCTGTCCTCACAGGCATAAAGAGGTCATATGAGCACACGACAAGATGGCAGCAACGTGGAAGCTAAGAGAAGAGGCCTGGCAGGGAAGCTTGCACCTTGATCTTGGACTTAGCAGTCTGTAGAGCTGTGAGAAGTACATCTCTGTTCTTTAAACAACCCAGCCTATGGTATTTCGTTATGGCAGCCTGAAGAGACTGTGAAGTTTCCCTTTTTTATGAGGACACCAGTCATACTGGAGTGGACTGATGGTAATGATACGAGTTACACTTGATCACCTCTGTAAAGACCCTATCTCCAAATAAAGTTACACTGTGGGATATACTTCAACCCATAATCATTTCTTTTCTAACTAATATATAAATCGTGTTTACAGTGGAACTTACTTGCAAATTTATTCCTTTTCTCCCAACAACTCTATTGCAGTATAAACACAATATACTGCACATATACACTTTGATGAAATGTACATCGATCCATTCTGAAGTGGTGATGTTTTCTATTTCTTCCATTTGTTCTTTACTCTTCTTTTACCTTTTTCTGCCTTCTTTTGGCCCAATTGAGTATTTTTATGTCTTAATTTTCTCTTTATTCCTTTTTGTATTTTGGTCTATTAGCTACAACTCTTTCTTTAATCTAGTAATTGTTTAGGGTTTATAGTATATTCTTCAAGCTAATATAGTCTACCACAAAAATGATATTATATCACTTCATCATATAGAATAAGAACCTTACAATATTGCACATCTTGACCTTCATGATATTTTTGTCATATGTTATACTTTTACATGTTACAGTAATGATATATTTATTATTTAAATAAACAATAAATTGTTTCTCAGTAAAAATAAATAATATTAATAAAATCATAAATATTTACCCATGTAGATACCCTTCCTATTGATCTTCCTTCTTTTGTGTAAACCTTATTTCCAAATGGAATTATTTCCTTCTGCCTGAAGGATGACCTTCACTATTTCTTTTTCTTCAAGAGTTTCAGCATTATTATTATTATTATTATTATTATTATTATTATGGTACCAGGGATCAAACTCAGGTCCTTGTGCTTTTGGGGCAGGCAGCAGAACCACTGAGCTAAATCCCTGGCCCATATGTTTCAGCCTTTTTATACCTAAAAAAATCTTCAGTTACTTTCTTTTTTGAAAAATATTTTCACTGGGCCTAGAATTCTAGATTGACTGTTTTATTTTTCTCCCTTCTCAGTAGCATTAATTAGCTTTCTGTTACTATAATAAATATCTGAGATCATCTACTTACAAATAGAAAAGATTTATTTTTGGATCACAGTTTTGGAGATTTCAACCCATGATCGATTTGCCTCATTGCTTTTGAGCCTGTGTTGAGGCTGTAGCACATAGCAAAACCCTCATAGCCAACTGAGGAAGGAGGAAAGAATGAGAAAGAGGAAGAAAAAAAGAAAAGAATAGAAAAGGAGAAAGAAGGAAGAAAGAGAAAGAGAGACAAAAGACCAATTCACTTCAAGGGCATGTCCCAATGTTCCAGTGACCTGAAGATCTACCATTAGGCTCCACCTCTTAAAGTTGCTCCTTCTTCAATTAAAGATGATATCAGAAAATGGAAAGACATCCCTTGCTCCTGGGCAGGAAGGATCAACATAGTGAAAATGGCCATACTTCCAAAACTGCTATATAGATTGAATGCAATCCCAATTGAAATCCCAGCAGCATATTTCATGGACCTTGAGAAAACAATCCAAGAATTCATTTGGAACAAGAAGAGACCCAGAATAGCAAAAGCAACTCTAGGTAACAAAGACATGGCAGGGGGTATCACAATCCCCAACCTGCAACTATACTACACAGCTACTGTGATAAAAACAGCATGGTACTGGCAAAGAAACAGACCTGAGGACCAGTGGAACAGATTAGAAGATGCAGAAACAACACCAGACATACTCAGCCACCTCTTCTTTGACAAAGGAGCAAAACACCCTCACTGGAGGAAAGATAGCCTCTTTAATAAATGGTGCTGGAAAAATTGGGTTTCAACTTGCCAAAGATTAAAACTAGACCTATATCTCTCATCATGAACTAACCTAAAATCAAAATGGATTAAAGATCTAAATATTAAAACAGAAACGCTGAACTTGATGGAACAGAGGTTAGGTAGAACTCTTGAAGACACTGGTGTAGGAAAAGATTTTATGAACAAAATCTCAGTTGCCTGTGAATTAGCACAAACAATCAACAAGTGGGATCTCTTCTTATTAAAAAGCTTCTGCACAACAAGAGAAACCACCAACAGTGCAAAGAGACAACCCACAATGTGGGAAAAAATCTTCACCTGCTTTTCCTCAGACAAAGGTCTACTATCTAGAATCTATAAAGAACTTAAAAAGATCAGACCTCCCAAATTTAAAGACCCAATCCAAAAATGGGCAACTGAAATGACCAGAAATTTCTCAGACGAAGAAGTAGAAATAGCAAATAAATACATGAAAAAATGTTCAACATCACTGGTCATTCAAGAGATGCAAATGAAAACAACGCTGAGATTCCACTTCACTCCAGAAAGAATGTCTGCTATCATGAAATCAACCAATAACAAATGCTGGCGGGGCTGTGGAGAAAGAGGAACCCTGCTCCACTGCTGGTGGGAGTGTAGACTGGTGCCACCACTGTGGAAATCAGTATGGAGATACCTCAAAGAACTAGTACTGTAAGTCCCATTTGACTCAGCTATTCCCTTGCTGGATATCTTCCCCAAAGAATTAAAAGAATCATACCACAGTGATATATGTGCACCCATGTTCATAGCAGCACAATTTGTAATAGCTAAAACTTGGAAACAGCTCAAATGCCCATCAACTGGAGACTGGATAAAGAAAATGTGGTTTTTTTTTAATGGAGTACTACTCAGTCATAAAAAATGAGAAATTAGAGACATTTATAGCTAAGTGGATGCACACTGAGGTGATACTCTTAAGTGAAATAAATAGGACACACATGTGTAAAAACTGAATAGTTTCTCTAGTGTGAGAAACTGAAAGTCTAAATAAGAGCTAAAAGGTATAATAGATAATATGAAATAGGAAGAAAAGGGGCAAAGGGGAAGGAGAATTGGGAGGGGTAGGGAAAGGAAAGAAGGGAATGGAATTAATATGAGAAAATGAATAAAAGGAAACAAAGACTTTGTAAATAGGGAGGGATGGAGGGGTTGAAGAGAGGGCAGGGGAAGGGGGAAAATAAGAACCAAGAGAGATTATGTAAAGGTGCAAATTTCCAATGATAAATGTCATTATATTGTATACCTAAAATGTACCAATGAAAGGCTATATAAAGAAAAAAAAAAAGTTGTTCCCTCTTCCCAGTAGTATCCAGTTGGAAACCAAGCCTTTTACTATATTACATATTTTTTACCATACTTCATAAAGACACTCATAAGAGACTTGCAGAATTACTACAAAAGTGGCAAGAATGATAGGATAAGTATGTTCAAAGTGAAGGGGAATATTTTGAGATTAATGAATTAATAACAATGTGCCTTTTACTATAATAATTTTTAAATAAAATGCTATATATGATTACACGTCATTGTTTGCACAGTTGAGGATTCTCCACAGATTTCCAGTGGTCTTTGTGTAGTTCTCACATTCCTGCTGTTCTGTAAACTCTAGGTACTTTAGTCTCTCTGGGTCCCAGTTCCTTTCCTCAACTCAAGGAGTCTCCTTAAACTCTCTCTAGGCAGCAATCTGGAGAAATAAAATGATTCTTTCAATAGATTCTCCTTTCTTGCCCAATGCCCAGTATTTTAGGACTCATTGTTTCATATAATTTGTCTTACTTTATAGTTGTTTCAAACAGGAAGACAAATTCTGTTACTGTAATTTGATTGGAAATGGAAATCTCAGGAGATAAATTAGAATAGAAAGGCCTTTGGGAATTGTTACCTGTGAATGCCTTTCCTTTGTTGGCAGAAGCCCAATGGTGCCATTCTTTGTCAGAAACCAGAGATGAATATGCTTTAAAGCCAAGAGCTTCACGTGATCATCAGCAATGTTTCCAAGCCGATAGGCCTCCTAGGTTTCACAGAGAGCACTGAAAAATGCATGCTGGCGGACAGTCTCCTTTCCAGTGTCACCTCAAATGAGACCTTTCCTACTCCACTTCCCCAGACCTCTCATCTCCTCACAGTTCCCCTTTGCTAATTTACAAACTGAGGTTGCTCAATTCTGAGTCAGATTTTGAATACAGGACTCAGAGTCTCCATGACTGGAAACAGAAGCATCATCTCATTATTTGAGCTTGTGCAGAGGTTTTCCAACTATTTTCCATCTCCTTTTGATGCAATGCCATTATTCAATGACCAGTGTTACTGTTTATATTTAATAAATTGCTTGTTATCCTCTATCTCCACAGATGATAGATGTTTATAGGAGTATTTTCCTTTCACCAAAATGACAGAAGTAAACAAATGCAGAAACAAAACCATACCACATTCCAAAGCAAGTTGTTGCCTCTCATATTTGGAATTATTCTACTTCACTAGGTATAAACGGGGTTTTTTTCAAAAACTCAAATATATGCAAAAAATAAAATTTTATCATTTTGTATTTTGAACTCAAATCCTATCATGGTAGAGGAAACCCAAGTATGATCAGTATAGGGTTTCACTTGATTTCCCCCATGTTGCAGTCAAGTGAGGGTGCTTGGGGTTAGGAAGGATCCACACAAACTCAGGGCCACGAATCTCCGCAGACAGCCAGTGAGATGTCCTTTACCTCAGCTGGTCCTCTGCCACTCATCCTCCCAGGTCCCACATTTCTCTTTGTGTGCTTTATGCTGTTCCTTTACAGAAGCCAAACATTCTGACCTTTGGGTGTGAAGCCTTGGACTACAGAAACTGCCTGAACATCAGGGAGGCTGGCTGTTTTTCTTTGGGTTCTGGCTGCCCCCAGGAAATAAGGCATCAGCCCCTCTGCTCTTGGATACCTTGAACTTTTTTCATGATTTTGACCAATTGTCCAAGCCTTGTGGTAAAATCACAGGCTCTACAATAAAATATCTGCTCACTCATTGTTTCCCTTCCATTGTCCTCTCTTGCAAGCTCAGGTGCTATTTTTCATGTGTGTAAGTGTGTGAGTGTGTAAACTTCACACTGAATGTTTTCTCACAAATCATCTGTGTGATGTCTCCTTTCAATTCCTCTGAAGCCCGGGCAAGTGAAAGATAAGAACCAGAATGTGTCTCATTGATTCTCTGAAGTAATGAGCACAAATGAACCTAACTAACTGGTTTAAGTGGAGAAATGCAAAGGGCAACATAAGATGCTGAGGAACAGGTCACATTTGATGTGTATTGTGCCATCATCATATCATGCGTTTCTATTTTGCTTCTTCCCTGGCCTGATTTCTCTTCTGATAACTACTATTCACTAGCTATATGACCTTAGGAAAATGATGTAACTTCTCTGGACTTCAATCTCTGTATCAGAAAAATGGGCCCAAGCCAGGCACAGTGGCACACACCTGTAATCCCAGGACTCTAGGAGGCTGAGGTAGGAGGATCTCAAGTTTGCACCCAGTTTGGGCAACTTAGCCACTTACCAAGATCTTGTAAAAAAAAAAAAAAAAAGAACTGAAAAAGGATGAGGATACAGGTCAGTGAGAAGGCCCTGTGTTCAATCCCAAGTACATTAAAAACAAACAAGGAAGGAAGGAAGGAAAAAGAAAGAAAGAGAGAGAGAGAAAAAAGAAAGAAAGAAAGAAAGAAAGAAAGAAAGAAAGAAAGAAAGAAAGAAAGAAAAAGAAATGATGGGCCTAGTAGGACTAGATTATTTTATGGATTAAATGCTAAAACAACATATAAATTGCTTAGGACACTGCCATGTAGTTCTCATTAACTATTAATTATTAGTATAATTATCCTATTCATAAAACAATTAAGTGGCTAAAATAGGAAAGGAAGCTGGATAGTTCTGCCTGTGATGAAACTCATAATTTGAGTTCTAGCAGAGAAGGGATGTTTCTGACCCAGCTCCATTATGATCCATGCATGAAGTAAAAGTCCACAGGTGATTCTCCAAAGAGAATCTCATCGCTAAGGCAGGACTTGAACCCAGCCCTCCTGGTTCCTGCGAGAGCCAGGGCACGTCAATACTACCCACTACCTTTTCCCTACACAACCCAAGTCAGAATCAAATTTTCTTAGCAAAAGCAGTTGCCACTTTGGCAACAGCAGGACATCCCATTAGGGGCAGCAGCGATGTGCTGTCACCTGAGTGCCAGAATCCACGGTTCTGCCCTCAGAACTGACAATATTTTACCGAGTTACCTTGAGCATGGGACGTAGCCTCTCTGATCTTCTCCTGCTGTAAATCCCAGGAGTGGAGTAAGTGTTCTCTAGTCGTATTTCACTGAGTGAGGACTCGGAACCAAGCAGAGGCCCAGAGTCAGCGTCCCTGGAGTGGAGCTTGGGAGTCTGCATTGTCAACAAGTCCCCTGTATGGTCCTTAAGCACACGGAGCCTTAGGAAAGACTGGCCTGGAGGAGTTCTAAGCGTTCTTCCCTTTCCAACACACTCAGTTCTCATTAAGCTCCCCACATTGCAACTCTGCTTGCAGCTTAGTCCAAATACACTGCCCTCACACCCAAAGTGCTGGTTGTTACAACATGGAATGCACATGTATTTCTGCAGTGTCATCTTCTAAATATGCTTTTGCTCTGCATGTATGTAGCTTCCCGAGTCATTTAATTTGAAATTTCTGTGTGAACCTGGCACTATCTCCTATCAGGGCAAATCATGGTATTGCTTCCCTGGTTTCTGAGGTCTGCTAGAATATTTGGATAACAATCCTGTGGTTCCAAGCATGTCCACTGTCACAGGAGGTGATGCGGCTGTCCTAAGCGGGGAGCCCCTGATACTTCCTGTCATTTGTCCTTGTAGATTGGTCCCTGACTGCCCCAGATCCCCTAAGGGGTTCCAGTAGTTGGGAGACTCTCAAGTTTGGGACATTCTAGAACGCAAGAAACCACTAAACAATGAACTCTAGGTTTTAGCTTGGAAATACGGCTGGTATTTTCTGACAGTTTGCCTTGCATGAGGGCAAAAGGTGAACTCATTTCTTGCTCTGTTCGTACACTGAGCTGGGGTCCAGAGTTGGGCTGTACCCTGAAGCACACCTGCACACTGGAAGAATAGCCCTGGGACCATTCATTTCAATGCCAAGTGGCAAGGACTTTGGTTCCAGGCTCCTCTGGAAAAAAATAAGGAATAATAAATTGTGCAACAATCTTGAAAAGCAGATACTTGACATGAGATCATTGGTTTTGACCTTAACTTCATTCTTTTATAAAAAATAAATAAATAAAGCCTTTGCTCCAACTAAAGACCTGCTGCCTAGAGTTTAAGAAATGACCAGTGGTTGTCCAAACTGATATGTATACATTTTAGGGATGCTTTTCTATATCAGGCATGAAATGGTTTGGATTTTGAGTCTGTACCGAAAATATTTTATAGAACTCATGTTTAATCATATTTTCATTCAAATAGTGCATGACAGCTTGTTAAATTGCTAGTTATTGCTCATGTCTTGACACTTGTACCTTTCCTGTGATGTGAAATTAGAAATCAGTTTTGATTAATGGAACAATACTTGGGATTACAATTTTTCATTTAAGAGTTCTTACTGTAAATATTCAATTGGCTGGTTATAGAGTTTATTTTTCAGGTGTTGACATTACAGGATGTTGCCCTTTGAGAATAAGCTGTAGTGTGGATTGCCACAACTCTAAGAGATGCCAAAAAAAAAAAAAAAAGAAAAACTGACTTTAGGTGTGTCCTTTTTAGTGGATAATTGTTCAATGAAGTGCATACAATGAGATTTGGGGCTATTGAAGAATTATCCATGATCTTTAAACCTAAATTCAGTAAGAAAACAATTTTCCATTTGGCTCTTCCTTACAATGACATTACCCACAGGATGAAGGGGCGTAGTAAATGGACAGCAGCAAGTTCTCTCAAAACTTGCTGTTCCTGAAGATGCCTAGTATGCCCTCTTATGTGCTTGTGTAAACTAGGATTTGTAATTCCTTTTTGCTTTGAAAGGCTTAAGACTAGCCAAAAATATAGATGGAGAAGAGTGGCCAATACTAGTACCCGTGCTTGATGTGGGCCCTGTATTTTTTGCCAAAGAGCTGAGGTGAACTTTTCTTTTCATTTGGCTAATCACCCTAAATTGGCTGCTCATCTTCCAAAGCCATTAATTACTTCAAAATACCCAATTTGCCTTTTTGACTCTCAAATTTATGACCATATAATTAATGAGTTTCTTAATTCTATGTTGTTCATCAACTTATTCACCAGTGAAATATGACACCATGCAAGGCTTAGGTCATTGGGTTCTTTCCAATAACTGAAACATTAGATTTCTAGAAAATTTGCTGTGGCATGTCTGAGCCAATGCCTGATTAGATGGCTCAACATGCAAACTACCCATCTGTGTAATGAGTAACCACCTTTAAATCTCCTTTATCTCTTTTGACTCTGGAGATTCCTCCTCCTTCTCCCATTCATCTGCAAGTTATAGTGGAAGTGAAACTGAGATCCCTAAAAAAATATGGAATAAATTCTCCATGGAAATTGAGTTTAACAGCTCAGTATTCATTTTCCCTTTAAATAATGGACTTAGAGGTGTCAGCCCCACCTTATGTGCCCAGGTGTGGGTTTAGCTGATTGCCATTTTACCATTAATCTTTAAAACCATTGTCTGAGCAAAGGCCCCACATCTTATGAATACTTTACCATGGGATAAGGATGGTAATAAGTGATTCCTTCAACCACTAAATGCTTTGAAATACTTGGAAGAAGGGAGTTAAGAGACAGGTAAGCAAATCATATCTTCTAATTCTTTTTAAATAATTATTTGCTTATACTGTTACTCTGCAATTTAAGTCTATAGCATTTTAGTAATTGCCAATGCTCTCCCAAACAGTTGGGAATGCTTAGGTAGAGAAAGACTGTCTTATGAACCAACCTATATTGCACCACACCAGAAAAGAAAACTATGCACTCAAGTATTCCAAATGCACTAGGGGGAAATTGAATTTCATCATGAGTTGAAAGAAAATCTTCTCACCAAAATGTTTTTGCTTCCCAATTCTGTCACAGTTTGATGGTGGAGGCTTCATTTGGGTTCCTTCAGGCTGTATGGACATGAAAGATGTACTTTCAAGTACAAATTCTTCGCATGGTCCACTCTTTGCTCAATTATACAATTAAAAGTTTTCTTCTTCATTAAAACCAAATGGAAAGAAAATAGAAAACACTTCTTAGATTTCTATCCAATGTTGCTATTTAAAATCACTTCAGCAAAAAAAGAAACAAAGCAATAAAAAACACTCTCCAAATATCTTATGTGGAATAGAGATGGTTCTGTGTGTTGAATTTCAGTCCCAGTCCTTTCTAGAACCAAAGGGCATCAAGTAAACTCATATCTAATTTACTTATTAGGTAAACATCCTTAATTCAGTTTTATTCTCCATAAAATGAATAATGACAGTCCCAGATAGTATCCAATTCTATCTTTCAAATTTTGCCAAGTTTTTTTTTTTTTTTTGGTACTGGGGATCAAACTCAGGTCCTTGCACTTGCGCAGTAGATGACAAAACCACTGAGCTAAATCCCTGGCCCATTGCTAAGTTTTTAATATGTGACAACTACTTCAGATCATCTTTTTTGCTGTTAGGGAGCATCATGTTCATCTTAAGAAATAAATTTAATTAGTATGTAGCTTCATTACCCATATGCAGTACACATGCACTAATGTAAAATAGAAAATATAGTTTGATGTAAAAATTTATTAACAGTATCACTGCTTATGACTATGTCTTCATTCACTTATTCAAAATTATGGAGCGTTTCTGATGTACTTCCAAGGACTGGGACATAAAGCTGAGTGTACATGCTTCTCTCATGAAGAATCCCCAGAAGTGATCAATGCTACCACAGAGAAAAAAACAAAGTACTGGAGTTATAGAAAATGTTATTTTTCATCCATAATTTTCAATAGTTTGCAAGTTTTCTTAACAAGCACATGTTACTTATGTAATTAGAAAACAAAACAATAAGTCAAACTGAAAAGAAAGGGATCAGGATAATACAGGACTTAAAATTTATGCATGTATTTATTTATTAACTAGTGAAGAGAGGGAGCTTGTCACCTTTAGACAAGGTGACATTATAGTGCTATTGCAGTAGTTGCTACAAGTACTACTAACAAGCAACATAAGTTTGGATAAAAAGATCAAAAGTTAAGGCACATGCCAGGGATTTAGCTCAGTGGTTCCGCCACCTGCCTCTCAAGTGCAAGGTCCCAAGTTCGATCCCTGGTACCAAAAAAAAAGTTAAGGCACATCCACTTATTTGATAAACTTCAAATTTCAGGTAAATCTGTATGTGCTGGATCTTAGTCATGGATGTTGTTGGATGAGATTAAAACGCATCATTTGTGGTGTGTAGAATTTCAATCTTTCAATTAGAGACACTAACCAGTGAGACTTCAATTTCCATATATTGAGAAGAAACTATCTGTTATTTTATCTTCAAACAACCATGACATGCCAAACACATAATGCTAATACATATTATTGTACAAATTTATTAATTAGTATTAATTAGTAAATAGTAAAGATATAAATAGATGTAGACTGTCAAGAGCTACTTCTTTCTGCTGTAGGTTACCTTAAAGCCCAAGTTATATACTCTTCAATGCAACAATACTTAATTGTTCTGAATTAAATAATAATAAAACATAAATACCTGGCCTTCTTATAAATGGAAATAATGCATTATATTTAATTATGAAAAATTGAAGAGAATATTTAATTCATTTGTGGAGTTCTATAGAGAATTATTTCAAAGCAGGTCATCCAATGGAGATGGTGAATTGTTAGGCCACCTCTGCCAGATTCATTAGTCCTTGGAGAATCTCTGGCTCCTTAGAGTTAGCCCAGCAGGATTCAGCCCAAATTGACCTCCCTGGTGACTAGTTCAACAACAAGGATTAGGTTTCTTTATTGTTCTATTTTTCTTCTCTCAGTTGTCCATTCTTATGAACCCCCGTGTCTTTGCCTCAAGTTTGGGGAATAACAGGTCAATACAGAAACCTAAATTTAACAACAAATAAATATTCACCTTTTATAACCAGCTGACAAATCTTTATATCTCTCAGAACAGACTGCTTTCTTACTTTAAAATATAAGAATTCATGTTTGACTTGCATTTATTAAGAACTTAGTTAAACCAACATCTTTATGTGGACCTTTCAAATCCTTTCATTTAAAGCAAATTTTACAGTCAAGTATTAATCCTAGTGTTTGAGGATCCTGTTCTTAAACTGGCTGAAGCAGTCTCAAAATTCCCAAAGGGAATAATGAAAATTCCTAACATCTTCGTCAGGGAAACAGTTGGAAGTTTAAATCAAGTTAATCATTGAGCTAAAATGTTTTAAATAAAATAAATGCTAAGTTAATAAGAAAGTTTTCAAACTTTACTAACAAATACAAGGGTGGTGTTCCACAGTATTCACCTATAAGAGAATTTCACAGAAACCAGAAACTCTGCTTTCCTACATTCTGCATGAAAGGGATGATGCTTCTATTCAAGGACTTTTCTAAAAAGCCTGTAACCAAGAGTCAAAGGTATCATAAAGAGGGAAAGAGATTATTTTTAGCTTTAGTTTAAATATTTAGCTTTTCCTCTTTCCTTCCCTTCTCTTCCTCTCCTTTCCTTTCCCTTTTTGTGCAAATGTTTGAAGTGATTTAAAATAGCTTAACAGCTTGTATTATTACAACATTTTTTTTTTTGGTACTGGGGATCGAACTCAGGACCCTGCACTTGTGAAGCAGGTGCCAGAACCACTGAGCTAAATCCCTGGCCCCTCATTGCAACATTTAAAGCATGCTTACTATCTAAATATGGTGGAATGCACCTATAGTCTTAGCTACTAGGGAGGCTAAGGTAGGAAGATTCTTTGAACCTAGGGGCTTGAGGTCACCCTCAAACTAAATAAAATAAATCAAAAGCCAGTATCTACTATCAGCTCCAGAGCAGTCCCAGAGTTAAAAGTTTCATCACTAGTTTTTGAAGATTTTGAGAGCATTTATTCCTTGTATGGGATTTCAGGAAATAGAACTACTGGAGGTTTGTTTAGGCATTAATCCTTGCTAATATGAGTCAAATAAAAACACAATAAAAAATGTTGGAAATGACATAAAACTATGACTAAGAACTGAGATTGATTTTGAATGTAGGAAGCTTCATTCAGAATGAGTACTCAGAAGATGAGATTGTAACTATGGCTAAAAACTGTTAATTGTATATTTCAAGAAAGTTTTTGAATGTTCTCAACAGAAAAAAAGTGATAAACATTTGAAGTGATGAATGTGCCAAATAGCTTGGGCTGATCATTATACCTTGTGTCCATATATTGAAATATTATCTTGTAACCAATAAATATGTATAGTTACGTGTTTATTGATTTTTTTAAAAAATTAGGTAACATAATTGGCATCATTAATTAGTCAAGAGTGAAATGTACATTAAATCCACATGAGATATATCTTATATAATTATGAAAATAGCTAAAATAAAAACCCCTGACAATACTGGGATTTGATTTGGCTGTGGAACAACTGGTACTTTCTCATACAGTGCTGGTGAGGATATAAAGCAGTACCGCCACTTTGCAAAAACAATTTGATAATTTATAAAGTTAAACATATACTTAAAATAATCCCATTTTCTCAAGTAAATAGATGTATTTACTCAAGTAAAATGAAAACTTATATCACACAAAAACTTGAACATAAACATTTATAACATCTATATTCTTGATCACCAAGAAAGGGAAACAACACAAGCATTTTTCATCTGGGAAGTGGATGAATGTACACTGGTAGAGTTGTACAATGGTATTCTATTTAGTTACAAAAATGGATGTTGTGTTCTTGCATGCAATAATATTGATGGACATAAAATGTATGAGACTGAGTGAATGGAAACCAAGCTCAAAGGACATACATTCTATAATTTTATTTATATGGCATCCTTGAATATACAAAGCAATTAGTTCAGGAAACAGTTTAGTACTTGGTAAGATCTAGGACAGAAAGTGTATTTGACTAACTTGTGCTTAAGGAAGTTTTGGGGGTGATGCATCTCTATTGTATTGGTAACTTAATTGTGTGAACTCTATACTAGTGTACTCTAATATAACAATTTAGATCTTAAGTCTCTCAAAGACCTGTGTGTTGAAGACTTTGTTGTTGAGGTGTGCTACAGGAATATTGTAAAACCATTAAGAGGTGAAGCCTAGTGGGAGATGTTTAGGTCATTGAGGGCATGCCTTCAAAGATGATTGTAGAGTCTCAGTTGTTCCAGTTCCTCTCTTTGCTTCTTGATCACCATAAGGTGAGCAGTTTTGTTTCATCATGCACACCTACCATGATTTTCTGCTGTTCCACTATCCAAAAAGCAACAGGGACAGCCAATCTATGGACTAGAACTTTCAAAACTGAGCCAAAATAACCTTTTTCTCTTATAAGTTGATTATCTCAGGTATTTGTTATAGTGATATAAAACTGACGAATACAACCAGAGGGGTGAGAGGCCTGAAGCAACCAAGATTACTACCCAAACAAAGGTATACTTCGGAATCAAAGGTGAAAAAAAGGCTTTCTAAGACAAATAAAAGCTGAGGAAATTTATGCCCACCAGACCAGCTTTACCAAAGATGCTTAAGAGAGTCATGCATCCAGAATTGAAAAAATATAACTATTGTCAGGATAGCATTTGAAAGTAGAAATCCCATTGGAAGAGTAAGTATACAGAAAAGAAATGTACAATATCAAATATTATCAATATAATAAACAGTGAACAACAAAGATGAACAAGAGAGGAAGGAAAAAGAATATTCAAAGCAACTAGAAGAAAAAATTTTAAGTGACAGCCATAAGTTCATACCTTTTAATAATAACCCTGAGTAGAAATGGTCTTAATTTTCCAATTAAAAGATACAAACTGGCTGAATGGATTTAAAACTAAGGCCCAACAATATGCTGGCTGTAAGAGACTCACCTCACAAGTAAAGATGCACATACTGAAAATGAAAGGCTGGAGAAAGATATACCAAGCACATGGAATACTAAAGAAAGCAGGAGTAGCTATACTTACATCTGATAAAAAATATCAAAAGACAAAAATGCCAAAGAAGTTCACTGTATCATGATTAAGGAATCAATTCATCAATAAAATAAAATGTTTACAAATCTATATGTACCCAATGTCATCCAATTTTATAAAAGAAATATTATTAGACCAAAAGGAGACAAATGCTCCAAAACAATAATAGTGGGGGATTTCCGTACCTCATTCTCATCAATAGATAAATCACTCAGACAAAAATGAAACATAGTCATCAGGCAAAATATTAAACTTTACTATTGATGAAATAAATTTAACAGTTTACAGAACATACCATCCAACAGCTGCAGAAAGCTAATTCTTCTCATCAGTACATAGAACTTTCTTTAGAATAGACCATGTATTAGGCTACAAATAAGTTTCAACAATTTTTAAAAATGAAATGATATTCTGTATCTATTCTGATTACAGTGGAATGAAACTAGAAGTCAACAACAAGAAAACATTGAAAATGATACACATACATGGATCCTGAACAACACATGTGAACAGTGGGTCACTGAAGAAACGAAAAATGGTAATTTAAAAATTCTTTGAAACAAATGAAAAAGAATACACACGATATCCCAAATCATGTGTTATATAGCAAAGGAAGTAGTAAAAGGGAAGCTTATAACAATGAGGTCCTACATAAAAGTATAGATTTCAAATAAACAACCTAACGATAAATCTCAAGGAAAAGAAAAGCAAAAACCAACCAAACCCCAAATTGATAGAAAGAAAGAAATATAAAAACTTATAGCTGAAATAACTGGACTAAAATCTGGAAAACAATTCTATGGATCAATGAAATAAAGATTTGGTGCTTTGCAAAGATAAAGAAAATCAACAAACTTAGCTAAGAGAGACAGAGACAGACTGAGACAGAGACAGAGAATAAATAAAGCCAGAAATGAAAAAGGATGCATCAAAAAAGGTGCCACAGAAATTAAAAAGATCATTAGGGGTTATTGTGAAAAACTATATGCCAACAAAGAGGAAAACCTAGAAGAAATGGACAAAATTGATCCAAGAAGTATTTTTTAAAAATGGGATAGGACAACAAGAAGTAATAAAATTGAATCAGTAACAAAAAAATCTCCCAACAAAGAAAAGTCCAGGACTAACTAAATGGTTTTATTGTTGAATTTTACTGGGCCTTTGAGGAAAAATTCACACTAGCTCTTCTCAGGTTGACTCAGGGCACTGAGGTGAGAGTGAACACTTCTTCTAGACTCTTCCTCTGAGACCACCATTACCCTGTAACCAAACCCTAACAAGGACATAGCAAAAGAGGAGAGCTGTGGACCAATGTCACTGATGAGCATAGATTCAGAAATACTTAATGAAAGTATTAAGTAAGTATTACTTAAAGAATTAGCAAATTGAATTCAACAGAACACCTAAAAGATTATATACCATGATCAATTTCATTTCATTAAAGGAATACAAGTATGGTTCAGCATACACAAATCAATAAACACGATACGTGGTATAAATAAAATGAAGCATGTAATCATTTCAATTGATGCAGAAAAAGCACTTGATAAAGTCAACCATCCCCTCATAATGGGATCCCCAAACACATTCGTATAGAAGGATCATACCACAACATACTAAAGGCTGTATGTGATAGGGCCATAGCCAATACCATGCTGAATAAGGAAAATCTGAAAACATTTCCTCTAGCATCAGGAACAAGGGTGTTCACTATTACTGTTCTTACTCATTGCAGGACTAGAAATGTTAATCAGAAAAATTAGGCAAGAAAAAAGTTAAAAGCATATAAATAAGAAAGAAGGAAATCAAATTCTTCCTGTTTGCAGAAGATATGATTCTATACATAGAAAAACCTAAAAATTTCACCAAGACTAATTGAACTAATAAATAAATTCAAGAAAGTAGCAAGATACAAAGAACTCAACATACAGAAATCAGTAGCTATTTTGTATATGAATAGTGGATTTGTTGAGAAAGAAATTATGAAAGCAATCCCATTTACAATAGCTCCCAAAAAGAAAGTGAAAAAGAAAAGAAGAAAGAAAATAAAAAAGGGAAGGAAGGGAAAAGGGAGAAAGAAAGAAAGAAAGAAAGAAAGAAAGAAAGAAAGAAAGAAAGAAAGAAAGAAAGAAAGAAAGAAAGAAAGAGAGGGAGGGAGGAAGGAAGGAAGAAAGAAAGAAAGGGAAGAAAGATTGAAAAAGAGAAAAATCAGACCTAGGAATAAATTTAGGTAAGGAAATGAAAGACTTCTATAGTGAAAATTACAAAACATTAAAGGAATAAATTGAAGAAGACACTAAAAAGTTGAAAGACTTCCTATTTCATGGATTGGAATAATTAATATTATTAAAATGTCCATTCTACCCAACCTATAGATTCAATGCAATACCCATCAAAATATCAATGACATTCTCTACAGAACTAGAAAAACCTTAAAATTTATGTTGAACCACAAAAGACCTCAAATAGTCAAAGCAATCTTAAATGAAAAGATCAAAGGTGCAGCACCACAATACCTCTTTCAAGACATACTATAAAGCCGTAACAACCAAACAACAAGGTATTGGCTTAAAAACAGACACACAGACCAATGGAACAGAATAGAGAGCCTAGAAATACTGTAAACCTATGAACTTAGAGCAAACAGATTGTCAACACAGGTGCCAAAAGCATACACTGGAGAAAGGACATCCCCTTCAACAAATGGTGCTGGGAAAATTTGATACCCACTTGTGGAAGATCAAAACTTGACCCCTATCTTTCACCCCATGGAAACCAACTCAAAAAAGGATCAAAGACTTTAAGATCTGGAGCTCTGAAATTACTAGAAGAAAATACAGGGAAGTTACTTTAAGATATTGGCATAGGACATGATTTTCTTGATAGGACTCTTAGAATAAACAAAAGCAAAGTTTAACAAAGGAGATAACACCACACTAAAAAGCTTCTGGGGCCAGGGATTTAGCTCACTGGTTCTGCCACTGGTCCTGCAAGTGCAAGAACGCAAGTTTAATCCCTGCTACCAAAATAAATAAATAAATAAATAAATAAATAAATAAATAAATAAATAAATATAAAAAGCTTCTGCACAGCCAATGAAGCAATCAAAGAATGAACGATAAGCCTACAGAATAGGAGAAAATATTTGCCTGCTAATCAAAGAATGAACAGTAAGCTTACAAATAGAAAATATTTGCCAATGTACATATGATAAAGGGTTAATATCAAGAATATATAAATATAAAGAAGAATATAAAGCATTTAAAAAAACATAAAAATAATCCAATTAAAAATGGATAAACAGGCCGGGGATTTAGCTCAGTGGTTTCACTGCCTGCCTCACAAGCACAAGGACCCAAGTTCGATCCCCGGTACAAAAAAAAAAAAAGGTAAATGATCTGAATAGACACTTTTTAAAAGAAAAAATACAAATTATCAACAAATATATGAAAAATGTTCAGTTTTATTAGTCATAAGGGAAATGCAAATCAAAACTATAATGAGATATCATCTCATCCCAGTTAAAATGATAATTACAAATAAATAAATAAATAAATAACAACTGCTGGTAAGAATGTGGATAAAAGGGTACTCTTATACACTGTTGATAGAAATGTCAATTGGTGCAACCACCATGGTATTGAGAATAGTATGAAGGTTCCTCAGAAGACTAAATATAGAACTACCATATGATCCAGCTATCCCAATCCTGGGCATATATCCAAAGGAAATGAAGTCACATAAAAGAGATATTTACATGCTCATGATTATTGTGCAGTGTTCACAATATCTAAGACATAGGATTGGCCTAGATGCCCAACAACAGATGAACTGATAAAGAAAATATTATATATATATAATTAAATGATATACAACCACAAAAAAATTAAAACTTGCAGCAAAATAGTTAGAACTAGAGGACATCTTGTTAAGTAAAATAAGCCAGACATTGATAGACAAGGGCTACATATTCTCTCTCCTATGCGGAGACCAGGGGGAAAAAGTCAACTTTAAAATAGAAGAGTGATAACTAAGTGATGGTGGAGGTGGGAGAGGGTAGAAGGGTAGCTGACTATGATTGATGCATGTATGGCTATAGCACAATTAATCTCATTAATTTGTACAATTAATATGAAAAGCATTGTCTAGAGAAGTCTTCCCAATCAGTTTAGACCTTATATTGGATCCTTTAATATTGATTCTACTCCTTTCCACCAGTTGAGAATTGCTAAGTGGGGGAATTTTAGGGAGAAAGAGAAGATGAAGCCCCGTCTGTAGTAAACATACAGAATGATGTTTGTAACTAAGATTCAAACAAGCAAACAAAGAATCTAAAAGACTATGGCATATTTAAAGCTCATACAGCATGGCTAACGTTCTGATTCTTCATTTTCTTTGTAGTTGCCTACTCAGCAAGTAAACTCAGTTCTACTCCTTCCTGAGAATGAATGATTTCAAGCTTTTCCTAAATTCTCATTAAGGCTATTTTTATAGTGGAGAATTGCTACATTAAAGGCTACATAAAATACATGATGTCGATGAGTTATATTAAACACCCTCTGAATTATGCTACTATGAATTGCCTTCTACAGAACTCTATCTTCTTGAGATTTCAATCTAGCCTCGGTAAAATTTTTTCTTTAAATCAGAGAACTCTTTTCAAGTGAGACTTCCTATAGTCAGCTTGTGGGACAGTTCATCATGTGGTTTGTCAACCACACAAATAATAAAGAAAGATGAAATTAAGATGATTCTCCTTTAGTTTTGGGATCTGCAGGGCCTCTGTGTGCTGAAAGAAATGTTAAAAATACCTCTATTTTTTTCACTCATCTGATCACTTTTTTGATTCTCTGTGTGCGGATGTGAATTTAACAAGTAGTGAGGGCTCAGGACTTGCAAAGAGGAGCCAGTTCAATTCAATGTTTGGAAGCGTTGCTGAGTAATTCCAATCTACCTCTTCTTGCTGAACCCTAGGAACTCCTAAAAACCAAATTATTGGCCACTCTGGACCCCAATAACCCTTAGATAAAGTTCAACATCTTTAATATTGCTAAGGCTCAAAGGATGCTACTAACTCTCTCACACTCCAGCTACCCTGGGCTCTTTTATTTTTCCAATCCTCCATGCTCAACACCCCTATCCCTAGCTTACATACATGTATAGTAAACTATCCTTGTAAATTGGTATTACTAAAATAAAAATAATTTCAAATAATTTTTTGTAGCAGACCTAAGCTTCATTTTAAAAAACTCAGTGCATGACATTTATAGGTATGAGGGTCTAATTCCCCAGTGGTAGCTTGGGAATATTGGAAGACAATTGCTGCTTCCTTTCTCTTGTAGAGCACTGTGCCTTTTGGGGCAGCTGCTGCTCTAAGGCAAACAGTGAGGAGGGGACCTTGGGCCGCCACAAGAGAGAGGTTTGCTGTCTTGAGAGCTTTAGTGATGGTTTTGCCCTGAGCAATTTTCCATGGGATTAGTGGGGTTTGGAATCTGTTGGTGTTTTCTGAGGACACACTGGAGTAAAAACACACACAAAATATGATTCTTGAGGATAAATTCATTGAGAGCTTGGCATTTGCCCCATAAGAACTAGAAAGTATATTTGAAATCTGAGACTATGTTGTGCTAATAGAGGCATATTGAACACATTTGTGTATTTCTTTAAAAGGAGGATAATGGCACTGTTTATTATTCTTTGTCTGAAATCACATTTTAAGGTGACTTTTCATTTGCTCTCTATTTTTCTTTATTCGAGTCAGTAATTGGACACAGCAATTCATCTGTAGCTAAAGCTTCTATCAATAGACAACTGTTTCTGTATGTCATTCATTTTTAAACTAAAAAGGGCATCAAGCACTTTGCCCAGAAATGAGGGCAAAAAACTCACTAAAAAGCCCACACAGCTCTACTATTAAACACATTCCAAATATGCATTTTAAGGAAGAAAGCCAGGGAAATAACAAGGAGCACTCAGGTCATGAAGAGAGCATCTCGTTGAACTGAGATCACAGTTATCATTAAGTACTTTGTTATTTCTTGAAGAACTGCGCATTTCAAAATTTAAAAGCCCTCAGGCAACTGCCTCAGTAATCTCCAGTAACCAACTCCTCTCAATTTCGCACTAAAATATCCAAAGACAAAAAAGAGAAATGCAGCTATCAGGATTCCTAATGCTATAATCTTGAGGCTGATAAGAGTTGGATTTAGAAAAACAATTTCAAATACATAAAATGGAATCTACTGGCTTTCATTTATGGAAAAATTAAAAGAATGTCTAAAAATATAGGTAGGAAAATATTTGTTCTTCCAAACTCTATCCTCCTGGTCCAGAAAAGCCAGGAATTCTTTCTATAAAAATGTCCTATAACTATTCTCTGTCCTTCAGGTGCCAAACTGATGGCAAACCCACCTGTGACCTGCTTCCATTTTTCTGTGATCAGGATGAGATCACAAATCCCAGAAAACATTCAGGCCAGGATATTAGTGGGAATCTAAGAACTGGTGGAAATAGAGAATTCTGATACCTATTCCATGTGTACAATACTGTAATCGCTATCTTCAGTAAAAATCAGAAAAGATGAAGAAACATTTTATCCACAAATAACATTGCCTTTAAATAAAAATTCTAACAGGTACTACCAAAAGTCTTTTAAATAAGTGAGTTTACCAGTGTCACTAGACAAGAAATAAATACACGGAATCAATTGTATTTTCATGTACTATCAATTAATAATTGAAAATAAAATTTTCAAATGCTAAAAAAAGTCACCAATATTTTTAGGAAATATTAAAAGAGAAAAAGTGACTTAATAAAGCTTTGATAGTGTTTAATATGCCTCTCTTTCATATTGATTTTGAATATGTGAGCTGTAGAAATTGAAAGCAACTATTGCTTCTCGGCCTTTTGGCTAAGATCAAGTGTAGAAATTAAAAGCAACATTTAAAATGGTGCTTCATTGGTATATTCATTAATTTGGCCTGAGGGACCACAGAATCAACCAAATTTGGATCAAATGCCCAAATTAGCCTACTATTTTTATTCTTATACTGGTCACATTCAATTTTTCTGATATCAAATCAAGATATTTGCCTGCATTATTATCCCTGATTACTCTGCATTGGCCACATACTTCTAATATGTATCTTAGATACCGTATATGTCAAATATAAGGTAAGTCCCCCCCACCTTATCCCTCAAATAGGTGGGAATAATAACACATTCAAATTACAATAAAACCTCTTATATGACAATAATATTATTTTATTTTTAGCAGAAATACTTTTTAAATTACTTTAATTTTTTTTTTTCCAGTACCAGGGATTGAACTTTGGACCTTCTGTTTGCGAAGCAGGCATGGTGCTACTACTCTAAATCCCCGGCCCTGAATTACTTTAATTTAAACCGTATCTCACCGGGGATGTAGCTCAGTGGTGCGAAGCCTGCCTGGCAAGTTCAAAATCCTGAGTTCGATCCCCAGTACCAGAAGAAAAAAAAAAAGGGAGACTGTATCTCAATTAAGTCCAGTAGTGAATATACATGTAGGTTATCTGACGGAATGCTCTGAAGACATGACAAATTTAGAAAAAGCTCACAGCACTTACGTAAGTACACTTTTAAAAATTCATTTAAAAAGGCGAGTAATAGAACCACGTTACAATGTTTAAACAATTCAAAAGTGTACAAAAGTAAAAGAAAGGGGAGGAAGAGAAAGAAAAGAGAAGAAAAGGAAAAGAATAAGAAAAAAGAAAAGAGATAAGAAAAGATAATCGTTCTCTTTTTTGTCCTTGGAATACTCCATTCCCACCCCCGGAAGTAACTGACGCCACCTGCTGTTTTAGGGATCTTTAAAAAACAATGTAGTGCATGGTCATGTTGCACTCATGGGATAGATGGAAGCATCATATGTTTTAATGTCCTAAGAATGGGTTGTTTAGCACTTGGAACTGAATTTCTAGAATATCCTAGGAAGTTTCCCAAAGTGCAGTATCACAGGCCTATCAGATGGAACCAAAGACCGTGGATGGGGACAGTTGTACTGGGGAATGAGATTCCTGCTGCACATTAAAGTAGTCCCGTAATTTAAGTACTTTGCTTTTTTACAGGAGTTGGCTAGCATGAATATTTAAAATATATAAGAAAAAAGCTCTGAAAATGGGCAAAACCATAAAAAAAATAAAGAATTACAAAACAACCCTTTAGCACAATAGCATTGCCATTGTTTAAAAAAATCAACAAGTGTTATTATTTTGATTATGTTGTTATTTTTATTAAAGACTTAGGTTGTCTAGCATGGCTTCAACCAAGCTGCTTTTTCAGCCAAATCATTTAGAGCTATTCAACTGTAAGCCATTTTTCAAATTTATGTTTAACCAATAAAATTTTGAAAATTGCACATATTAGAGGGGTACTATGTAATATTTTGATACATGCATAAATTGCATAATGTTTAAATCAGGGTAAACATATGTACTTATCTCCTCGAACATTTGTCATTTCTGTTGTGAAGAACTTGCAAAATCTTTTCTTGTAGTTTAAAAAATTTTACAATACCTTATTGTTATCCATAGTCTCTAGTCACTATCTCTATCACACCAGAACTTCTTGTCCCCAACTATCTATAACTTAGTACCCATTAATCAATCTTTTTCCATCCCTTCCCCAGCCTACTCTCTCCCCAGGCTCTGGTAATCACTATTCTATTTCCAGCTTCTATAGCGTTGACTTTTTGGGGTTTTTTTTTTAGATTCCACATATGAAATATATGGGCATTATTATTATCATCATTCCAGTTATCTCAGTTTATTTTATTTTCTCTGTTCTTTACTTCCATGGCTCCTTATAAATTCTCCATTATAGCTTTCATGACATTGTGTTATCATTTGAGTTCATCTGCTTTTCTGTCCCTGTGTGATGATCAGCTTTTGGAGGCCAGACAATGTTTTATTTCTCTTAATATCTCTAGCTCTTATCCTATAAATGTACCTGTGACATAATGAACACTCAATAAACATTGGCTGAAAGGGTGAATAAATGACTAATGATCTTAAAATGTGCAATATGGGTTTGTGGTCTCTCGGATTCACAAAGGATGCCTTTTCACTGTACAATCAAATTGCTCTGGCCTCATCCTTCTTGGAATGAGCGATCCAAGAGGAATGCCTCTCTATCTCACAGCTAATGAGCCACCCAGTCTTGCCTATAGCTATAACTTTTAAAGTATACATTTGTGGGAGTTTCAAAAGCCATTTGGAAATGTAATTACAATGTTTTCCACTTACATAAATCCACAAGGGATGGATTTATTTATGTGCTTAGGTGTATAATATGTGTCTTGGGTGTTTTCCCTCTAGAATTTTGCCTTTTTCAGTAAACATTTCTGGGGAAAAGAAGGTTATGCTCTATTTTCAGTCACTGTCCATCAAAGGAAACCTGGACAAAATGTGCATAGATCCCAGAGCACCTTGCTCACAGGCCTCCCTGATGACTCAGTGAGGTTTACACAAGGATTTTCCCTCATTTGAAGCAGGTATTGAAATACCTGGACAGCTCTGTAAAAATCTTAGTGAAATTCAGTAACCATTCATCATCAGACTGCATTTTTTAAAAAGTGCTTTGGATCCTGTAAGCCACCTTCAATTCACAGAGCAATCTATTCCCTTGCTTCTTTTGACTGTTGTCCCTTCCTGTCTTGGTGCCATCACTCATACCTTGAAATCCATGCTTAACCAATGGCTCTCACTATTCTCACTCTTGTTCACCAGTATCCTTCATTCTTTAGGATTCATCCAGTTCCCCACATTCCCCAATAAATTCACCTACCACATGAAAGTGAAGTCACCTGGCCCTGTGTTGTCTGAAATGATTCTCTACTTGGAACCACCATGTTGAGTGAATCACAGCACACCTACCACCAACAAGATGAAAGTTGATGACTCTTAAATTCCTCTTGATCAACCCTAGCCTCAATCACTAGAGGAATTTTTAAAAAGAGAAAAATACTAACATTGTTCCACAATATTGCCAAGAAGCATATAATTTTCCCCACTTCCTACCTAATTGTCTCATTCTTTAAATTTTATGTAACAACCCTCAAGCTCATACCAAACAGTTCTACTTCAGAAGGTGACTTCATATCACTAAATTCTTAAAACTGTATAAAATACTAAAGGCAAATCTTAAAATGTCATTCTCAGCCCTACTACTCTGTTGATTCATGTTGAAAAGTAATGAAGTTTCACAGGCCAACCTCTTCCAAAAGTCATCTGTTTTATTAGTTTTCTGCACAGCTATTTGCTTGAAGCTGATGTGGTTGCCTTTTCTTCACTTGGCTTCTAAGACCCAGAATTGCATGGTTTTTCACACCTCTCACCGTCTCTGCCTAGGAGATGCCTTCCTGCCTATGAGCTATCATCCTCTGTTTCTGAATTGTAACTGTTGAAGTGCTCTAGGAAGCAATCCAAGGGTTCTCTCTCTGCCTAAGGGATCTCATTGAGTCTGTGGCTCTAAGTTTCATATATATGCTAACAACTGTCAAATTTATATTTCTGATCTCAACCTCTCTCCTGAGCTCCCGGCTTATGAAGCCAAGTGCCTACTCAATATTTCTGCCTATGTGCCTTATAGGTTTATGAAAATTAACATATTTGAAGTCAAGCTCTTGATTTCTCCCTAAAAATCTGCTCAGTTTCCCCTCATCTCATCTTTAGGCTTCCACTTGCTTGTCAAGCCCTTTGATATTTTCCCCCCATCTTGTGGTTTCTACTCCAGTCATCAGCAATTGCTGTTGGCTTTTCCTTCACAACATCTCCAGACTAGATTCCCTCATCCTCACTACTGTCCTCTGAGCCCTGTTCACAGTATTTAGACAGATGTTATTACTCTGTCATGTGAAGTTCTGTCTTCACCAGATGGTGGACTGCATTTGTGAAATTCAAGTGTGTGAAAATCAAAGTGAGGTGTTGAGGGTCATGTGTTGAATGTCGATCCACAATGCAGCAGTGTTCAACCGCGGGACCTAGAAAGGTGGCTGGATTCGTCTATTGATGAATTCATGGCTATTAGAAGGTAGGGCCTAGCTGGAAGAAGTAGGTTACAGTCCCCCTCCCTTCCTGGCAAGCATGAAGTGATCAGCTTAGCCCTGCTGCAGATTCCCACCACTATCATGTCTCTGCCTCAACACAGTGGAGTCAGCCAAGATGAACCAAAACTCCTGAAAACATGACCCAAAGTACACTGTTGCCCACTTAGGCTGTTTTGTTCAGGTGCTTTTGTCACAGAGATGAAAATTTGACTAAATATTCCTATACACAAACAAAACACGAACCAAAAATACTTCTACAATAATATCAAGACCATAGTATAGCTAGGAACAAATCTAACAAGAAGAAGTAAAAACAACATGGAGGAATTTATAACATTTTTTGAAAGTAATAAAAGGAGACAGAGGTAAATGAAGAGGTATCCATGTTTATGAGTTAGAAGCTTAATGTCAACTTTCCTCAAATTGATTTATACATAAAAATGAAAATGTTTTTTGTGTATTTTTTTTATACTTGACAACGTAATTCTAGAGTTTGTATGGGCTAAGAATATCCAAAATACTAAAAAAATATGTATACAGATAAGTTTCACCATCTATGAAGACTTCTCATAAGAATGCTGTAACAGGGCTGGGGATTTAGCTCAGTGGTTTCACCGCCTGCTGCCCAAGTGCAAGGACCCAAGTGTGATCCCTGGTGCCAAAAAGAGAGAAAAAAAAAGTGCTGTAACTAAGATAATGGAGTTGTTTTTTTGTCCTGGGGTATATAAGTTGACAAGTAGATGCTTTGGGGGGGATAGATTGTCCCTAAATAACCTAGTGCATGCGTGGGCTTTGATTCAGGACATGAATAACAGGAAGGATCAATAAGGAAAGAACTTTGTCCTAGTATGAATTTCCTGGAAGCAGACCCTAACGTGAAGATCTGTGTCTAAAACGGGGTGCCTGACCCCCGAAGGGAGCCCTGCAGTGTAAGTTGGGCCTCAGGACTGTCCCAACAAAGACCAGAGAGCTGAGATTTTTATAACCTGGCATGCTCAGTCTCTGGTAAGGGCCACAGTGAAATAACATAAATTCTTACCCCTTCTAGGGCTCAGCAGGTGCATAGGCAAAGTGATGTCCAGTGGTCCAAGGACAATATTCTAAAGAGGCCATTTAGTGGAAGCAGCCTCACAGTTGTTCAAAAATTTAAAGAATCAATCCCAGACAATGTGGATGGAGCAGCAACATCATTTGATACAGGGAGACTTCAATAAATAAGTTCAGCATTGATACATAAAAAGTGAAAACTCACACACAAAAAAATGAATTGCAAATATGACGAGACTATGTAGATACTAAAATGCAAATGGTGAATAAACATATGAAAAGGTACCCAACCTCAGTACTAATCAGGGCAGTGTATATAGAAGCCTCCGTGAAATACCACTGCACACCATTACATTTGCAACAATGACAACGTCTGAGAATACCAAGTATTGGTGAAGCTATGGAGAGGAACTAATATTCTCATTCACTGCTCAGAGGAGCGTCAGTTTGCACAATCACTTTGGGATAGACTTTGTCATTATCTAATAGAGCTGAATATAATATACATACCTTGTGGCTTACCAGTCTCTCATCCAGGTACAAACTGTCCCTCAGTGAGGTATTGGTACCAGGATCATTTTTTTTTTTTTGGCAAAGTTCTTTTAAACTTTAAATTTAAAAAATTCTCACATGGAAAAAAAAGAAAAAAAAATTCTTGCATGAAAGAGATTCAACTTAGGTGCTTTGAGGAAATATTTTAAAAAGTAGAAGTTAAAAAAACCCCAGACTGAAAATGATAAAAATAGATGTATCCTCCATAAAAATCTGGCCTGCACTAGTCATTCATGGCTATTCAATATTCAGAGCACAAGGTGACATACTAAAGTATAAAAAATCCTTAGATGCTCAAGTCCCTTGTATGCCATGGTGCAGTATTTGCGTATCATCTTCACACATCCTTTCTTATATGGTATTTTAAATCATCTTTAGATTACTTATAATGCTTCATATAATGTAAATTCTATGTACATAGTTGTTATAATGTACAGTCTAGGGTGTAATGTCAAAAAATAGTCTTCACACATTCAGTTAATTGTAGGTGTGTTTTTTTTCTGAATCATTTGAATTAATGGTTAGTTGACTCTATGAATGTGAAACCTGTGGATACTGAGGGCTGACTTCTAATTCTCCAGAGAAATGTGACTGCGTATGAGACACTGTCTCTAGACCAGAATCTTCATGGCAACACTTGTTGGCAACAGTCAAAACCTAGAGAGAACTCAGATGTGTAATAAAACAAATAATTTATTTTCTTATGTGAATGAAGTGGAAATGAATGAATATATCAACCTGCACCAGAATGAAACATTTAAAAATATAACTGTTGGGCTAAGGATTTAGCTCAGTGGTGGTGCTGCCTGTCTTGCAAGTGCAAGGTCCTGAGTTCGATGCCTGGTACAAAAAAAAATACATATATATATATATATATATATATATATATATATACATATATATAGTGAAAAAATTCAGAAACATGGGAAGACTTACAGTTGTGCTATTTCTATAAAGTTTTAACCATGCAAACTCAGCAGTATTGTTTAGGGATGTATATGTAAATGATCAAATGAATCAAAAATTTACTGTGAGCATATCTGAGATGAAAATATCCTCACAGAAAATAAGGAAACACAGGAAAGAGTGTGATAAGGAGGCGCATAAGTAGAGATTTCAAGACAAAGATCAGGTTCTGTTTCTTAACCAGATAGTGATCACATGGGCCTTAGCTTCACCTTTGTTAAATTTATATGTTCTTGTATGTTCTTCTATGTGTATGTTATATTTTACACTTAAAACATGGCCCAGAACCTACCACTGGTCCAGGCTGAATGAGGTGGTAGAGTGTGATGAACAGTCTGAAGTATAGCAAGTTTCAGTGGAGCACTCTGGGCTCTTTTAGTAAGTAAATCTCTGCTGAGGCAGCCTCAGAAGCATTTGGACTGAACAGTGAACCCTTTATAGGCTTGGAAAAATTCTGCTGAAAACTCAATGAGACTGAAAAGCAAATATTTTGGTGTTTTTAGGAAAACAGTTTTGATCTTGTACACATCTGGAAGAGTCTCAGGGACCCAGGTGACTCTTTGAAAATCACAGCTCAAATTCTAGATCCTGAAACTTCACATTGATTTGGGGCAAAATTTTAGAATTATCAGATCTCAAATATTGTTTTTACCAGTGATTTCAATAAAGGTATGTAGCTGACATGGCCATACACTCCACTGCAGGTGGTTTTGCAACGAGCTAAGGAAGTCATGTTCTTCCCAATATATCTCTAGGAGAGGATTCAGACACTCAGAAGAGTGGTTCAAAAGCAGACCTATGAAATGTTTCCCAAAATAACACCTTTCTGCTTCACGCTTTGGATAAGGGCTGATCATCCACATTTTATAGAGAACATATGGCACACAGCTACCATGCCATTGGTTAAAGCCCTGTATTCAGTTCTGTAACCCAAACAACAGGTGATCTACAGATCTGGTCATTCAGACGGCAGTGTCTTTAGTTGCACTGCAATGGCTGCTTTGATGTCCTGAAACAATTCAATACATTTCCCTTTCATGGTCACTTTGACTTTGGGGAAGAGACAAAGTTGCATGGTGCCAGATCTGGTGAGTAATGTGAATGGGGACGCACTGCAATGTTTTTACAAGACCACTTTCCATTGGACCGCCTTTCCATTCACCAGCAACATTTATTTATTTTTTATTTTTTTATTTTTTTTGGTACCGGGATCGAACTCCGGTTCTTGCGCCTGCACAGCAGGCGGCGAAACCACTGAGCTAAACCCCCGGCCCAACCAGCAACATTTATCATATTGTTCATCACACACTGTAAAGACACTCAGAAAAGAGGACTTCCAGAACTACTTCAGAAAATGGCAAAAATAGTGGGATATGTATGTTTGAAGTGAGGGAGACTATCTAGAAAGAGTTAAGGGCAATGTGTCTTCTACTATATGTAACTTTTTAAAAATTTTAAACATTCACTGTACATTTTGATCACACCTTGTGTGCCTTTTGTATTCTTGTGTTTTCTAAAACTTTCCAAGGTAGAGAGTTTTGGGTATAGATATGTGCATTGTCAAAGATTAACACCCATTTTTCTCTTTTGCTTTTTTCTCAGTATTTTACTGTGTTTTGAGAATTCTTCAATTTTGCCTGCTTTATCTGTGTTATCATGAAATAAATCACTATGTTTAAAATGAAGTTTTATTCATCTGTGAAAATACATCAGGAATTAGTGAACTTTGTTGTTTTGGTTTGCTATGCTTTTGAATTGTGTGTGAAACATTTTCTAAATTTGAAAACTTTGTTTAAAATTATTATTTTAGAATTTTATAATATTTTACTTAAAAATGGAAATCATGTTATAAAATTTGTATTTTCTGAAAGATTGTTTAATTAAATAAAAGAAATTAGAAGGCACATTTTCTCAGTCAGTATTCTACTACATATGTGCCAAGATGCCTAAAAGGATGAAATGCATTATAGAGCTCTACTGACTCCTGTGAGGGAGGAATATACACTGAAGAAATTGAGTGGAACTGTAAATAAGAAGTAAAAATATGATGAAGGCTGCCTTTCCTGTCTTTGTAGATACCAATAATTTGCTTCATTGTTTCGTGCGCAATAGATCATTTCAAACAGTATTATGTTGCCAGTTAAGTTGGGGTATCATTTTGTTTAACTCAATAGGTGGGAATCTGGGGATCTGTATTTTTTTAGAAAATAGACAAGATAACCTTTTTAATAGCCAAAAAATAAAATAGTTCCCGCTTTTTTAACAAGAAGCAAACATATCACTGAGGGGTGCAAAAGGCTAAATTATTATGTTGCATTGGCTGGATGAGCACATAAAGTAGCTGAGACATTGTTAGTATTAAAGATTTGTGTGGTTCACCTTGCCAAGGACCTGCCGTGGGGAAAGTCAGTCAAAAGGAGCACTGCACTGACACTCTTAACCATACACGATGTGTGCAATTAAAGATTTAGTTGCAAATCTGGTGACCAGGTTACTACATCATCTGCAGAATTATACTTTGTCTTACAAATAAATTCACTTACTGGCAAGATTAAATGTGTGGTTTTGCTTGTATTCGAGCAGTTTCAACATTAACTCAGTGTTGACTTTTATAGGAATGGTTGGTAAAAAACCCAAGTGGTGCTGAAACTTTCAAGCATAGAGAAATTCTTTTGAATCGCACTGCTTATCCTGAAATAACTTAAGAATGTCTTTAGTGAAGCTATTAAGTTAGAGCTCTTACTTATTATTAGTGAAATTAACGATATCAATCTCGAACTTGAGTGCACACCTTCTTACTGGTCTACCACATTTCCATGTGCACTTTTTCATCTGCTACCTTGCAGAAAACCTGTCCTTAATAAGTGCTGGATCTATGTTTATTTGCTTCATCCTACTGATTTGAAATTTGTTTATCTTCAACATAGTAAACCTAATTTCTGCCTCATAGAATTATGGTGGATACAAAATAAGATGATGCAACTGTTTTTTGGTAAAGCATATAACATTATAGAAATTTTATTATGATAAACTCTTGTAAAGTCTGGATAAATCTTAGGATACCATCAGGCAGCAGGAGCAGACCCTTAAAGTACTTTATTCTTCCCATCCAACTGGATTCACTTACAGTTTCATACACCAAAATTCTGACCATAGAAATTATATAGTAATTATATAGTATAGAAATTATATAGTAAGAGGCATTCTAGACTTACTTTCTAAAAATAAAATTGTTTACAAGATGGGTCAAGCATGTATTTGTTGTACCTGTAGCTAAACAGGATGGAGAGCAGATGTCTGGCCTGCTGAAGCCTATATTTCTACTTAACTCTAATTCTGGGGCAGTTTTGAGGTTAGTATAAAAACATGAGAAATATTATTCATTTGCTGTATTTTTGGTGAATTTTGTTTTGTTGAATTTTCACAATCACATTTGTAGGGCTCTTCTTAATCAAATCCAAAGAAATACTCAGGACAAAGATTCTGATATCAAGGCTCTAGATTTTTATGCAAGTATTCACCATATTTCCTTGTACCTCCTCAACAAATCCATTGATTCCATTGCCAGTGAATCCTTGGTTACTTGCACTCCTTACACTATACTTCTGGTCACATTCTCTCCCAAAGATCCCATCACATATTTTTCTTCTTTCTCCTGTTGCTTAAGAGTATATGACCAAAGAGCTTGAGCTAAATTATGAGTGGGAGTACAAGAAGCGAGGAGAGGTTATCTTGAAGACAATGATTTTTGAAAGAATAGTAAAATTTCCTAGGTAATAGGAGGGGGTTATGGACAGCTCCAGGTAGAGGAAACATCATGTGTAACAGATAGCAGGACTGGAGCCAAAAGTCCAAGAATGGGAATGGTAGAAATCAAAGTTTATATTGAAAGCACAGAAGAAAATCATGAAAAGGTTTCATGCTTCACCTCCAGAATGAGTACAGCCATGCTATGTTGATTAACGTGATAAAATTCAGTTTTGAAAAGAACATTTGCAAGACTTCTGGGAAGATGGTGGACTGATGAGCAATAGCAAATCAGTCTCTCTGAGACTGGGAGTCCAGATACTGGAGTATAGCAACTTGGGTAAGAGAAGAAGGAGGGAGGTGGATCCCCAAGACCCAGGGAAGTTCTAGAGCCCACAGGGAGAGTGAGGTGATGGACCTCAATATAGAAGAGAGAGGTAGCAGACTGTGCATTCTCCCTGACTCCTGGCTCGTGGTATGAGAGAGGAGGCTTGAGCCAACAGAGACACTGTGATGGCAGGAGATCCTCAAGCTCTCCATGGAGAAACATACCAGTGGAGCAGAGCAGTAGATGCCATGGGGTGCAGTGGGTGGTTACTCAGTCCAAATGTCCCCAGGATAGAGTGACTGGACGTCATTTTAGGGTGGGGCCAGTTGAACCTGGGACTCCAAGCAGCCATGGGTTGGCTTCATCTCTGTGCTCCCAGTGTCCGGGAGAGGCACAGCCCAAGGAGACACCCGGGGATGAGGAGCCAAGGACAAGCCAGCAAGAACAAATGTTTTGGGCTGAACACTTTGGGTCACAGGTCCATAACCAGAGACCAGAATCAGCCTAAACTTCTGCAGACTTGAATCAACACCCCATCCTGTGCTTACTGCAGGCTTGTTGGGATCAGACAATATGGATCTGAGCTCTGTCTGACTCCTTTGCCTACCATTAACAGCAGACATGTCCTTAAGTGGACAGTACCACAAAACTGTAGACCCCAGAAGATAACCACGGACTTGAAATCACAGACAGATCCCCTTTCATTTTCTTTTTTTAAAGTTGTATATTCTTGGTTTTTTTTATGAGTGTTAACATTGTTTTTAGGTTTCTTTGTTTTGTTTAGTTCCTGTTCTTGTTTCTTCCTTCTTTATTTTCCTCCTGTCTTCTTCACCAGTCTCCAAATATATTAGTAATCTTCTTTTGTCATTTAACCTTGCTTCTAACCTCTTTCTTTTTGTCTATTTCTCTATTTTTTCATCCTATCCCTTTTACATTTTCTCCCCAGAGAGTAAAATTACTCAACTGAGGGGATATTTACTGTATACAATTTTCTGGTTTGTTTTAGATTTTGTTATTTAACTGTAAATCTTATTCATATGGTTAAAGGTGGCAAAATAATAGTTACCACAATTTTTCATTCCATCTCACTCCAAAAAGAATGGGTATCAACAAGAAATCAACAAATAATGAATGCTGGCAGGGCTGTGGGAAAAAAGGAACCCTTCTCCACTGTTGGTGGGAGTGTAGACTGGTGGAACTACTGGAGAAATCAGTCTGGCAATTCCTCAAAAAACTCAAACTATAGGTTCCATTTGACCTAGCTATTCTTTTTCTTGGTATCTTCCTGAAAGAATTAAAAGTATAACACAGTGATATTATATACACACTCATGTTTTTAGTGGCATAGTGTGTAATAGCTAAATCTTGGAAACAGCCCAAATGCCCATCAACTGATAAATGGATAAAGAAGATGTGGGATTTTTTTTTATACAATGGAGTACTAATCTGCTATAAAGAAGGATACACTTGAGATATTTCTAAGTAAATAGATGCACCTTGAGATCATACTCTTCAGTGAAATCAACCAGACACACATGTTTAAATACTGCATGGTTTCTCTGTTGTGAGAAACCAAAAGGGTAAATAAGGATCAAAATCTATAATAGATATTGGGAAACAGGAAGAAAATATTCAAATGGGAGGGTGAACAAAAAAGGGTACAGGGGGAAAGGAAGGAAAGAAAAAGAAATAAATGAATACCAGAAAAAATGGAAACAAAGCTTTTGTAAATAAGGAGGGGAAATAGAGTTGAAGGGAGGGGAGGAGATTTGAGAAAAAAAATGAATCAAGATATATTATTATACAGGTACAAGTTCCCAATGATGAATGAGATCATTATGTATATCTAAAATGTACCAATAAAATTAGTTTTTAAAAAATCTAAAAAAAGAGAAACTTACAGAAGTAAAAATAATAATATCTCGGGTTGGAGATTTAGCTCAGTGGTTCTGGTGCCTGCCTTGCAAGTGTAAGGTCCCAAGTTCGATCCCCGGTACCAAAAATAATAATAATAATAATATCTGTCCTGAAGTAGACTGGAAAAAATGAAGAACACTTGCAATTATGTTGGCGAATAGAACTTCTCTTGGATCTGAGTGATGTGGGAATCCAGATGCAGATCTGATCACAATGACAGGAGGAGTGAGTGTGAAGGACATTAGTCAGCTTCTCTTTGCAAAGTAATCACCTTATATGAGTTTGTTATATTCTTTTATGCAAGTCAGTTTTATCAGAAATAATATTTGGTGTTGGCACTGCTCTAACAAATTTAGGGATTTGGACTACTTGCTTCCCTGCATCTTTTAAATCCTTTCAAACATCCCAATTTCAATTTTCAAGGTCTAACCCCTTTCCAATCAATTCTGTAACTTTGTTTACTTCTGGATACACAAATTTCTATAGATTCTTTGCACTCAAGCTGCAATATAATTTATCAGCATAGAATACCAGATGCTCTCCATGGAGAAACATACGAGTTGGTGTTTCAATTTCTGGCTAGAACAGCCCTGCGAATATGAGAGAGATTCCTTCTACAGCCGCATAGAATGCCTATGACTTTAGCCAAAGATTTAAAGTCTCACATTCAACAATTCATTTGTATAGGCCACCTGACATGGTTAGAAGCAGCCATTTCACCCCCACAACCTTTTGTATTCCTCAGGACCTTTAGAGTTTTCAATGTCAGCAGCTCTCGGTTTGTCCAGACTTTGCAGTTCTTTGCATGTGGTTGGAGATGAAATTTAAGAAGTCATTTTCAGTTAGCTCCTTACAAACTGTATAAATCTGAGCTCACAGGCTTACAAAGTTGAAGAATGAATTTGCAGGAAAAAAGAAGAATGCGTGGGGAGTGTTTATTGGAGTTAAGGAGAAGAGCAATACAGTGGTACCTCCGTTTGCGAACTTAATTCTTTCAATGACTCCAGTTGCAAACTGAATTGGATGACAACTGAATCAAATTCAATGGTTAACTTTCTTCCATTGAAGGTCTTTAGTTCCTTTGTCAAAGATAAGATGGCTCAGTATGTTTGGAGTTGTTTCTTCATCTTCTAATCTGTTCCATTGATCCTCTAGTCTGTTTTGTTTGTTTTTTTTTTTTTTTTTTTTTTGCCAGTACCAAGCTGTTTTTATCATGGTAGCTTTTTAGTATAATTTCAAGTCAGGGATTATGATGTCCCCTGCTTGACCTTTGATCCCCAGATTTTTTTTTTCTATTCTAGGTCTCTGTTGGTTCCAAATAAATTTTAGGATTGTTTTCTCTAATTCTGTAAGGCATGTTATTGGTATTTTGACTGGGACTGTTATATATGTATAATCTGTATGACAATTTTGAGAGTATGGCCATTTCCACTATCTTGGTCCTTCTACCCAAGAACAAGGGATATTTTTCCATTTTCTGATAACCTTTTTGATCTTCTTTTTCAGAGTATTGTACTTTTCAATGTAAAGGTCTTTTACTCCATTTGTTAGATTGATTCCTGGGTACTTCTTTTTTTTGGATGCTATTCTGAAAGGTATTCTTTCCTTAATTTCTCACTGAGTGAGTTTGCTATTTGTGTACAGGAATGCTATTGACTTTTGGGTGTTGACTTTGTATCTAGCTATGGTACTGAATTTGGTTATTAAACCTAGAAGTCTTTTGGTGGAGTTTTGGGGTTTTCTATGTAGAGTATCATGTCATCCACAAATAATGATAATATAACTTCTTCCTTTCCTATCCTTATTCTTTCTATTTCTTTCTCTTGTCTAATTTCTCTGGCTGTTTTCAGAACTATATTGAATAAGACTAGTGACAATAGACATCTTTCTCTTGCTCTTGATTTTAGAGTGAAAACTTTCAGTTTTTGTCCATTGAGTATGATGTTTGCCATTGGTTTATCATAGATGGCTTTTATCAAATTGAGATAAAGACCATCAATTCCAATTTTCTGAAGGGTTTTATTATGAATGAGTGTTGGACTTTGTTAAATAATTTTTCTCTATCTACTGAGATGGTCATATGGTTTTTATCCTTGACTCTGTTAATATGGTATATTACATTTTTTGATTTGCATATGTTGAATCAGCCCTGCATTCCTGGGATGAATCCTATTTGGTCATGGCATATAATCTTCT
This sequence comes from Heterocephalus glaber, assembly GCF_053883595.1. NCBI lineage: Eukaryota > Metazoa > Chordata > Mammalia > Rodentia > Bathyergidae > Heterocephalus > Heterocephalus glaber. Next base: position 14,890,323 of record NW_028258171.1, read on the forward strand.
TGATGATTTGTTGCTTTCCATTTGCCAGTATCTTACTGAGAATTTTTGCAGCTATGTTCAATACAGATATTGGCCTATAGTTCTTTTTTGGTTGGATCCTTCTCTGGTATTGGTATCAGGGTAATGCTTGATTTGAGGAATGATTTTGGGAGTATCATTTCTCTTTCAATTTCATTAGAGTTTGAGGGTATAGGCAGTGAATCTTCTCTAAATTCTTATAGAATTCAGCAGTGAATCCATCAGGACCTGGGCTTTTCTTTGTTGGTAGATTTTAAAGTATATCTTCAATTTCCTTGACTGATTTGGGTTATATAGAATTTTTATATCTTCTTGATTCAGCTTGGTAAGATAGCTTCTTTAATAAATGGTGCTGGGAAAAACTGGCTTTCCATGTGCTGAAGATGAAAACTAGCCTGTTATCTTTCACCATGTACTAAACTAAAATCAAAATAGATGGAATATTAAAACAGAAACACTAAATCTGCTGGAAAATAGAATAGGTACAACTCTTGAAGATATAGGTGTAGGCAAAGATTTTAAGAACAAAATCCTGAGCCTGAACCTCACCTAGATACCATCAGTAAGAGCATGCAGATCCAAGCCAGAAGCCCACCCAGACACTAGAAGCTTGGGCACACAGACCCCAGTGGAAGGCCCACTTGGAAAAAAGCTGCACAAATGTGCAGGCCCCAGCCCAAATCCCACCAGGACAACAGCCCAGGTCAGGGATCCAGAAGGCCAACATTCTGAACCCAGGAATTGGTGCAGTGGTGAGCAGCAGAGAGAAGGCCTCTCTGAGACTTGTTGAGAATTGAAGCCCACTGGGAAAGAAAAGAGTCCCCTCAATAAAGGTGCAGCAGACTGCATTGGTTGAAATGAGAAGACACCTAAACAAGTCTCAAAACCAGACTTCCAGATCACCAAAGGCAACCCCAAGGGGCAACAAGATGGAATGATCTGAAATTCAACCACCTGGACTCCCTGAACTAGCAATGAAAGAGGATCTGGAAAAAATAAAATCAGAAATAATTTTTCAGATAACAACAGAGATTCTGTCCATAGTGAAAGACAGGATTAATAACTTTAGAGCACACACAGATTAAAAACAAAAAATAGAGGAGCTGAGGAACATGATGGAAACTCAGCATAGGAAACAAATCGACTCCATAAAAAAGATCCAAACAGAATTCCAGGAGATTAAAAACTCTGTTGAAAGTTTATGCAGCAGAAGGAGCCAATATAAGGACAGAATATCAGATATAAAAGACAGGATTGTTATTAGTGACCAGGAAAAGAAAGATTTCTTAAAAATAGCAAAGGACCATGAGAAATCTATCCAGCAGACAGATGATGCAAAGAAGAATAACATAATACTGATCAGATTCAATGAAGAAACAGGAGAAAGTGCATATGACAAAAAACTGTTCCCAGAAATAATTAGAGAAAACTCCTCAAGCAGGGGAAAACAATTTGACATATAACTAAGTGAGGCATATAGGACTCCAGCTAGCCATGATAAAAAAAAAAAACTACACCTAGGTATATTATAGTCAAGATTCCAGAAACTTAACAGAACAAAATACTACAAGCAGTTAGGGAAAAGAAACAAATCACATACAAAGGAAAGCCCATTAGAATCACAGCAGACTTCTCAACACAAAGCCTCAAGTCAAGAAGAGCTAGGAGTGAAGTATTTCAAGCCTTCCCCCAAAAAACCCTCCAACCCAGATTGATGTACCCTGCAAAATTATCTTTCAAAATCGATGGAGAAATAAGATACTTTCACAACAAAGAACACCTGAGGAACTTCATGAATACCAAAACAGCACTCCAAAAATTTTAAAACAATATTCTAGGAAAAGACAATGTGAGTCACAACCCCATGAAGCCCAACAGAATGAATCCATCAGACAAGACAAGGAATTAAATGCAAAGAGGAAGAATCCAACAACAGAAAAGATCACCACAAGGATAAGTCAATACATATCAGTTATAATGATCAATGTCAGTGGTCCCAATTTACCAATCAAAAGAAATAGACTGGCAGAATGGATCAAGAAGCAAGATCCAGCAATATGCTACATACAAGAAACACATTTAATTCATAAAGAAACTCATAGACTTAAAGTTAAAGGATGGAAAACAATACTCCATATGACAGGAACTAAAAAAAAAGTAGGAGTAGCTATCCTATTTGCAGATAAAATGGATTTCAAACCAACACTAATTAAGAGAAACAAAGAAGGCTACTACATCCTTGTAAAGGGAACAATTCAAGAGGAAAAGATGACAATCATAAATATATATGCATCAAATACTAGTGCACCAAACTATATAAAATAAATATTAACGGACATAAAAAAATCACATAAGAGCTAATATAATAGTATTGGGGGACCTCAATACCCCACTGTCACAAATAGACCAACTAGACAAAAAAATAAACAACAAAATACTAGAACTCAACCAAACTCTTGAACAAATGGACTTAACAGATGTTTACAGAGTGTTCCACATACTTGCTCATAGCATATATTTAAGTAAATGCAAAGTAATTGAAGGTATCCTATGTATTATTATCAGATTATAGTGTGATGGAATTGGAGATCAACAGCAAAAGAAACTGCAAGAATTTCATAAACATGTGGAAACAATGGATCCTTCCTGAACAACCAATGAGTCACAGGGGAAATTAAAGAAGAAATCAGAGAGTTTCTACAATGAAATGGCAATGCCAGTAGAACATATAGGAATTTATGGGACACAATGAAAGCAATGAAAGACACAATTTCCCTCTTATGAGGGAAATTCATAGCAGTGAATACACATATTAGGAAAACAGAGCAAGTCCAAATAAACAATCTAATGCTGAGCATCAAGCTTCTAGAAAAAGAAGAGCAGGACAAACCCAAAGCTCATATAAGGGAGGAAATTATAAAGATCAGAGCAGAAATCAATGCAATGGAGACTAAGAGAACACTACAAAAAATTAATGAAACAAAGAGTTGATTCTTCAAAAGAATAAACAAAATTTACAGACCCTTACCCAGCCTTATCAAGAAAGGAAAGAAAAGGCCCAAATCCATGCAATTAGGAACAAAAAAGGTGAAATTACAACAGACCCAGCAGAAATCCAGAGGATCATCTATCCTCTGGATCCTACTTCGAAGACCTATACACCAATAAGATGGAAAACACAGAAGAAATGGACAGATTTCTAGATACATATGAATTACCAAAGTTGAATGAAGAAGACCTAAAAATTCTAAACAACCCAGTATCAATCAATGAAATTGAAAACGTAATTGAAAACTTACTAACAAGAAAAGCCTGGGTAGTGGTGGCTTCACTGCTGAATTCTACAAGGCATTTAGAGAAGAACTATTGCCACTAAACTGAAGAGTTTAAACTCTTCAATGAAATTGAAAGGGAAGCAATACTCCCAAGTTCATTCCTGGAAGCAAGTATCCCTTGATCCCCAAAGCAGAGAAAGACCCAACCAAAAAAGAGAATTATAGGCCAATTTCACTAATGAACATAGATGCAAAAATCCTCAATAAGATACTGACAAACAGAATGCAGAAGATCACCAAGAAGATCATACACCCTGACCAAGTGGGATTTATCCCAAGGATCCAGAGATGGTTCAACATAGGCAAATCAATAAATTTAATACACTATATTAACAGAGCCAAGGACCAAAGCCATATGATCATCTCAATAGATGCAGAAAAAGTGTTTGACAAAATCCAACACCCATTCATGATAAAAACCCTACAGAAAATTAGAATAGACAGTCTTTATCTCAACCTAATAAAAGCTACCTACAAAAAACCAACAGCCAACATCATACTAAATGGTTAAAAATTGAAATCCTTCATGCTAAAATCGGGAACAAGAAAAGGATGCCCACTATCACCACTCCTATTCAATACAGTTCTGGAAACATTAGCCACAGCAATTAGACAAGAGAAAGAAATAAAAGGAATAAAGATTGGAAACAAAGAAGTTAAATTGTCATTATTTGCAGATGACATGATACTCTATATAGAAGACTGAAGAGCTCCACCAAAAGTCTTCTAGACTTAATAATCAAATTCAGTAGAGAAGCTGATGCAAGGTCAACACACAAAAATCAATAGCCTTCCTGTACAAGTACAACATGCTCACTGAAGTAGGAACTGGAGAAACAACTCCTTTCACAATAGCATCCAAAAAAAATGAAATACCTAGGAATCAACCTAATGAAAGAAATCAAAGACCTGTACTCTGAAAACTACAGCACTCTGAAAATAGAAATCAAAGAGGATATCAGAAAATGGAAAGGTCAGGGATTTAGCTCAGTGGTTCCGCCACCTGCCTCGCAAGTGCAAAGTTCAGAGTTCAATCCACATTACCAAAAAAGAAAGAAAGAAAGAAAGAAAATGGAAAGATATACCTTGATCCTGGGTAGGAAGAACCAATATAGTGAAAATGGCCATAATTCCAAAACTGCTACACAGATTCAATGCAATCCTGATTGAAATTCCAACAGCTTCCTTCACAAAGCTGGAGAAAACAATCCAAAAATTCATTTGGAAGAAGAAGAGACCTAGAATAGCAAAAGCAATTCTAGGCAACAAAGACAAGGTAGGGGGTAACACAATCCCCAACTTGAAACTACACTACAAAGCTACTGAGATAAAAACGGCATGGTGGGGACAAAGAAAGAGACCCAAGGATCAGTGGAACAGATTAGAAGATGCAGAAACAACTCCAAATATACTCAGCCAACACCCTCACTGAAGGAAAGATAGCCTTAATAAACAGTGCTGGAAAATTGAGTTTCAACTTGCCAAGATATAGAGACCTATATCTCTCACCATGCACTAAATTAAAATCAAAATGGATCAAAGATCTAAATATTAAAATAGAAACACTAAACCAGCTGGAAGAGAGGTTAGGTAGAACTCTTAAGACATTGGTATAGGAAAAGATTTTATGAACAAAACCTCAGTAGCACGGGAACTAGCACAAAGAATCAGCAACTGGGAACTCATCTTATTAAAAAGCTTCTGCGCTGCAAAAGAAACCACCAACAGAGCTAAGAGACAACCTACAATATGGGAAAAAATTTTTAGAGCTGTACTTCAGACAAAGGACTACTATCTAGAATATATAAAGAACTGAAAAAAAATCAGATCCCCCCCCAAATTTAAAGACCCAATTCAAAAATGGGCATCTGAAATGAACAGACATTTCACAGACAAAGAAGTAAAAGCAGCAAATAAACATATGAAAAAATGCTCAACATCACTGGTCATTAGTGAGATGCAGATGAAAACAAGACTGAGATTCCACCTCACCCCAGAAAGAATGGCTGCTATTGTGAAATCAACCAATAACAAATGCTGGCGGGGCTGTGGACAGAAAGGAACCCTTCTCCACTGCTGGTGGGAGTGTAGACTGGTGCAACCACTGTGGAAATCAGTATGGAGATACCTCAAAGAACTAGGACTAGAGGTCCTGTTTGACCCAGCTATTCCCCTGCTGAGTATCTTCCCAAAAGAATTAAAAGCATCACACCACAGCGATATATGGACACCCACGTTTATAGTGGCAGTTTGTAGTAGCTAAATCTTGGAAACAGCCCAAATGCCCATCAACCGATGAATGAATGGATAAAGAAGACGTGTGTTTTTTATTTTGTACAATGGAGTACTACTGTGCCATAAAAGACAAACTTGAGGCATTTGAAGGTAAATGGATGCACCTTGAGACCACATTCTTAAGTGAACTAAATTGGACACACGTGTTTAAATACTGCATGATTTCTCTGGTGTGAGAAACCAAAAGGGTAAATAAGGATAAGAATGTATAGCAGATTTTGGGAAATGGGAAGAAAATGTTCAAATGAGAAAAGGAATGAGGGAGGGGTATGGGGGAGAAAAAGGGACAAGAAACAGACAATGGAAACAAGGCTTTTGTAGATAAAGAGTGGAGAGGGTTGGAAGGAGAGGAGGGGAATGGGAATAAAGAAGCAAGATATATCATGTACAGGCACAAATTCCCTATGGTAAAATTTATTATTACGGATATCTAAAATGTACCAGTAAAATAAAAAGTAAAAATGTTTAACCCTAAAGAAAAGAAAAAGAACAGTGTGGTATACAGTAAGTGCTCAATACATGTTGAATTTAAAAAGTTCAACGGTTAGGTTCAATGTTGACCTTATGTGGAAATTTGATTTGATTCCTGTCCAATGCGGTTCACAGCCAGAATCGTGCAAAAGAATTAAGTTCGTGAAGGGGGCGCTGCTGTTGCTCCTGGATTTCCGGGAGGGGTCCTGAGTATGTTACCCCACGGGCCCTTGTCTGAGAAGACCGAGTCACTCTCACCTATGGCTCCCAGGTGCCAAAGGGAATCGGCACATCTTCCAAACAAAGACCCCAAGAGCAGAGCAATTTCCCGGATGCACGGTTTATTGAGCATGTACCACATTCACAGCAAGACCAAGGGGAGCTCTCCCGAGGATGAGCGGATGGCGTGGATGCGAACACGGTGGGGGTGGGTGGGCAGCGAGAAACTTGAGACTCGTGACCACCCGGCTGGCGCAGTCTGCAGACCTCACACCCGTGCAGTGCGGAAGCCAAACCTGCACTGCGGGCTGGCGCAGCGGGGGTCACAGACGGTGGCGGAGCTCTAGCGGCTGCTCGGGGAAGAGCAGCACCCGCAGCAAAGTCTGCCCGAAGAGCCAGGGGAAGGGCAGCTGGAGGGTCAGCCTCTCGTGCGTGTGCTAGTCTCGTAGTGGTGCACGAACACGTGCTGATCTCTGGTGGTACAAACGAGTTCTTTTTGATGGCAAAAATATATTTTTTAGAAAACATATTTTTCCTAGGTTTCTCGAGAGGGGTTCACAAGATAAGCTCTGCGCGCAGGCAGGATGGCTATCACAGGCCCGGAGGTGGTACGGTTATCACACCGATCGCGAGCAAGTTTAGACGCAGAGAGTGAGTTCTGCAACGGGCAGGAGCGAGATGGTTTCGGTCCTGCTGGCCTCACCCCTAACCCACGCTTCTGGATAAGCAGAGCCCGGAACTGCCCGCTTGTTTAGTGACCGCCGGTCAAGTGGCTCTGTGGATTCAGAAGGACCAAGTGAACCCAGGCTCCCTGACCCAGTTGCTCAACATGCAGGGTTTAAAGGAAACTGGGGTTTTAAAGGAAAAACCTGTTATTTTGCATTTTAATTTTCTGGAAACTCAGGAGAGGGACTGCATTCCATGTCACAGTTCACTGCTTGTCCTTTTAATTCTTATCAGTGTGGCTGATTACCCGTCTCTATGTCAGGCCCTTTCCCTAGCTAGCTGCCTCTTCATAAGCTATTTTTTACAATTTCACCACTGTCTGTCATAGATAGCCAGTGTCCCGTGCTCATCCTGCCAGCCAGGCCCTCGTTTCCTTCAAACTCAACTACAAAAGGGATTATGTTAAAATTAGGAACCTCGATCATCAAAAAACACTGTTAAGAGCGTGACCAGAAAATCCTAGGGTAAAAGAAAATATTTCTTTCAAATATAACCAAAAGAAGGGCTTGTGTCCTGCTTTATTGGTGGAAAAAAAGGCAGATAGCCAAGGAGAGGGACGGCAAGGAATTTGGTCACATCAGAGAAGATCAATGTCACAAAAGATGCTCTACCTCACTTGTCACCAGACAAAAACAAATGCAACCACAATGAGGCATCAATACATACCTACCAGAATGACTAATATTTTTCCTGAAAGAATTAAAAGAATCATATCACAGCTATATATGTACCCCCATGTTCATAACACCACAGTTTATAATAGTTTAAACTTGGAAACAGCCCAGCTACCCATCAGCTGGAGACTGGATAAAGAAAATGTGTTTTTTAAAAATATAAATAGAGTACTACTCAGCCATAAAGAATGACAAACTAGAGACATTTATAGCTAAATGGATGCACATTGAGGCGATACTCTTAAGTGAAATAAACAGGACACACATGTGTAAATACCGAATAGTTTCTCTGGTGTGAGAAACTGAAAGTGTAAATAAGGTTCAAAAAGCGTAATAGATATTGTGATAGGAAGAAAAGGTCCAAAGGGGAAGGGAAAGTGGGAGAGATTGGGGAAAGGAAAGAAGGGATGGAATTAATATGAGAAAAGAAAAACACGGAGACAAAGTCTTTGTAAATAGGGAGAGGTGGAGGGGTTGAAGGGAGGGCAGGGGAATGGGGAAAAAATAAGAACCAAGACAGATTATGTAAAGGTGCAAATTTCCAATGATGAATGTCATTATATTGTACACCTAAAATGTACCAATAAAATTCATTTAAAAAAAATAAAGAATGATGCTTGGCTTAGTAAGAACAAAATATGGCACACTAGAACTTTTATACATTGGTGGTAAAAGTATAAATTGGCATGGTCCCTTTGGAAAATGCTTTGGTATTATCTCCTAATGTTGAATATATGCATATTTTGCATCCTAACATTTCACTCCTGCATAAACATATATCCAGAAGAAACAAGTACAGTTATGCACCAAAAGGCATGTGCAAAAAAGTTCTTTGCAACATTGCACATAATAGTTAAATACTGAAAATAACTTATATATCCCTCACTGGTATGATGGACAGAAAAATATTCTTACTTATTTATATGAAGAAATAACACAAAGGAATGACAATGAATGTGACCATGTACAACATCAGCCAGTCTCAGCAATATGATGTTGAGATAAAGATGCTAATCACAGTAGGATATGCATAGTGCATGAGTTACTTTATATAAAGTGTAAAAAACCAAACCTATCTTTAGCATTAGAAGCCAAGAGAATGACTACTTTGGGGAGGAAGATATAGAAGACAGAAGTGGTGCTTTGGGGACTGTAAAATTCTCTTCCTTGGACTGGGTGATGGTTACATAGCAGTTGAGGAACCCTGGCATTTATTTATTACTTTTGATTGTTTATATATTTACTTTATTCATTCGTTTCCTCAACCATATCAAGTAATCAACCTTATATTCTCATTTCCTTGAGGATCTATTGCATGCAATTTTTCACCCCAACACTTACGGATTCTGTGTAAACAATCCACATTAGCTAGTTAAGCATGAAGGGATTTGTAGATAATATCAGACAGCTCACAGAAACTCCAGGAAGGCTGGAGAGCCAGATTAGGATGCTATGCAGATAGAAGTAATGCAGTTGGGACTGAACTACTGCCTGAGGCTGGCCACAGTTCCCTAGGAAAACTCCAGGTGCTTCTGCCAACACACCTGCCTGGGGTTCCAGCTCCCGGCTGTGACCTCCTCCCTTCTGTTGCTCATTTCTGCCACCACCTCTTGCATTGCCTTTGATCAATGCAGTCTAGGTCATGTGTCTGCTCCCATCTGATAGGCAACCTGGAAACCAAAGTAGCTCTACTTTGGGTATGGAGCACTCCTGATGTAGAAAATAGAAAAATATACAAGTGCTGTTCAAAAATTGATGGGTATTATAAATAACATATTCTTGCTACAATAGTACCAATAATCTCCCCAAAACTTTTAAGAAGCTGATAATTCTGGTACCTTTGAAACATTTACAAAATGTAGTCAAGGGAAAGGAGAAAACTTCCAAATCCTCTTTACAAAGCCTACATAATTCTGAAATCAATGCCTTGTCAAAAAAAGAATCTCATAAGCATGAAAGTACAAATCTTGAGCAAAATCCTAGGAACTGAAACCTACCAATGTGTTTTAAAAACAATTACACCATGGACAACCAAGTTTATTCTTGGAAAAATGTGATACTGAAACATTCGTCAATAGAATCCATCATGGTAACTGTTAAAAGAAAAAGATGATGCAGTCTCTCAATAGAAATTCAAAATGACATTTGATAAGATTTAACATTCACTCTTGAATTTTAAAAATCTGGAACAAATCTTTCCTAGGACAGATTTTGTGGGGATTTGGATTCAGCTTCCTTTCTCCTTCCTTTTGCTAATAGTAATCCAGTTTCCTAGGATACTACTGTCTCTTAGGCTATGGACTTTGGCTGGGACAGATACGCTCTGAGGGCCACATGTAGGAGATGGACCTTAGCCAAAGGCACAGTGAAGTTCCAAAGTCCTGACAACAAGGGCCAACTCAGATCAGGATGAGGTCCCTACGCTGAAGGGTGGAGAATCCCTGCTTTTCCACGGGACTTGCATCAAAGAGGCTGTACCTTGAGCAGTGTAGGTGGCCATACTGCTTTTTCATAGAACCTGAAACAGAAGCTCTTGGATCTAATTCTCATGAAAATAACTCCTTTGTTTTATTGGAAACCAGTTTTCTAGCACTAAGAGAGAGTAGTTCTTGGAAGATAATCAACACCCAGTAAATATTTTCAAATGAATGAATGAATGATGTTTTAAAGCCAAGATTGAGGTACCTGAAGACCAGACATGGAAAACCTCAATCTTCGTGTGGTCATTTCAAAGCCAGAACCAAACTGCACCAATCTTACGATTTTTCGGTTACAAGAGCCGTATTTTCTTTTTGCTTGAATCAGTTTCAATAAAAGTTTTGGATATTTGCCACAAACCAGTCTGTAATTGAAATACAGGTGGAGCATCCCTAATCAAAAGTCCAAAACTGGAGATGTTCTGAACTCTGCACTTTTTGAGCAATAATATGATATCATGAGTGGCAATTTTCACACCTGATCTCAAGACAGGTCACAGCCAAAACTCAAGTGTACACCATGCAGTTTACTCAGCATCTCGAAGGAAAGAAGATACTCCCAGCGTACTCTGCTGCAATGTATGGGGCACACCCACAAAGATAACAAATAGCTTATGCAGATGAGCCAGCACACTTTCCACGATGCTGTACTATGGCCAACACCTACATGCATTGGTCACTGTGCTTTTTGCATATTCTCTGCTCCATGGAGTGAAGATACTTTTGAAAATGTCAAAAAGGCCCACAGGTACACCTATGAGTAACACCGATGAAGAGGAAGCATGTACATTTGTCTATAGCACAGAAAGCCAAGTTTTTGGAGAATCTGAATAAAAATACAAATGTGAATTGTCTTACAGAAGAATATAGTGTTGGGATGACCTCCACAGATGAAAAAACAAAAGGATAAAGTGTTGATGTCCTCTGTTGAGAGTGATGAATGCAAGTTAATGAGATGGAAAAATCCTATACAAAGCTCAGAATGAAGGTCTTATTTGATGTATGAAGGAGTGACTCCATCCGGGTCATGGTGAACATGTGCCATGGAATGGTGTGCTGATCATAAAACGCGCAAAGATCCGTCACGATGAAGTGAAATTTTAAGGGAACCATGAATATGCAACAGGCTGGTTGCAGAAATTTAAGAAAAGGGTGCTATTAAATTTTGGTATTAAATTTTTCAAGGTTGGTAGTTAGAAAGCATCTACTGCTCATGAAGGAACAGAGAAATGCATCGACAAATTCTGCCAAACTCACTGCTGTTGAAAATCTGACACCAGAACAAGTCTATAATGCTGATCATGAAGCATCACTGTTTTAGCACTGTTGCTCCAAAGACACTGACCACTGATGAGGCAGCCCCTACAGGAGTCGAGCAGGCCATGGGCAGGATAAGTGTGGTAGGGTGCACCAATGCAGCAGGTACACCTAACTGTGAACTGGCCATGATGACTAAAAGCTGTGCCCTCCATGCATTAAAGGAGGGAATTCCACACTCATCCATTGTGGATCACAAGGGACACCTTCTGTTTGGCTCACAAATGTTTTGTACCAGCAGCCTGTGCACACTACACGTAAGCTCAACAGCATGATGACCGGAAGACTTTTTTATTCTTTGACAATGATTCTGCTCATCTTCCACCTGAAGCTCTCATCAAAATTAAAATCTGTCCTATGGACTTTCCCCCATATGTGACTCCATTAATTCAGCCAAGTGATCAGGTGTACAGAGATAAAGGAAAAGTAAATAGATAAACACTTTATTGAACAGCATGCTAGCAGTGGACAGCGATATGAGTGAGAAAGTTTTCCCAAAGAGCCTTAGCATGTAGGATGTTAGATGTTATTGCCAAGACTTGGAATTCAGTGACTGAAGACTCAGCTGTGCATGCCTCTCCCAACCTCTATAATGGAGAACAAGTGGTGAATTTGAAAGATTTCATCTGTCAAGTGAGAAAAAAGGACCTCTGATATACCCATATATGCCTCAAGAGTTCATTAGTAACCTGGAAAAAGCAGATAACAAAAAATTTTTTACGTTGATAATGAGATTTATTTGTTCATTCATTGACCAATGCTAAAATAGCAGAAATACTTCTGAATCAAGGCAATCGTGATAATAGCAAGAATGAAAACGACATAAGCACTGCAGGAAAAAGCATCTATAGATGGCATAGTGAAAACGATGGGATTGTTGAAGTAGAGCGGCATTCGTTCGTATAGACAAGAAATCATGTCAAAGTATAAAATCAAATGGATTTCTAAGACAAAGCCATTCTTTAAGGAGGCAGGTGACTCTGGAGGAAACATTTTTTAAAGCCATCAATCAAGCAGTAAGTCTCTTCATTTCCAGACAATGTGCTCTCTCCACTGCTTGGGATGGCACGGTCCTCTCTTAGGACTATAACTAGAGTGTACAGTGACCTTTCAATCGCATCACAGGTGGAGACCGAAAGCTGGGACTTGGGTGACATTGCTGTGCTGCTCAGTGACCTTGAACACATGGGCCTTACTGTTTTGTACTTATGTATAAGTATAAGAAAATGAGGGCTTATCAGTAGCATATAAAGTCACCACTTTGCTCACTGTCACAGACAATGGTTTCATAGGAGAAATATGCATTGTTTGTTAAATGACAAAGATGACTGATCAAATCACCATGGAGAAACAGACTATTTGATACACATAGTACTTTGAAATATTAAAGCTTTGATAAATGTAATATTTTGAAATGTATAGATACTTCTTATAATCTCATGTTTGTTTGGTTGCTTGGTTGTTTTTTCCAGTACTGTAGGTTGAACCCAGGTTCTTCTTCCTAAGCTATATGCCCCTTTTTTACTTTGCAAATTTTGAGACAGGGTCTCACTAAGTGACTAAGTGGCCCGGGCAGGACTCAAATTTGCAATCCTCCTACTCAGCTTCACAGAATGCTGTGATTATAGGCCTGTGGTGCCACATCTGGCTTAATGCTGTCTCATACTAGCAAAAATACTGGGAAGAAATTTTCTATCAATAAAGAACTAGTTTTTAAAAAATACTTGGGAAAATGTCCAAGACAAGTTAATATGAGGGAAAAAAAACCCCAATTGCAGGACAGTAAATACGGTGAGACTTCATTAGCATAAAATCTGTATATCCATCCATTCATCTATCTTAAATGTAACAATATACTTGCAGAAAAAAAAAAGTTTCAAAAATAATATTTCAGCACACAAAATGATATAAAATGGGTGATGCTGGGGTGTAAATGGGACAGACCTTGATTTGGCTTTTAATTTTTTTCAATAAGCATATATTTAATGTTTGAAAAAAAGAAATTAATACAGTTGAAAAAAATAAAAGGAAATGTTTAGGACCTTGAAGTTAGGTATCAGTTGATTTCTAGCCAAGTGTAGAGATAGGAGTATCTGAAATGGCTTTTCTCCCTCTGGTGATGTATTTGGAAAGGTCTGGTGGGGTGTTTCTCAGGAGACCCAGCAACAAAGTCCAAAACTGTCATCTTTGGGAAAAAAAAAAGAAAGAAAGAAGAAAGAAAGGGAGTTGGTCTTTGCATTATGGGAAGATAAAAAAGGGGAGTGAATTGAATTTTACATTAATAGCAAAAGCAAATATCTTTGTTTAAAACAACAACAGTCCTGAAGCTATTGAATCTCAGCAGACAGAACCAGACCAGAACAGGACTAAGATAAGACCTTGCTGCCCAGATAAGACCTTGCCAAGAGTGAGAAGTATCAGCAAAAGGAAATGTATGCTAGCCTAAAACTAAATTAATTTCATCAAGGGTATCATTGAAAACAAATTACCATGTGCGATAACACAAAGCCCCAGCAAGCCAGAGGACACAGATAACACTCAAGTTCAGAGACTTGCAGCTTATTTTGTTTTTAGTAAGCTGCATTTTCTCTAAACAGAAGAGGAATAATTAAAGGATGTTTCCTGTGCTGTTTCTGATATTAATTAAAGCTGTCCAGGGGCGCCGATGGGCGAACAATGGCAACAGAGCCGGCCAGGTTCACGTGCTCTGGCCGTGCTACAGATCAGCTGAGGGATTTGCTTTATGCTAGCATCTGAATTTCACTTGTTCATGTTTGGAGCTAAAGCAATGTAAAGTGTATCCTTTATGTGGACAATTGCCTTTCGCGTTTCTTTTGGTGAATTAGGAAGTGAGCCAAATAGAAGCTTGGCATCTGCACAAGTGGATGTGGGCATTGCTCAGCAGGTGGGGAGTCTGCTTCTGCAGTAGCCACTGGTTTGCGCCCACCGGACTGCCATTGTTTGGTCCCTCTGATGGGATTGTTTTTGCTTTTGCTTTTGGATGTGTTGAAGAAGAATGCAGAGTTTAGGAAACAGCTCAGGAATGAAGGCTGTGGTGCTGTGTTCTCATTCCCAAGTGTGACTCATATCTCTAATGAGGCTTGAGGCCAGCTACTTAACTCCTGTGTCTCGGCGTGTTCATCTATAAAGTGGAAATGGTGGCCCCACACAATCTGCTGGGTTTTATTTTTAATTAGCTAATGAGTGTGAAGAAATTTGAAAAAGGATAAGGAAGCAAGGAAATATATATATCTTGGCAATAAGGACTGTTAAATGCTATAATGAAATGGAGCATCTCTAGAGATGGGCTTTAAAAATAGAATAAATTTCATTTCTCTGGGGTGGTCCAAAAAGTTCTGAAAACAAATATTGAGACTAGATAACCTTTCTAGGTCTCTCATAGCTCTATGACTTTGTAGTGCTAAATCTTGAATGATTATGTATGGTACGTCTACTAAAACATACATAACATTCTAGTCATTTAGGATAATCATCTACCATGGTTCTCAGGTGTTTTACAAATTGTGAAAAACTGCTGAATGATGGGGAAAAAAAGTTAATTCTCAACTCTCTTGCGAACCTCAGGAAATGTTCTAAAATCTTGACCTAAGTGAATTTTAGCAAAGAAAATGGGTATCTTTCAATTAAAATTCTAAAAGAAGCCAAAGATCTTAAGAAGACAAGATACAGAAACTGCTTTCAAATACTTCAAGTGGTAAGGAACAACAACAAACGCCAACCCCCAGATCCCATAAATAAAATAATTTAATGAACATATGGATTTTTGCAAATGCTGAAACTGGCTGCCAATTTTGCAGTTAATATTTCTCAAAGTCAGCATATGCTGATCACCATGTGTTTATAAAACATTCTCAAAAGTGTAGACAAAAGATTGCACTTTGGCACACTTACTGACCACGTGGACAGTTATATCAGACTCTTACTTCACCCTAAACCAGGGCAGAAAGTAGGGGAGCATCTTCTGTAGCCCTATGGGTTCTGTGTTAATACCTTAGCACTCCTGATGTAATTGCTTTCTCTGTGAGCAGTCACCAACACAGAAACAAATGAAAATAGTCCTCTAAGTATTTAGTAATTGTAAAAATATTTGGGAAGATAAAAACATGGGATTTTGTGTGATATTTTCCAATGACAGCTGGAAATATGATTTTTCTTTACTTCAGGAAACTAAAACCTCTGGGATTTTTCAAATGTTTATTTTGGACAGAGACTATTAAAACATTCAATATTTACCCTGATGCCATGTGAAGCTTATGTTTGGGGGCCCAAGATGTCGTTTGGGTCTGAGATCCGCTCAAACAAATTTTCATTTGAGTAGACATAGTTTTGACTTGGAGCAAAACACTGCTTCAGACTTGCTGCTGTGGAGAACAACTCAAACCATGAATTAGTATTTTTTAAATTGTGTTCTTTCAACCATATGATCCTTTGAGGAGGTCTGAAAGTTGGGAATTTAAGACTTTCCCTAAATAAAAGGGTTCTGATACATCTGGAGGATGTGTTTTTTTCTCCTCTTCTTTAAGAAAGGAACTGGATTTGAAGCTGAACATATTCTCTGAGATGCTAGGAGAACCCTGAGGTTTTCTTGCTCTGTCTCCTCTATCCGGGACCATGGCAGGGGGAGACACACATCTCTCAAGGCAGACAGAGTCCGATGGCATTTATGGAACAGGACTTCTCTCAGCTGCTCTCAAGAGCTTCTCAGGAGAAGGAAAAGTTCTTTCCCTTCCGTGCATGTGTGTGTGTGTGTGTGTGTGTGTGTGTGTGTGTGTGTGTGTGCCCACGCACTTGTTCACTTTATCGGGAGTCTTACAGGAGTATCTCTGTGTCCCTGACTTCACCCCCTCGTGTCTTCGTCTGATGTAAGTTAGGGATTTACTACCATTTCCGTATCTCACACTGAGGCCCTCAATGCAGGTCATGATGAAGTGGTTTTGAGAAAGGCAAGAATTTGAGTGAGGTAAAGTACAATGAGGACAGGGAGGAGTCTGGGAATATCTGCTAGGGAGCAGCTATTCCTTGGGCCTGAGGGCTGAGAACTTCCTTGCAGAGGGTCTTATAACTTGTGTCTGTCCAGAAGACTCCAAATGAAGCTTGGAGAAAATGTTTTACTTCTTGACAAGCACATGTCCCCATGGTGGTACCCTTGGTGGCAGCAGCCTGTCTCCTAAAGCATGGAGCTCCCTGTCCCCAGCAATGGACAGGTCACAACCAGACACTTGCATGGTCAGATGTGCACCTTTGCGACCCTCCACAGTTACTTCAGTTTGATTCTTAACCTCTTCCAGAATCGACATTGGTACCTAGGAACAGGAACATGATTAGCTTAGAAGCCAGGTCTTCAAAAGAAAACTTGTGTGGAAACACAATATAAAAAATATCTAAAAATAGATTCGTGGGGTGGGGACTGAGCCCTGCTCATTTGTCCCTCCTGTCCCCACTCTGAGAATCTGTTGCCGGAGCATTTTGCAAAAGTCGCTGCTATTAACCATGCATCTCTGCCTTTGATCCAAGCACCCCTAGACACCACACACCTCCCAAAGCATTCTCTTCTTCCCCATGGCAAGTATGTCCTGTGAGACTTCAGTGTTCCTTGGCCTGCACACGAATCAGCCGTGGGTTGCCCCTCCTTGTGCACAGATGCACGCTGTGTGCCTGCGATGCGCCACGCACCATCCCAGCTGCAGGATCCAGTGATGAATAGATCAGTAGCACAGCCCCACTCAGCTTCTTCGAAGTGACAAAGAGGGTGCAAAAACACCGGCAGAGCCCTTCCTACACTCCTCCTTAGGCCTTGGTCTCCTCTGAGTTTTTCTTTTCCAGTCCTGGAAAATCCAGTGTGCTGCATTTGTCTCACCTGGCCATTTCATCACTCCAATGAATCTCTCAGTGATGAGATCGGTATCAGAGGGGAGACTGAACACTTTGGAAATCACCTGAAAAAGCCTGGAAGTTTGGGTCCATTGCAATAGTATGACACGGTTCCCAAAGGGGCTTAGGCTGAGCTGTCCATGGTGGTGCACACCTTGGGAGGCTGAGGCAGGAAGATCTCAACTTAGCAACTTAGCAAGACTCTGTCTCAAAATAAAAAAACAAAAAGGGTCTGGAGAAGTAGTTCAGTGGTAGACTACCTAGCATGTGTGAGGCCCCAGAGGCCCAGTGCTGCAAAACAAACAAACTGGGAAGGCTGGAGTATCTTTGAGCCCAGCCCTTTTCTCTCTCTTTATATCACATCCAAGCATCAATTATGGGAGCTACTGGGCAGGAACACTGACCAACTAGGAAACACCCCATAGAGTTAAGGTAGGACCATGGGAGACCCAGAGGTCCTTAAATGAAGGATGCCTTGGAGAAATGGGGATATTTGGCCTGAGGGGGAAGAAATGCTTTTATTCTGCATGTGATCATAGAGGGAGGGAGGAGATGTAGAAGGTAAAAGAACTTAAGCAGCAGCCATCTGATAGAGCTTTTGTGTTAAACACAGGACAGCCTGATTTATGTTCTCTAAGTGGAGCCAGGGACCATGAGTGAATATTGGGTGGGCTATTTGGGCTCAATATAACTATGACTTTCCTGATAATTACCATGTTCCAGACTAGGAATACACTGCTTCACAAAAGGAATGAGTGGCCTGTCGCTGAAAACATTCAGGTTAGGACTAACCATCAATTAGAGTGATGTAATGAGATTCCCATGACTGTTTCAACAAGCATCTGTTGTGTGCTGGTCATGTTGAAGCTGAGAGACACAGAGGGCAAGGAGAAACCCTTCTTCCCTCAAAGAGCTCACAAGGTAGTGACCAAGATGTAAACAAGCTAATAACGCAGTTTGGTATCTCATGTACAAAGGTACAAAGGACCATGGGCCAAGAGTAGGAGTGAGAATGGAACCAGAGAAAGTTTTAGTGAGAAGGTAACACTTGAACAAGTTGGAGGGTAAGTCATGCTGTGTGAACCCTGCTGTCAGTAAGTGGTGGTCCATAAAGAAGATGTTCAGGATGAAGGGAGGTTATACCTTCAAAATGCATGGAGTAGGAAGAGCATGGTTGACCAGATAACCAGATGGTTGGAAATGTCTAGAGTATGAGGTGCTAGGGATCAAGGGAGATGGGAAGTGGTCATGCACCAGAGGGTATGAGAGGCAAGGAGAATGGATTTTTGTTATTGAACAGAAGGGATTCTGACATAGAAATGCAAGGGAATGCACAAGGATAGTCAGTAAGATAAGTATGACTCCTATAGCATATTTTACAGGGAAGTTAGAGATGAACTGATCAGAATACGGCAAATGAAGACTGTGTAGGAATCTCATAGAGACTGACACAGAGGGTTAGCATAACCCTGAACAAAGTGAAAGCAAGATGAAATAACTGAGAACCCAAAAAAGTATGGCGCTTACAGCATCAATCTACACAGGCCTCTAATTTTGTTTCTGTTTTTGTTTTTTTAGGACCACTCTGATGTGTGAGAGGTCCAAGTAAGTGTCCTCTCAGATATTTTCTAGATTCAAATTCCACAAATTCCACGCCTTGACATTGTTATATCATTTCTTTTTGGACATTTGTGATATTTCTTCTTTTTTAATAGCTTTTTGTTCATACACTCTACAGTTTGCCAAGTAAAATAATATAATCAAATGATTTTTGGTGTATTCAGAGTTGTGTAACCATCATCAAAATCAATTTTGGAACATTTCATCACCCCTCAAAGAAATCCTGTACTCCTTAGCTCATTTCCTGCCCCTGGCAGCCACTAATCTATTAGATGTGCCTATTCTGGATGTTTTGTATAAATGGCATTAAATAATCTGGGGCCTTTTGTGACTGGCTTTTTTCAAGTAACATAACATTTTCAAAGTTCATCTATGTGGTAGCATGAATCAGTATTCCATTCTTTTTATTGCTAAATATTTCATATTTCATTATAAATAATTTCTATTGCTAAATAATATTAGTATATATATTCATATAATGAAATATATGAATATCATGCATATCCATTGATGGGCATTTGAATTCTCTTTTTTGGCTACTATAAATGAGACTACTTTGGACCTTTGTGCACAGTTTTTATGTGTATACTTGTTTTCAATTCTTATGGTGTATTCAATATTTTTTGATCCCTACTGCCTAGGCTATCTCCTCATGGATTCACTGTGTTTTCAGAATAGCTGCAATATTTGTAAGTGATCTTGCAGGCATTTCATCTCACTAGTCCCAAAAAGTACAAAATAATAGCATCTTTTGGACACTATCTATAGATTTTCACTTTAGATATATTAGTTGCTTTCCCATCCCTGAGACATAATACCCAACACTCACACCTTAAAGGAGGAGAAGTTTAATTTGTCTCATGGTTTCAGGGGATTCAGTCCATGGTCAGCTGGCTCCAAGTCAGAAATGTCATGGTGGAAGCACATAGAGGAGGAAAGATGATTAGTTAATGGTGACTGGGAAGCTGAACAAGGGAACAGTGTCAGAGAGGAAAGCATGAAGGACCAGACATAGACCTCCAAGGATATACCTTCATGTTCCACCTAGAAGTAAGCTCTACCAATATCCTGGGAAGATCCCAAAGCCAATCAATTTGACACTATTAAGATTAGCCATCATAGGAGGCCTGCCTATAGTTGTTTTCTAAGGCCAGAAGTATTTAAAGAGGCCTGGTATTGGCATATAGCTATATGTATATACACACCACTAACACATACACACTTACAGTGTTTATAAACAGATTACATGTATTATGGTAGAATGTTACTGTTTTTTCATCTGATTAAGGGAAAATCTTTCCCCCTGTAGTTATGGGCTCATAGCCATTTCATCATCTTGAAATGATTCGTCTCTCCCCTCTGCCCTGCCTTATAAAGGTAAATGAAAAAGAAAAGTTTAGGCCAGTGTTTTAGCAGGACAGCATATGCCTTTTCCATAGTGGAAGAAATATACCTGATCACAACACTATAGGTAGTTTTGCGCAAGGGGAGAGCTTGGTTAATTCTTCACTTGTGTCCAGTCCTACTCCACAGTCCTGAAGTGTAGAGAAAGAAAAACAGGGTCCATTGGATGGTCCAAGTCTTCACACTTGAACACAGCACTGAATAAAAGGATTGATTTATTTTAAAAAGTGGCTCAGAAGCATTATTATACAATCTTACATAGGATGAATTTGTTCTATAGGCCTGCATCTCTGGAAGGAGCATCTCCCAAGGCCACTTATAATGTTCCTCATGAAAAGGAGACAAAACAAAAACTTTTCTTGTCATTGGACCTGCAAGTTCCCTGGCAGATCCTTGTAAATAACATTTCTCAGAAATCTCCCTCTGCCTGGGAACCCTCTTTTAGCTTGTTCCCAAGAGCTACCTCTGGTGACTAGACAGAATTTCTCTTATCCACTTTACCAGCATCTCTTGCAGTAGGGCCTCAGTTTTACCACAACTTCACCCCCATTTCGGGTTTTTCTTGACATCCACACAGACCCACGGAAATGAGAAGGTGGTAGCACTGAGGTGGATGCTAATTTGAGGGCCTTTGAGAAGGTTCTTCTCCAGTGCCATTGATACTGTCCACCCCAGTCCTTCCACCTCCTCCCCTGCTCCTGTTTCCTTTCATTCCCCATCTGCTTGGGAGTTTGGTTTCTGTTCTCTTCAGAGACTCAAATGTGGGGACCCACACCCTGTTCCTACTGTGGGAGGAACTCTTTTAATCAAGACCCACTTATCACCTAGTTTAGAGAGTAGTATTTTATCAGAAACTCCCAGTAGTCACCATAGAATGTTCTTAGAACTTACCAAAAGATTTGTGCTAACATTGACCATTTTAATAACTCTCTCACCTCACCAGCAGTTACGGGAGTATTACTAGTTTTGCTAAAAATGGATCCACTAAATGACAGCATTTAACAAGGTCAGAATGGAACTGGACAGGTAAGTGATGTTAATAATAAGGAAAAATAATTCAATGTTCCCATATATCGTTAACTGCTTGTGGGCAAATCTGCATCTTGCAGCAACTTCCTAAGAATCTCTAGCATTCAATTAATTTAATAGAAATTAATACTATTGGGAAATTTAATAAATAAATATTGATTGAGAGCTCTTATTTCTAGGTAGAATAAAGTAAGAAACAACAGAATATCCCTCTCACTATAACAGCTAAAGAGTCAGATATTGTGGGAAAAGATATAAATACAGATCATATGTACATATACTTAATCCAATATATTTTAAAACATATATATAATATACACTTATATTTAAATATTCTTTTGGTAAGATCTTAAGGAATTATAATAAATATATTAAGTGTGATAGAGGAAAAAGTTAAAAAGATGAATAATTTTAGCAGAGAATTGGGATCTGTAAAAATAATCAAATGTATATTCTAGAACTGAAAATATAATATCTTAAATTTAAAATTTAGTGGATGAAGCTAAGAGCAGATAAAACACAACATTAAAAAGTCAGTTACAAAAATTCAAGCCATAAGTCAGGGAGAAAAGGGGTAGAAAATGATATGGTAGCATAATCAAATATACTGTAATTTGAGTTTCAAATGAGAAAAGAAAGAACATATCAAAGGCATTATTTGAATGGATAATGACCAATAATCAACCTACAATTCAGGAGACTTAAAGAATCCCAAGCAGATAAATATAAAGAAAATCACACCTTGCACATGATAGCTCAGCTGCTGAAGAGAAAAGAGAAACAGAAAAGTAGCTGGAGGAAAGAGATGCATAACCTTCAGAGGGACAACAATAAGAATTATGGATAACTTCTCAACAAAAACCTTGCAGAGAGTAATGGGCTAATATATTGGTCTTGGTTACTTTTCTTATTGCTGAGAAAAAATACTGGGCACTCAAAGTTAAAGGAGGAAAGGTTTATATGGCTCACAGTTTATAGATTTAAATTCATACTTGGCTGGCTCTAAGGCTAGGTAGACTGGCAATAGGGCATCACATAGGAGAAACAGTTCATGGCAGGCAGAAGGCAGAAAGGCAGCAAGCAGCAAGGAACAACAGCAGCCTTCTTTCTGTCTGTTATATTACATCCAGGCTATTAGGGTGGGGAGCACACACACCCAGGGTGGGGCACCCTTAATCCTACCCAGAACTATGCCAAACCAATCAGTGGACTAATTTAGTAATCACATTCCTTTGATTCCACCATCACACACTTAATCCCAGCATCACACACTCTAGATCCAGCCACCTCTGAAAAGCCTTACCTGGGAGTGCATGAGGCTTTGGTGGTGGTGGTGGGTACATCTAGACACAAGCCATAATGATGTTTAAAGAGATAAAGGATGAAAGTCGCCAACCTACATTTTAATACTTAGAAAAGATATCTTTCTTAAATGGGGGCAAATTAAAAATGAAAGATAAAACATAATTCCCATGCATCTGTGCTATAATAAATAAATAAAGGAAGTTCTTCAGCTTGGAGGATATATAATTTATCAAGCTGCCAATGAAGACTTGTTAAATTCATTGTATTTAAATTTAAAATATATGATAAATAACACTGATCTCCAAAATTAAAAGGTTTTGGTTTCTCTTTCCATTTCAGGACCTCAAACTATCTACTATGTTATCTTTCCCCCATGTGACTAGAAAAGCTAGATTTTTCAGTACTTTTTTTTGGTACTGGGGATTGAATTCAGGACCCTGTGTTTGCAAGGCAGATGCAATGCCACTGAGCTAAATCACTGGCCTAAAAAGCTAGGTTTCTCAATAAATGCCTCAAACAGGAACTCTATACATCAATGAAATCAGTGAAAGAATAAGCGAGGAATATGATGACAAATAAATGAAATGGTAATACCTGAGGAACATAAAAATAAATATATGAAATAAACTATGACCTCATTGACTTACTGATTTTTTTAACCATTCTTTGCTGAGAATCATGAAATTTATCCATTTCTAGTTATTTTCTAAAAAGTTGCTCCCCCCCTTCTGCCTTCTCATATAATCAAGTGTCTGCCTACTCTATCGTCAATCTTTTATACCATAAAATAACATCTAATAGATTGTAAAAATATGGCAATATATAACAGATGATCCAAAAATACAGTGAATGTTTAAATTTTTAAAAACTGTATTACAGTAAAAGACACATTGCCATTAATACCCCTTAAAACACTCCTAGCTTCAAATATGCTTATCCCATCACTTAGCCACCTTCTGAAGCAGTTCTGGAAGTCTCCTCTTGTGAGTGGCTTTATGAGATGTGATAAAAATTACCTTAAATGCTGCTGCCGAGTGCCATCCAACCAAAAGCCAGGCTTGTAAAAACACTATGAAGTGTCCTCATCTACCTTATTCACTGGACCTGGTACCATGCGACTCTGGCTCTTCACCCAAGTCAAAAGGACCACAAAAGGTAGACATTTTGAATCTATTTAGAACATAGAGACAGCATAGATAGTGCAACTAAAGACATTCAGGAAAGAGTACTCCAAAACTGCTTCAGAAAGTGGCAGGAACGATGGGATAAATGATTTTGAAAAGGGGGATGGTATTTGGAGGCGGATTAATGATAATGTTGTGTCTTTTACTATAATTTTTCAACTTAAACACTGTAGCTTCTGATCACATCTCATAGTTGTGAACTATATCTTGAATAGTTCTTTCTTTGTTTCATGTCTTGCCTTCTCAAGTTTCTTGCAAGAATACATTAATCAACATATCTTTTAAACCATAGGCTTTTTCTATTTCTTAGGTATATACAGTATTTATCTCAGATATTCTCCAATCCTAGTTTTTTTCCTTACATTTCTATAGGTTGCTCTCTCTGCCGGCCAGTTCTACATGCTGCCACAAAAGCTATGCAGTATATAGATCCAGCTCAGATTACTCAGCCTTCTAGTCTAAGACTATGCTAAAGTTCTCTTCTCACTTATCATTACTTCCCATGTATACCTTATGAACACAGTCTTACTCAGCTCCTGGCTTATTGTTAAAACTTACAGACTCACTTGGTATATATTTAATTATAACAAAGATATTCCCAAAGATAATCTTCTCTGACTTTAGGTGTCTTCAAAAATTGTGCAAGTTTTAATACTATGTACAAGATTGTGCACTTCAGACCCAAATGTGAAAACACAGAAAGCGGCTCAAGAAAACATAAAATTTCACGAATTCATAGAACTCTCAGGGTTGATGACCTGGATTCGGATAGGCCTTGAAAGGCACAATTTAGTACAAGTTTGCTAATTTCTCCTAAGAGCATTAAGCAAGCTCCAGGTGACATCTCAGCAACAGATGG
This sequence comes from Heterocephalus glaber, assembly GCF_053883595.1. Taxonomy (NCBI): domain Eukaryota; kingdom Metazoa; phylum Chordata; class Mammalia; order Rodentia; family Bathyergidae; genus Heterocephalus; species Heterocephalus glaber. Next base: position 14,915,148 of record NW_028258171.1, read on the forward strand.
AATAATTGTAACGTGCAGCTAAGTATTAAATGCATGCTGGTAATCAAACAGTAATTAGTACGCACTTACTAGTGATGTTCAGTAAGCACTTACTAGTGATGTAAATCAGTAATTAGTAGTAAATGCTTATTAGTAATGTATAAACACTGAGGCTCTCAGAAGGCTGCTGGGGGCTTTCCCCCTCTCTCCTTCCCAGCACTCCTGGGAATATCAGCAAATGAAGCAAGCTTTTCTTCCATAAATTTACACTAAAATTTCAACTAACCCCAAACATTACTTTTAAAGAACATTGCTTTATCTTGTAACATTTAGACATGATCATTAAAAATAAAGTTCTGTGTTCTTGAGGAAACAGAATTTTAGTGTGAATCAGCAAGAACAGCTCCCTATTGCTGACATCGCTTACACTTTTAGCTCCTCCTCAGCTTGGCCACCATGTTTGCTCCCCTCCTGGTCCCTCTTTGGTGGTAGAGGCTGCCCTTCTTCAAGTCCTGACTTTGGGGCAGCTGCAGGGTTAAGAGGAAGTTCCTCTGCTGGCCTGCTCTTCCTTAGCGGACACCTGTGGTCCAGAAGAAGCATCCACTGCCAGCCTGTTGAACCATCTCATTCCCCTCCTATTATCCTGTCAGTTTTCTTGTCTTGACCAGAGCCACTTCCCACATCCACAGTGTCTTTCGAGGAAATCTTCAGTCCTCTGAGTCCTACCCATTCTTCATTACTTCTCTGCACTACAGCCTTGCTAGTAAAAGAGACATTTCTTAAATGAGGAGTAAAATCTAAATGAGACAACATATTTCTTTTTTTAAATATAAGCAAAGATTTTAGAATCGAACCAACCTGCATTCTGACTTGTGCTTAATGCTGGAGAGACTTGAAAGAAGCTTGTCTTAACCTCAACATTTACGTCTACAAAGGAGAATAATAAAACCTGCTCTGCAATATAGTTGTAAGTACAAGGGATAATTGAACGTGCTAGAACGTTGCCTGGAAAAAATAGGTACTCAGTGGATATTTATTATTCTTTGAGCAGCTGGCCTAACATAAGGGGCAGTGTATCCTGGTATAAAATAAGCAATTACATGTTTGTTTACTTCTCTGGAAGCAAGGAAGTCACTAAAAGTAGGCATCTAGCCCTGTATGAAAAGCACTCAAATCGAATGAAATGAATGTTAAGTACTTTCTGTTTATAAAAGAAGGGTACAGTATCTTCTTTTCTGTAAAGCAGCCAATGAAAGTCGTTGCCTTCAAGGGTTCATTGTGCCCTAAGATTCTCTTATAAAATGCAGTATACAAGAAGCAATACATTCTCAGTTGCAGCTTACCAAATCAAAAACTATTAACTAGAACATCAAGGTTTTGATTATAGCATGATAAATGGCACTCCTAATATGACCTTGATTACTGCAAGATCTGAAACTGTCTTATGAATCATCAAAGACTAAATTGATTCAATGTGATTTTTCTATCGAGCATATTTGTGGTATTCAAAACCTTTGAAATTGGCAACCTTGCACTACAAACATGTACTAATAAAAATTTTTAAAAAGAAATTGGCAACCTCGGGGATCTCCTTGGGGGGAAGGGCCAGAGTATTGTTTGTTATAGTCTCATTAGCTATTTTGCACAATGGCTGAAAAATTGAGAGTTCGATAAATATTTGTTGAACCCAAAACAAGCAAACAAAAAGGGGGTTGGAAATTGCTAAGGTGTGTAACATACAAAATAATTCAATCTTCTCACTAGGGATTTAATCAATAAAAACATCATATTTATAAACCACAATAAAAAAACAGAAGTATCGTTGAAGTTTAGGTGCCTAATGCTACTATTTTATATAGAAGAATTTCTTTATGGAATTAACTTTCTCTTTCTATGCCACCCGGTGATAGCCAAATTGTTTTCTAAATCTATATGAACACTGATTTCTGAAGATAAAACAAAACACAAGAGATAGATTATCTAAATACTCAGCCATCCCCAAGTTTTCCAATGCTACTTTCACAGAATCAGCCTTTCAAAATTGTATGCTGGCTCCATAATTGGTTTTTAAACACCAGATTTAGACTTTAAAGAATGACGTAATATGTTAAGGCATCATTTTATGATTGCCTGCCAGACAACAATTTAATATGCCATCATTTCTTTATTTGTCCCCAAAGCTGCTTGGGTGATTAAAAATATGTTTTTAATGTTTTCATTATAATTTTATGTAAAATATCATTACTAGTAATAAGAAAAACAGTTCTGATAAACTTCACAACTAGAAACAATAAAATAATTACTAGGTGATCCAAATCAGAAAATATTAATTCCCAAGTAGAAGTTTGTTTAACTTAAGTTGATCAAGGATCAGAGGTATGAAATCTTGCAAATACATAATCACATATTAGCTGTAAGTGGTCAGGTGTAATTCTGAATTTATAATCCTCTACAGATTTTTATTGTATATAAATTGATACAGATATGACCTTTCAGGAACATATTTTGTAAAATAGGATGAGTTTGCCTGTAATTACTCAAAATCACAGATGTAACAAACAGCAAGGAGGAAGTCTCTACATGCACTTGGTTATTTCTTCACTTTTTTTGTAAAACTGGTGCTTAAAAAATATGAAACATGGAAACATTTTTTTACTTACACTCAGGTGGAAATAAAATGAGATTTCCTAAACCTCAATGATACTGTGGTGAGGTTTAAAGTGGAAAAATTTGCCATTTACAATCTGCATCAGCCCCTGAAGATCAGCCTTGCCTGAAGCTAATGGCTAAGTCAAGGCAATTTCAGAGGAGAGGGCGCTGCAGAGTGACATATGTTGAAAAGAAAGGACTAGCCTTCATGCCTAGCGCACTGCTTCCCTCTGGCAAAGCCATGCTGACAATCTCCCACAGCAGGCCTTGTTTTTCACCAGCCCCCCTGCATGTCAGATCTCCAGGGTCTGTTTGGACCATACAGAGCCAGGCCAGGTCCACTACAGAGCACTGAGCTGGCTGGCACCCTGCCTGCACACCCCTTGATGGATGGCAGATGCAGCCCAGGCCCTCGCTGTCTTTCCAGAACATCTGCTTAGGAGGAAGAAGGGAGTTTTCCCTCAGACTGATGTTTTATTTTCTCATTCTCTTTTGGATTCAAACCTTTCATATCTGCTAACATACACTTATTCTGACACACTGCGTGAATTTTTGTTTTGAACCACATACATCAAACTTAACCTGGTGTTCCTGGGAAAATTATAACATGAATTCTTTCACTGATTTTTTTATTGTATTGGGACATACCTTACAACATCTGTTTCATAGTTATGATAATAAATAATGGTTCACTTCTCAAGACTGAGTTATAAAAATAATTGATTCTGACATTAATCCATCTATTTAATATGGTCTATAAAATGTTCAAAAGATCCAAATAATACGGTTGCCTAACAAAGGGACTGATCTGCTGGCTGGATGAGGACTTTGGAGCTGTCTGAGGGGACTTTTCAGAAATACAAAGACTGTAGAAAGGTAGCAGCTGTCCCACTGCATATTCATTTATCGACTCAGCAGAGCTGAGAGTTAAAGTCTTGTATTAGATTCTATGGTCATAAATGGCCCCAGCCTTGTGGACATTTACATTGAATCTGCCAGCCAGCCAGCTGGAAAAAAAAAGAATCTGGGGGGGAAAAAAAGAACCTGGGAGCAATTAAAACGCGAGTTTCAAAAAAAAAATGTTTGCCATTGTACCATTTCTCTAAAACAACCAACATAGCTGACACAGAGCAACATATCTGAAAATGGTGAAAATAGTCTAGCAAATAAACAATGTATTAGGAAGTGGTTCCAGCTAGTAAAGCTGTGTGAATCAGGTGTCCCTTCCTGCCCCCTACCAGCTGTGTTTACCTCAGGATGCAAACAAGCCATCGTTTGCAGGCCTGGCCCTGGTAAATTGTGGAGGGCTCCCCGTACCATGCAGGCTGCAGGAGAAGAGGGAAGTCTGGGCCAAGGATGCTGTTTGCTTAGTAAAGGAACTTCAGCAGTCAGAGGAGGGGGGGTAAGAACAGCAAGGTCCTTATCACCCCACTCTGTCCCCCTGTAATTCCCTCCAGGACCTGGCGGTAAAGCAACGGCTAATAACTATGGAAGCAGAGCTGTGTGACATTTTAGGGAGAGGGAGACTCTTGCCTGGCTCATAGATGGCACTAAAGCGTCAGCACCGAGTACAGTCAAGACACCATGGTGGGGGGAACACAGGTGCTCCAAGGCTGCAGGAGCCCCTCTGTTGGAAGAAAGGGGCAGAGAGCCCCGAGCAGGAGCCAGCATGACACCTCCCTGTGGCATGTCACCTCCCTGTGGCTCCCAACTACCATGTGGCAGACTCATTTACCAAACTACCCAGTGTGACCAAATGTATGGTGAATTTTTAAATTTTAAAAATGTATTACAGTAAAGACATATCACCATGAATCTCACTCAAAATCTCCCTCCCCTGCTTTGAACACGCTTATCCCATCATTCTTGCCACTTTCTGAAGTGGTTCTCAAAGTCCTTTTGTGTGAGTGTCTTTCTGAGCTGTAATCTAAAATAAGAACGCTGCTGCTCAGTGCCATTCAAAGGAAAAGACAGGCATCTAAACACATTACAGTGTGTCCCTATCCACCTTAGCCACTGGATCTGGTACTGTGCACCTTCTGACTCTTCTCCAGAATCAGAAGGATGATGAGAAGGAAATGTTTTGAAGTTATCTAGGACATTGAGGCAGCCACAAAGGTGCAACTAAAGACAGTCGCGAAAGAGGACTCCAGAGCTGCTTCAGAAAGTGTCAAGAAGATGGGATAAGTGTTTTTGATGTAAGGGGAGTATTTTGAAGGGATGCATGGCATAATGTCTTTTCCTATAATAAATTAAAAAGAAAAATGTAATCATTCACTGTATTTTTATCATACTTTGGATTCATTTCTTTTTTTTTAAAGACGGAATACTGGTTGTAGTTCTGAGAATATCATGAGTTCAAGTCTCAAGCAGTCTGCATAGGAGGGGTGAGCCTAGAATTAGAGTACTAAGATCTTGCTGGTGCTACAGCAGGACCACCCTGTGTTAAGGAACAAGTCTTCCTCCTTGAGTTACTTGAGAAAGCACGTAAGATTAAGACTTCCAAAGGACCCTGGGGGTCTTCAGCCCTGGCAGTTTGTTTATCCCAGTCTGCTAGGGCAAAAGCTGTAAATACTTATCTAATTTGATTTGGGAAAAATGTTTCAAATGTGACATTTCTCACATTAAAGTATTATGGTGGAATTGTCTTGATACCATTACACTGGGGGATTAAAAGAAAAAATTCTGTGAATGACTCTTAATGACCTTGTTTCTGTTTCCAGGCTAAAGGGTTCAGAGCCAAATGTTAAGAAGTTGCCAGATCTACTGAGGCCACCATCTTCCACTGACATTGAACACCTAGAATCTGCCTAGAATAAGTAATGGGAAGGAATGTGAAAATTAAAAACCAAACAGCATTACCCTGGCCTTGTAATAAGCAGCAATTTAAAATTTAAAAAAACCTCTTTGCTTATCTGGTAAATTCTTTTTAAAAACAGTCACAACAATGATGGACTTCAGCTTTACATGTCATCCACTGAGGACACATTTCTCCCTTGTTTTCCTCCTGTTGACAATCTGTCAGGCATCTCCCCTTTCAGCGAGATCAACAGGCTCCAGAGATCACCCGCCCTGCGAACATGATGGGGCTACTGTCAGTACCATTCTGACACGAAGACAGTAATGATGAAAGGCAGATATTTACTAATACTAAGCCTGTCTAGGAATGTCTGTTCCCAGAAGATGGGAGAATCGGGGGTGGGGGAGGGAATGGGTGTAACGTTTTACACAGATCGTATTTCCTGACCATGAGCATTAGTAAGTTTCGGTCAACAGCCTTGAAGGTTAAGTCCAAAACAGTAACGAGATGATTTTCTGTGAACACACAAAAATTAGAATTTTGGTAAATATTTTTTATCTTGCAATCTCCATTTGACAAGGAACCTATGCCCTATATGTTGGACAGTCAGGTCATGTGAATGCAGCCTAGGTGACAGTCCCCAGAGAGGCTGCAGATACAGCTCTCCTGTCTGCTCTCATTGTATTGAGAAGGGTCACTGCGCCCAGGTATGTCCACTGGGTGATTATAATGCCCATTCGGCAAAACCAGCAAGAGGATTAAAAACAGACTTACAATGAAATCTTCATTTGAAAAATGACCAGTGAAGCAAACAAGAAAAAGCAATCAGAGGCTGGCAGAATGGTAGCTTCACCTTTCTCAGTGGTAAAGTAAAAACAAACTCAGGGCAGAAATGGTTAGCATTATGTAGGAGGACCATATTTTAGATGTAACCTCCGTGGTTACTTTTGTTGAATTGAATTTTGTATTAAGAATATGCAATCACTTAGGAAATTTGAAACGACACTCTCAGTAGGTTGTCGAAAAACTAAGAAACTTGAATACTATTGCTGATATAATTATTAGTGAGGAAAATATTTTGGTGCTGTTAATTTTAGAAATTATGTAAAATCTTGGTTATTTCACCTTTATCTTACTCTTTTATAATTTCTTTTCATGTATATTGTATCATATACATATGAGGGCATGTGCAAAAAGCCTTATTAAAATGGGTTGATCAATAAAGTTCAATGACCATGGGTGTGATCCCAGGTCAGGAATGTGTGTAAAAACATTTCACAGAGGATTCATTAATCTTCTCCTGCAACATTGCATAAATCCTTTTCCAAAATCTTTTTCTCCCACTGGAGAAAATGTTTTGAGAATAAAATCTTGCAGCCATTGTTTTATATAAGCTTGTACTTTAATTTGCACACTATGATGAGCAGAAAAATAATTCACTTGCTTTAGAAATATTCTCCTAACCAATATTGACCCACAGAAAATGTATAACCCCAGCAACTGTTTCAAGTGACAATTATGTTATTAGTGCTGCAAATCAAATATAATCTCCAGAATTCTATCAATTCCTCCAATTCCAGATGCTCACAATTCCAGATGCTCAGGAATGAACGGTTTGAAGAGAGGGAAGGGGGGAGGGGAAGGGGAAGGGGAAGGGGAAGGGGAAGGGAAGGGGAAAGCGAGCCCAGAGAGAGGTCAGTTGGATTCACTGTGCACTGGTGATCTTTCGTTTTGCAAACAATACAATTTCATGCACTAAGTTACAATATATACTTTCTGAACAATTTTGAACTTAACTGCTAAGCTAATGCTTGGGTGGATATATTTTCTAATGCCAAGATAGAGGTCAGCTGTATCCTTAGTACTTCAGTCTTCTTTAGAGAGATAAAATAACAAGCCATTCAGAAAAAAAAAGAAAGTGTCAGTTTTATATCTTGAATTATTTTCACTCTTATATGATAAACATGTTCATAAAGCAATGTTGGAAAACTGGATTTTATCTGACATAAATGTGGAAATAATTTAATCCTTAAATGTGTGAAAATTCATGTCAGAGAATGGTATAAACTAGAAATTTAGATACTGATAATAATTCTGATACACTTGCTTACTCTTTCTGTAAGATTTTAGCCCTGTGCATATGAAAAACAAATAGGATTTAGAAAGGAGAAGTTAGTCAAGGGTGAAGCCCACCCACCACATGTTAATGAAAATAAGTTTCAGGAATTATGATGGAATAAATCATTTAATTTTCTCTCATATTAGGGAAGAGAGGGCAAAGCCCCAGGCAGACAAGTGAATCCCAAGGCTCCACAGCTTTAGGTTCATTGTACAGCAGTGATCGCTGGTTTTGATAACAATACAGTTTCATGAGCTAAGCTGTAATTTATGTTTTATTGAACAATTTTGAGCCAAACTGCCCGGTGTAGTGACCTTCTCCCCACAGCACATTACTTGTCAATAACAAATATCTATCTATCCATCATCTATCTATAATCTATTTTTATGACATCAAAAAATAAAATTAAATCAAATGGTATTTTTTGACAGGCCTCCTCTCATTTCATATTCCCTAATAAAAGACAATGGCCTCACGGAACAATGTGTCAAGTGCATCACAGTGGCACATCTTTTCTTCTATGGGAGGGTGACATTTCATAAAGACTGATGTCTTGGCTGTCTGAAGCCCAGACCATCTCAGCACAAGTACAAGCTGATTGCCCAGACTTCCTCTTCTACTTTCCGTGGTTGAATGCCTTTCCTCTCAGGCACAACTTCACCCATTTACTTCTCATTTATTAAACACCTAAATTGTGCCAGGTGCTGAGGATTTCCAGGAGGAATGGGCATCATCTCTTCCCCCAAAGATCTCCACCAGGTGCATAGCATTTACCTTCTTCCTTCATGTTCTTTTTCACATGGTGCTGAGTGTCACAAACCACAGTGCAATGAAGCTTCCTGCCTTGCAATTCCAGGGACCTACAGAGGCTCAGGCCAAGCTAATAACTTGGCATTTCTCAAAGTGACATTGCTTAAATATTTTCCATGTTGCCTAGAGGTGCAGCTCAGTGCAAAAGAAAGGAGACCTATATCCCTGTTCAGCGGTCAGAAGAACAGAGGGTAAACTTTCTATATTGAAAAGGACAGAGTAGAGGGAAGATGGAGCCACAACCAACATCTATATTTTATTAGAACTTCAGTTTGCTGAGCATTTTCTCTTTGAGGTTGTCATGAGCTTGTGTGTCTGATTCTGTAATGGACTATGTTGAAACAGAATACCAGTCTACAAGATGTGAAAAAAATGCAATGTGTGATTAAATTAAAAAATTATTACAGCAAAGGACACATTGCCATTAATCCCACTTAAAACACTTCCCATCACTTCACACTTATCCCATCATTCTTGCCTCTTTCTGAAGCAGTTCTGGAAGTCCTCTTTTGTGTTTTGAGTTACACTGTCAAGGCTAACTCCATGTCAGTGGAGTCATCCAGAAATGTGTCAAATATGGTTCAAACATTTATGTTCCTCCTGTATCTTTAATTAATTAATTTTATTGGTACATTTTAGATATACATAATGATCACATTCATCATAAGGAGTTTGTACCTGTACATTATATATCTTGATTCTTCTTTTTTTCTCATTCCCTTTCCCTCCCTTTGACCTCTCTTCCTCTCCTTATTTACAAAAGCTTTGTTTCCATTTTATTTCCTTCCTTTATCTTTGTTTTCTTTTCCCATCCTCCTTTCTCCTTCCCTCCTCTCTAGTTCCTCTTCTCATTTGAACATTTGCTTCCTATTTCATAATATCTACTCAATACTTTAGTGCTTATTTTACATTTTTGGTTTTTCACATCAGAGAAACCATGTGATATTTGAATATGTGTCTCTGATTTGTTTCACTTAAGAGTATGGTCTCAAGGTGCATCCATTTACCTAGAAATGTCTCAAGTTTATCCTTCTTTATGGCAGAGTAGTACTCTATTGTGTATATATATATATACACACACACACACACACACACACCACATCTTTTTTACCCATTCATCAATTGATGGGGCTTTTGGGATGTTTTTAAGCTTTAGCTATTACAAACTGTGCCTCTATAAACATGGGTGTGCATATATCACTGTGCTACGATGTTTTTAATTCTTTCAGGAAGATACCAAGAAAGGGAATAGCTGGGTCAAATGAAACCTCTAGTTTGGAGAAATCTCCACACTGATGTCCACAGTGGTTGCACCAGTCTACACTGCCACCAACAATGGAGAAGGGTGTCTCTTCCCCCACAGCCTGACCAGTATTTGTTATTAGTTGATTAATTGATAATAGTCATTCTTTCTGGAGTGAGATGGAATCTCAGCATTGTTTTCACTTGCATCTTTCAAATGACCAGTGATGTTAAACATTTTTTCATACTTTTATTTGCTGTTTCTACTTCTTCATTTGAAAAGTGCATATTCATTTCAGATGCCCATTTTTGGATCTTTAAATTTGGGGAGTCTGATTTTTTTGAGTTATTTATGTATTCTAGATATTAGTCTTTTGTCTGAAGAACACTGGCAAAAAATTTTTCCCACTCAGTGGGTTGTCTCTTCACTCTGTTGGTGGTTTCTTTTGCTGTGCAAAAGCTTTTTAATGAGATCTCAGTTGTTGATTGTTTGTAATATTTCCTGTGCAATTGGGGTTTTGTTCATAAAGTCTTTACCTACATCTCTGTCTTCAAGAGTTCTACTTATCTATCTGCCAGCAGATTTAGTGTTTCTGTTTTAGTATTTAGATCTTTGATCCATCTTGATTTTAGTTTAGTTCATGGTGAGATATATGGGTCTAGTTTTAATCTTCAGCATATAGAAAAAGCCAGTTTTTCCCAGCACCATTTATTAAAGAGGCTATCATCTATATTCCTTCCAGTGAAGATGTTTGACACCTTTGTAAAAGATAAGGTGGCTGAGTGTGTTTTGAGTTGTTTCTGCACCTTCTAATCTGTTCTGTTGATCTTTGGGACTCTTTCTCTTTCTCTCTCTCTCTCTCTCTCTCTCTCTCTCTCTCTCTCTCATCTTCCAGTACCATGCTGTTTTTATCATAGAAGCTCAGTAGTATAATTTCAAGTCAGGGATTCTGAATACCCCTGCCTTGCCTTTGTTGCCTAGAATTGCCTTTGCTATTCTAGGTCTCTTCTGGTTCCAAATGAATTTTAGGATTATTTTCTGTAATTCTGTGATGTATGTTATTGGTATTTTGACCAGGATTGCATCAAATCTGTATAACAATTTTGGCAGTATGATTATTTTCACTATGTTGGTCTTCCTACCCAAGAACAAGGGATATCTTTTCATTTTGTGATATCTTCTTTGATCTCCTTTTTTGGAGTACTATGGTTTTCAATGTAAAATTCTTTTACTTCCTTTGTTAGATTGATTCCGAAGTATTTCACTTTTTGGATGCTATTTTGAAAGGTGTGGTTTTCCTAATTTCTCTTGGTGTGAGTTTATTATTTGTGTACAGGAATGGTGTTGATTTTTTATTTTTGATCTTGTATCCAGCCACACTATTGAATTTTGTTATTAAATATAAAAGTCTTTTGGTGGAGTTTTGGGGGTCTTCTATGTAGAGTATCATGTCATTGGCAAATAATGAATTTTAACTTTAATGAAATTAAAAGGGAAACAATATTCCCAAACTCATTCCTGGAAGCAAGCATTATCCTAATACCAAAACCAGAGAAGGATCCAATCAAAAAAGAGAACTATAAGTCAATCTCTGTACTGAACATAGATGTAAAAATCCTCAATAAGATACTGGCAAAACAGAATGCAACAAATCACCAAGAAGATTATACACCATGACCAAGTAGGATTTATCCCAGGGATGCAGGGTTGGTTCAACATATGCAAATAAATCAATGTAATACATCATATAAACCGAGCCAAAGATAAAAACCACATGATCATCTCAATAAATGCAGAAAAAGCATTTGACAAAGTCCAACACCCATTCATGTTTTTAAAAAACCCCTACAGAAAATTGGAATAGATGGTCTTTATCTCAATCTGATAAAAGCCACCTATGACAAATCAACAGCCAATATCATACTCAATGGTCAGAAAATAAAAGCTTTCACTCTAAAATCAGGAATAAGATAAGGAGGTTCTCTATCACCACTTTTATTCAATATAGTTCTGGAAACTTTAGCCAGAGCAATTAGACAAGGGAAAGAAATAAAAATAATAAAGATAGAAAAGGAAGAAGTTAAATGATCATTATTTGTGGATGACATGATGTTCTTTGTCTGTTATGTAAAATTCTTCCATGTCTCTAGAAGTTAAGCATTTTGAAATTTTGACATCTTTTTGTCATGAAACTACCAAAAACTGAGTGAGGTTCTTGACTCTCACAGCAATCTGGCATGCATTTATAGCAAACTTTGATTGGCTACAAATAGGTCAAAAAAAGTTTTTGCTTTATTGATTCTTTCTAAACATTTGGATATTTGGTTGTATTTGGCCTCATAAGATGATATACTTTTTTTTTTGCCATATTGGAAATATGGTATCCTCCGAGGATTCATGTTTTCCTACTCCTCCCCACCATCTCTACTTCCTTCTCTGCTCCTTGGAGGTGTCAATGTTTGTCTCTTTGCTGCACCCAATGCTTTCAGTACCATGAGGCAGAAGATGTGTCACAAAGACCAAAGTAATGAAGTATAAGAAGCTATGAAGAGAAGAAAATTCTATGGGATCATGAGCCAAAGGCTTTGTGAGCAAATTATAATATAACTTTGTATCTTTCATGGGGGCCTCTGAGATCTCTACTTATAGTCAGTGTTAGTATCTGACGGAGATATTGACATATAGAGAGATGGGGGATCTCCTGAGGTCACACAATGCATTGAGGGCATGCAGCAGGCTGAGGAGTTAGCAGACATCCTTTAAGGCTATATTTAAACCAGGTATGTTTTAGGATGAGAATAAAAGAGCTTGTGAATAAAAACAAAGCTCTTGCAATCAGTAGTACTACCTATTCCTCTCATTCCAAAACCCTGAAAGAAGAGAAAAGAAGAATGAAATAAGGAAAGCCATGTTTAGAATTTCTTCCCCATTTCAATCCTTGCCTCCAGCAAACTTACCAGGTAAAGCACCAGAGTTTTGCATCCATTTGTAGTTTCCTTTTCTTTTTTTTTTGCAACTCTTCTATCACCTTTATTTATTTATTTTTTAGTCAGTAACAATCAGTTTTTATTAAATTCATTAGGTTAAACAAGTAGGGAAATAAGTTTTGTAAATAATCAATGTAAAAAAATAATTCTGGCAGGAAAGTAAAACATAGGGAAGGCCTGCTGGGGTCCAGTTCCTCAAGGACAGCCAACGTAGCATGAGCAGTCGCAAGTCCTCATGGAGTGAACTATTGATGCCACGTAGTGAGAATGGTGTTTGTACCAGAATGACCCTACTTTTTTTTTGGTGTCTTTCTTGTTCCCACGGTTTGATTCTTACTTTCTTGATCATTCCAGAGATATAAGGTGTCTTCATAAATCACCAGTGTATGTAAAGCCATTTGCAGAAAATATCACTAGATGCTTATTCAACATCCATTTCCACTTTTTCCTTAGCAGGAAGAGCTGAGAAGTTTCTTCTTTGTTTGTTTGTTTGTTTGGTTGGTTGGTTGTTTAGTTGATTTTTCTTTGTTTTGAGTGAGAACAGGTAGGTTAGAAAAAAAATCTGTATGCTTCATCGTTTAATTATGAAATGAACAGGATTCAAGTAGAAGCTTTCCAGAGATTTCCATAAATGCACTGCCTTCCAACCATAGGTGTTATCCTTCCTTCTTTTTTCTTCTGCCCACAGATACAGGCAGATGTTGGAAGATTATCTCGTATCCATGTAAAACTGAAGTTGTCTGTATATCATATTGGCCACTTGGTGAAGGAGGATGCTGACAACTATTTAAAACATTCATCATCCTTTTGAAGGTTACAGGCCATGAATGGTTAGCCTCATTTCTTTGCTTCTGTGGTAGAGATGTTTTCAGCATCATCTGTCTTAGCATCTTTCCTTTTGAATGTATATCTGCTATTACCTCATAAAAATCAAAGTTTAAAATAAAGACTTTTTCTCTTCTGTCTTCTTTTTTTCCCTCCTTTCTCTTCTTTCTTTCTTCTCTAGTTTGTAAAAGTTTCAGTCCATAATCGGCTGGCTCCAAGACAAGGTGGCAGAGAGGCAAAAGATCATAGTGGCAGAAGACAGCAAAAGCAACCAGGGAGCAAGGGAAGGGCCTCTACTGCCTTTATTGAAACATAACATGCAAATATTTGTTCTTTCTAGGCCAGTTGCTTAGTCCTCTTTGCTTCAGGCTTCACTTTCTGAAAAGCACATCTTGAGATGCATACTGAGGGTCCTCTGGGTTGACTGACCAGTAGCAGTAATCAAAGCTGAATGCCACAACCTTCTCCTGGGAGTCTCCAAAGCTGTCAGGTCGACTGTCCACCTTTATATTTCTGATTTTTGCCACTTTATCATCAATTTCCACAATAATTTTTCCTCCTTCTTTGATCTCCCTCTTGCTGAGGGGCCACACCCTCACGACCACCCCCACGTTCGCCATACTTCAGCCACACCCCAGAGCGGCAGATCAGTTCAGCAGCAGCATCCCCGGGCACCAGCTCCAAGCACTGCCGTGGCCATAGCGCGCTCGCCCGCCCTCGAGCCAGCGCTCAGCACCAGGCTCTGGGCTGCCGAATAGGGGCGGGGCCTGTTGCGCCTTGTAGTTCCCTTTTCTTCATAGTGCCTGGCATATCATGATCAAAGAGCTATTGCATGAATAAACAACGGGTAAATATTAATATCACCATCTTAACTAGGTCAACTCAGAACAATTAATTTGCACAATCACAACAATTAGTTCATGACAGACCTGGGATTTCTACTTTCCCCATTCTCCACTCATCCACCACTAAGAGTCCTATCAAGGATGGAGTTTTGAACACACACTGTACTCTGTTGAGCAGAGCTTTCTTTTAACACACTTAGCATTCTCCATTTTTCTCCATTTCCATCAATGTTGAAGTATCTCATGGTCATTCCACCATTTGCCAGTGCCTAAAATTTACCCTCCACCCCTCCACCCATGAAACAAAGGTTTACGTCACTAGTTTAAGAATGAAATGGTGACATCTTGTTTGCTTTTCTTTTTTTTTTTTTTGGTACCAGGGATTGAACTTGGGTCCTTGCGCTTGCGCAGCAGGCGGCAAAACCGTTGTTTGCTGTTGTGTCACATGTTTTGTAACGTCAAAGTTTCACGTTCTTTAAAGGCAGGGGTCCTGTGTTATTTACAGGCTTTCATTTGAGCATTGTGTAAAGTGTTGCTTAGGTAGCAGGAGATAGTTAGCATTTTTAGTAAACTGATCACAGTAAAAGAACATTCTTGCTTCTGCTACATGACTGGACACCCAAAGACATTGACAAGTCTTCATGAATGCTCATAGCCAACAGTTTAACTCTGTAAAGAATGCTGAAACCATAATTGACGATCCAAATCCATCCTAGGAGATGAGTACAAAATAGTTTTTAATTCTGATATATTAAGACACAGTAACTTCTATCCTTTGCTTTTTCCTCAGCACATATTGGGTCAAAGAGAGATAATTCAAAATTCAATACTTTTTTTTTTGGTACCAGGGATTGAACTGGGACCTTATGCTTGCGAGGCAGGCAGCCGCACCCCTGAGCCAAATCCCTGGCCCAAAATTCAATACTTTTTGATCCAGCTGGCATTGAGAAATGTTGAGGCCTTTGGACCATATTATTCCAAGTGGGCATTTTTCTTTATAGTACACGTAGATTTCTTTGGTATAACCATAGACAGTGCATAGGACTGTTTTCTACATCTACAACATGATTGGTAGTTTCTCCTCTCCTCAAAGTGAAAGAAAAGCACTGGTTATACCAAAAGGAGGCCACATAACTGATGGATTACACTGGCCTAAGTATTAGATGTGATTTATAGAAGTGTCCAATGACTGCCTATCCTAATCAAATGAGGTTGGTGAGCCACATTTGTCAAATGTGAGACTTTTTTGCACAGGTACTGACAGCTGGTAACAGGATACAGAAATTTCCCTGGCATCAGTAGCCTCAACCTGCCCCATTTGGAAATGTCCCAAGACCTGTGCCGACTGCTACTGTGTTTATGATACACAGCACAGCAAGAGGTGCTAAACGTGCCCATTGTTCAGTTCATGAAGTGCTCCACCATTTCTTCCACATCTTCACTCATGAAGAATGATTTTCTAAATTCTTGAATGCTGGAAATGACCCAAACATAGCTCACTAAACTAATTTCTCTCAAAAATTTTAAACGCATATGCATTTGAGCATAAACACTACCCATATGTTTCTGATTCATTTACACTGAACTCATCAAAAGACTGTGTTGTAAGGGTTGTTTGATGTCCAAGAATACTTGAGGGGCTTTTTAAATGGAATTTTATACTTTCTTTCACCATTTTCCTTAGGAAGCCAAACATTGCTGAGAGTAAACAAACTTGGACCCCTAAGGATCTGGGGTGTACTTTAATACTCAATATTCAGAGGATGTAGTTGGCAGTTGGCAGAAAAAGCATCCTTAGTCTTGGGTGTACCTTGGCACTATTCCCCGAAGAGAAGGAAGGGCTTAGGGTGAACAGGGAAACTCTTCAGGAGACCTGCTTTCATTTGGTGCTTTATTCATTCAATTCCAAAAGACCATCCCCAGACCTTGGAAGACAGCTGAGGTCTCCCTCTCCCTTGCCAGTTTGGTTTCTACTGCAATCATCCTTCTTGTTTTTGGAAGGAGACCAAAGGAGGCTTTTTAGGAAATATAGGAAACCAGTATTTATTCACCTGAATGCATCATGTCCTATATTTATATGCTAAAGAGACAAGACAAGCATCTCTGGCTGTAGCTGGGAACTAATTAAGGTTGCTCTTTTACAAACATTATGTGGTTCATTCCATTCTTCCTTGATTAACAACAAAAGAGAAGAGAGTCATTTATTGCCATGAGTCACTTGAGGTACAATGGAAGGAATTCCAAAAGGCTGTTGAGACAAAACAAAACTGACATTATGAAAGCCATGTCTAAACACTAATTTAAACTGTCAACTCACTACCAGGGAAGACTCCTGACAGACAGAGAATTAAAGCCTTAAAGACCTCATAAATCACTGAGGAGATTAGCACCAACAGTGAATGAGTTAAAATACGTTCTGCCTTCAGAAGGTTAGAGGTTCAAAGCAGTCCTATAGGATTTGATGGGAAAATTAGTTGTAATAACTAGGAAGAGAAAATTCTCAAATATAGCCCCTTGGGGATTTCAGAGCATAAGCTTCACCCACCACAGTTATTTCAGGTACTTCAGTAAATGAAATATAATATATATAATTCAGAATCCAGTATGTAGCATAATAAAAATCACTTTGGAAAACTGTCAGAATTCAAAAATATTATTTACAAATACCAAACATTTTTCAAACCCCAAAACCACTAAAAATAACTAAAATACAACTTAAACATATGACTCAGCAGTGGCTTTAACACAACTCTGTCCATCTCCTGTTTCCCATTTGTGTCTCTCTTCCAAGAATACTGTTTTATATACAAAGTATATTATTCTCAGGCAAATCTCCATCACCATTTCCCCCATTTGGTGGAATTTCCAAGCTCTGTCACCAACACCAAGAAGTCTTGAGAGAAAATTCTGTTGGCATTTCCATCTATTTTTTATTCTTAAATATTTCCTTTCCAGGGTTTCTGAGTTAAGAAGAAAGGAACCCCTCACTCCAATGTGGGCATCCTCGTTCCTGCCTCCTACTGGGAAGGGGAGGGAGAATGTGGTCCTGCACCCAGAGAGGTGAAATAGTGCTATGGGAGAGAAGCCACAGGGAGTTGTACAACCCTTCTGAAAGTGAAAGAGCAGAAAGACGCAAAGCTTGTAGAGTTAAATCATGCTCCTGTCCCCCTTTCCAAGGTCTCAAGAATCACTTCTCTACAGGTTCTTTCCCCAAGTCTTCATAAAACATAACCTTGTTCCCGAGTCCTTGGTGCACTCTGGATGATCTCTTTGACTTGGATTTTATCACATCTCTGCCTGCCCAGAAATGACTCTATGAAACATGTTCATCTAGTCTCTTCTTCCCTAGATCGGAAACTTTTACATGCAGCCATTTTATTTCATTCTTTGATTTTCTTTTTCCTGAGATCAAAGTGATACAGAAATCCACATGGAGAAGAGTGGAATAGAACTGCTACAGCCCTCGGACTGAGCCTGTCCTTAGCCAGGATACAGCTGCCGTGCCTTCCTTTCCTCCCTCTGCTCCTCCATCGGTAACAGTTATGGAAAACACTCGGAAAGGGGCTCAAGTGGCTGACACAGAGCACTATGAGCGTGTTCGTGGAAACACCTTGATGTGCACCAGTTGATTCAACCCCACACATCCAGCTGTGGATACTCATTCCTTAGTTCCAAGACATAAAACCTAGATCCCCGCTTGGACTCAGGTCTCAGGATCCCTTTAAGGATGTGATTTTCTCCAAAAGCTTTTTTGTCCAGGGTCACATCTAAGTCAGCCCTCCCCCCAGTGGGAATCTTAGTTTTAACGTTTTAGTGGTGCTATAGAGGTTGAGTTACAGTTGTGTTACTCTAAATTCAGTTCGGTAATGCCAGAACCATTGCAGTTTATTCTTTTTTGGAAGAGAGGCAGGAAGCATGCAATGTAATCGAGACCCCTCCTTGGGCTCCCCTTCGAGATTCCAAAATAGATCTCAGATCGGAAACTGCAGAAGTGGGCTCCATAAAACTGTTCTAAAGGGCACCGTGCTTCTTTGAGGGAAGACTTGATGCCCGTAAATGCCCACAGAGCCACAGATGCATCCCTGAATTACTTTGATCATTTTAAAAATGAAAATAAAATCAACTCTCTCACTCAGAGGAAGGTCACCGCTTTGCCAGTGCCTTCTGAACCTGCGCCATTGGACAAGTGGTAACTGGCACTGTATTCCCACCTGAGAATCACGAGAGGTGCCCTGTCTGAAGAGAGCAAGAGCTCAACCGTGACGCCACCTGAGCATGGTGCCCACGGGAGGGAAAACGAATCATCCCGACCTGCATCTGCGTGCCAGTGTCTGCTTTTGCCTGATCACTGACTCCAGGTGGAGGCTGCGTGAAAACCCCACTGGCCTCGTTCAAATGGCTTACAGGTATTTCCCAGCTCTTAATTCATCATGAACTCACGCATGCTCCAGGCTCCTGTGGTTCCTTTGACACCTTGGTTCATAGAAACGTGTACCAGGTATTAGGCAGAAACTCTGGCATCGGGAAACGGCAGGCTTGCCAGCGCTTGAAGTGCGCATGCGCGATCTGATAGGGTTACCCTTTTTAAGGCTCCCTCGGCAGGGAACACCTTGCATTAGGCAGAGTCCGTGATTTCTGTTTATAGGTCAAATGACTAGCCACTTAGAAAATACAAAGATCATATTTGGATTTGGCTATATCTTCCTGACATTCCTCCCATGTTTGTAAACATTGCTGACTTTGACCCCAGCCTCCCAAATCCATGACCAACACCAAACAGCTACAGGGTAGCTGCAGAACATAATGTGATTTTGTAATGCAAAACAGCATGGCTTGCTAAGTGTACAGATCTAGAGAGCATTCCTGACATAATCCTTCCCACATCTTTCATGATCATCATTTCCGTCCTCAGAACACATTAGCAGCATTAGCAGTGCTCCCTGGTGCCCTGCTTCTGGAGGCTGGAATGGGATCCCCTGGGTGGGGGACGTGGGAGTGCCTACTACATGCCATGACTGTACCGTGTAAAGGTACTTGTGAGTAAGGGATCATGAGCACGAGCCATTATCGGTGAATTATACTAGGTGCTAACTAAGCAATAGAAAGGATATCAAAAAATTTAAGTTGTACCAACTGCCTTGGAGGAACATATAAGCTACAAGAACGGTGACTATCTTCTTTCTACAAATCTCTTCTCTTTCTAGTAAAGAGATGTCCTACCACAACATCACATCAATTTTGATCAGATGAACTGGCCCAAAATGGAGGTGAACCCTAATGGTTTAAGTCTGAGTAGATGGGGGGTGGAAGCAGGTGGCCCTGGATTTTTCTGTAGGTTCTAGGTTTTATTTTTTTTAATTCATTAAAGGTTTGTATTTAATTAAGAGAAGTCTTTTAAAATTCTGCTTCCCATTTTCCATCTTCAAGATGATGGAAATAACGCATGCCACATTTTTTTCACAGCTTTACAGAGATAGCTATGAAATTTAAACTTCCCTTTGAAGTAAAAACTTGTCAATCTAATATAGTTCAATGATATCAAATAATAATTGCACAATTCAAAACCAAAAGGCAAGGAAGAGAGACCTAGGTGTGGGCCAAGGTGTGGTGCTAACGATGTCTCGATGCCTTCAGAACGGTGGGGCTGGCTCTGCTCATCTTGTAAATGAACCTTTCAAGCCTAAATTCTACTTTCATAATTTATCCTCCCAGGTACTGTCTTCAGAGTTAGAATCTTCCCTAAAATACTTAGAATTTCACTCTACTTTAAAACAGAAAAAAACATGTAACGAAGGCCAATTGTTTAATTTACTTCTTGAGATGAAATATGGAATTCAAATTGAATAAAATCCAATTATTACAGCAACATTATATCAGAAGCTGAATTCTAATGACAACCCAAACAAGGAAGGTTCAAACTATTTGTTGTAAAAAAACCAATTCTGACCTACCATATTATGTCATTCAGGCAAAACTTAGCATGTGGCAAGAAGTATGTCAGGCCAGAGGCAGCATGTACCAAACTGGAAGCCATGAGAAATGCTACACATGGAAAAGTGAATATTCTTTCTCTCAGTGAGTTTAATCTTTATTGGGAACAAAAGATAGCCGTATGAAGTGAGCAACATTTATCTTTTCAGAGTAGAAATAAAATGAAAGAGGGGTAGAGATATTAAGAAAGAGACAAGCAGGGACCTGGGATTTAGCTCAGTGGTTCCATCAGTGGTTCCGCCACCTGCCCCACAAGCTCAAGGACCCGAGTTTGATCCCCTGTACCAAAAAAAAGAGGACAATCTCAATTTGCACAGATTTACTAGCTTAGTTATGATTGAACCTTCTTTCACCCTTAGAATTATTCTGATTTGGATAATAAATAATATGGTGACCTCATCATAGAACAGATTAAGAAATCTCTAGTTAAAGATATCCCTCAATTGATAGTCATACCAAAATAGCTTCATGAAGAAATTCAAGGGCAAGAAGAAGAGCATGTTTGCCAGGATACAAACTTAGAAGCAGATGTTTTCTCCAGGGCTCAACCTCTCCCTGATGCTTGAGGCATTAGAATCTAGATGGTAAACACAGCTCCACCACTAGAATTCAGAAGAGGATAAGTATAAGTCCGCCTATACCTCACTTGGAAGACAGACAAGTTTAGATATCAAGACTTGGTCCCTGGCATAGTAGTTGTCACTAAATAGTGAGAAGAAACCACATACCCTAAATCAATTGGTGATTCTGCCTTTCTTGTTTTCTGGCTGCTGAATCAGTGAACGGGTTGCCTAATGTAAGTGTGTACTTTAGCTAGAACCTCAGCTTTGTCCTAGAAAATAATGAGGGAATCCAAGGAAACTTTATCAATATTATTTTGGGGGCAGATTCAAACTTTTTCTTATCCTTGAATTATTAACCTTAAAACAACAGTGATATAAATAGGACACACATGTGTAAATACTGAAGTTTCTCTGGTGTGAGAAACTGAAAGTGTAAATAAGGACTAAAAGGTATAATGGATACTGTGAAATAGGAAGAAAAGGGGCAAAGGGGAAGGGGAAGTGGGTGGGGTAGGGGAAAGGAAAGAAGGAAAAGGAATATATAAGAGAAAATGAAAAAAACAGAAACAAAGTCTTTGTAAATAGGGTGGGGTGGAGGGGTTGAAGGAAAGGCAGGGGACTGGGGGAAAAAATAAGAACCAAGATACATCATGTAAAGGTGCAAACTCCCAATGATGAATGTCAGCATATTGCACACCTAAAATGTACCAATAAACTTAATGAATTTAAAAAATGATAATATAAAATAAGATGTTATTTATGAGAAGCTAACTTTTGGAAATAATTAACCACAAAGAATACAAGTTAACTTTAAATAGCATCTGTAGAATATTCCAAAAAACTAAAAAATACATGAAATCTGTGAAAAGAAGTAAGGTGAGAAGACAATCAATTAAAATGAAAATGAAGTTCATTAAAATACATGTAAAAATATTTCTAAAACTACATGAGAAATAGAAGACTTTAAACAGGACCAAATTTAGTATTAGCTTTAAAATTAAAACTGAAATAGTAAAACTTAGAATTCATTCAATGAAAATAAAATCAATCCTATAGAAGTCAGAACTATGGAGCTTTCTATGAATGGATACAAAGTACAAGGATATTAAATTCATAGGAGTGAAGAATGTGAACAAAGGAAATTTAACCAGTACATGAGAAGACAAATGGAACAGAATGAATAATCAAAGACACACAAAAAGAAAAATCTTACTGAAATGAAAAAGGGCTAATTACGTAATTAAAATACCATGCCATGAATCAGATAAATTCAACAAAGAAAAGAAAGTTGGACTTCAATGAAAATTATTTTTTAAGAAATAATAAAGAATCCTAAAAGTGATTTTAGGATTTAGGCAGAAATAAAGACTAGACTTTTTCCTTGACATTTAATGCTGGCAGACTATAGAGTGGTAAACTTGAAAAGAGACTCTGACACAAAATTTTAACTTTAGAAACATAAAGAGATTTTCAGACATAGACAAATTTATAATTACAACAATTAACACTTTTTCTTTAAATTTATACTGAAAAAGTAATTTTTAAAAAGGGCAAGGAAACATAGGTAACAGTGACGGAAATGACTTCTGCTGACAGAGAAGCAATTTAAATTAGTATTATTATCAATAGTAATTTAAATACTACATATCATACTAAATGCAATACTTAAAAATAATTAATGTGATCAAATGGTTACAATTATCAATTCAATCAAACTAGTAAATACAGTAGTATAGAAGAAATTTAAAGCAAACAAAAGTAGATAATTTCCTCATAAATAGAGTCACGTATGATGTTTAATATTGGACTGTTAAAATCAAGAAGTATTGAAATAAGATATAAAAAGAAGTATAAAATAAGGTAATAGAAGAACAAATACGGTTATGACAACACTGGCTAAGCTACCATTTAAAAAAATAACACCCAGCATAGTTAAATGTAAGCACAGCTAGTACAAACTTAAGTATAACACATTCCAATATATTTATATAAGATGAAATAAAATTCAAGTCAAAACATCTTAAAGGCAAATTAGATCATTCTTCACTAATAAAGAGTTTCTTAATAAGAATGTCAATATTAATGTGTTAAATAATTCATAAGAAAAAAGTGAAGATCAAGTAACAGAAACACATTCATAGTTGCCAACTACTTCTTGATGGATCAAATAGGCAAAATTAAATAAGAATGTAAGTAATCTGAACTTTGTACTTTAAAAGGTTTGTATCATAAATATTTACCAACTCACTTGTTCTTGTAACAGAAAACCTGCTTCCTTTTCAAGTGTCCAGACAAAATTCAAAAAAATTGATCTTACAGAGTGTAAAGAAAAACTTAGTTCCTAAAAGTAGAAATTATACACTGTATTCTGTAATCACAGTAGAATAAAATGAAAATTTATTAATAATGCATAAACATGGAAACAGACAACCCTCTTTTTAAACATAAAATTCTGCACCAACTCAAACTATAAATCACAAATGAAGTTTCAGTTACAGAAGAACACAAGGAAGATGTAGTGGAGTAACAGGAGGATGTACTCCAGGACACTGAGAGTTAATAATAAGAAAGACCACAACTTGAAATCCAAGACTAATAGAGATCCACAATGGCTGCTAGCAGGCCTGGAGAGCAATCATTCTAAATTAGAACAGTTGGCTCCAAATAAACAGGAAATTATAAACCCCAAATATTTTGATTCAGCCTTGTTTAAAATTACTAGTGAAACTGTATGTCATGAAGCAAAATGGTATTTAAACTAGAACTATGAAGGCAAAAAGAGATTGTTGACATGACCCTTTGTTGTAAAGATGAAGGAGAGGGTTGAAAATTTTACCCACAAAAAAAAGGGCCTTGGCCAACAATATGAAGTTTTTGGACAATTTAATTTATACTTCTTTTGTTTCTTGTCATCAGGGAATTTAATTTTTATCTAGTCCATTTACCAAGAGAGGGAAAAGTGTTTGCAGTGAATTTCTAATAATCACCTCCCATGAACAGTGACCTGCAATCTTAGGACTGTGTGTGCTTGTTACTGGAAACTACACTTTTGAGAATGCTTTACCCTTAAATATTGAATTTGCTCACTGAACTTACGATAATGGATGCACCAGTTATGTCCTCATGGATTCTGCTGTAATTAATCTAACCAGTACACAAACTGTGGAGACTTTTGCAAATTAGAAAACATGTTTTTAGATTCTATTATAAGACATTTTATGAATAAAATAGATTCTATAACAGATTCATTTTAAAAATACAGAGCACAACACTTCACAGCTTCAAACAAGTGTATTGTCATAAGGAAGAAGTGATTTCAAACAAAAGATGGAGTAAATAAAGAGCAGACAACATTAGTGCAAAGAGAAGAAAGCATGTAATTATTCTGGGAGAAAAAAAGAACGGGAAGTAGAAATTAAAGAAAAATTGCAGTTACATAAGAAAACCATGATCCAATTATAAAGCAAAGTAAAATGCAAACCAATTGTGACCATTCAGTGGAATATAAGGAATACTCAAACTTTGGATTTGAATATTTGCTATTTGGTAAAATAGATACAACTTTGGAGCCAGAAAAAGGGAAGTAAAATTCTAGCACACACTTGGCTCCATGATGCATAATATTTACAACATAAATCTGAAGATCAAATTATAGAATAAACATATAAGATGTCACCCAGAAATTAAATGCAGTTACAGATAAAATTTTGAAACTGTTAATTGAAAGATACAACTGACAAGGTATAGAAAATGGCTGGGGGGGGCGGGTAGGGGAACAACTAAGGGCTATTACTTTACTCCAGTACAGTGGTCAAGAAATATAAGGTTTAAAAGTATAGTGCAAACTGATAGAATAATAAAAAGAGCCACCACAAATTGAGATATGTAAAGCCCTCCTCCCAATATTTAGATCCTCCCACATACAACCAAAGCTCCCCCTTTACCCTACGGAAAAGCCTGCTGGCTGAAAACTCTATTCACAACCTAAGAAATCTGTTGTCCTTTCTGGCTTCAATCACAGGTCTGAATGGACAAACAAAGATCAATCACAATAAATGTGTGTAAAATGTGCAACATAGAAGTGAGAAGCCAAGAGGAAGAAACATACGTGATCTCTGGAGAAATGGAGATAAACTAGGAAAAAACTGAACTTTTTAAAACTTAGAGTCAAGGAAATATTTTATCTTTAAAATAAAAGGAGCCATAAACTAAACGAATTTAAAACTTTTAAAAATATAAAAAGGTGAATGCTAAAATAAAATAGTTTAAATATTTAAAAAATGAATAAATCTCCAGATAAGTAAAGGTAAAAATGCAGAAAATGGGAGAAACGGCATAAGATGTAAAGAAATTCATTCAATTCACAAATATGGAAAATCAATGTAGAAAAGGAGAATGAGAAACTCAAAGAGGAAAATTAAAAAATAAATAATATAAAGAAGTTTCTCAGAGTTGAAGTGTACATATCACCAAGGTAAGATGATTCACCAAGTGCTGAGTACAATAAAATGAAAAAGGTCTTAATTTAGGTCAAATGCAACAAAGAGAAGAGGGAAGGTGAGATGTGGAAGGCAATACGGTAGCAGAGTGAAGACAAGAACATTATCACCTTACAAGGTTAGAGTCAAGACATACTGTCAATGATAAGTGGAACAAGAAACATAGATTGAGGTAAAATTAAAGATTCAAAAATCGAGATATAAATCTGTTGTCAAGAGAGGAAAGATGAATAAAGGGGGAGTCTGAAGAGCTAGACACATATTCATCTTTGCAATGTCAACAGATGATGGCTTACATTGACAAATCAAAATCAAGCCTGGTAGCAAATTCTATCCAGAATATTTGAATAACTCCTATGACCCAATCACAAGACCACTTCATAAAATATGTGAAAAATTTGAGCAGATGCTTCATCAAAGAAGATATGTGGATGCAAAATAGGCACCTGAAAAGACATTTGACGTCTTTTGTCGTCAGGGAAATACAAATTAAAACCCAATCTCCACAGTGAAGTATATGAAATTTAAAGTGTACCACAACAAATGTGAGCAACAACATGGAACAACAGAAGCTGTTATATTTTTCTGATGGAATATCAAATGTTATAGACACTTTGGAAAAACTTTTGTTGGTTTTTTTAAAACTTTACCTTACCCTACAACCCAGTAATTCCAACACCTAATTATTCACCAACAACAAGTTAAAATATAGTTCCACAAAAAGATTTATACAAGAATGTTCATACCAGGTTTATTCATAACAGCCAAATACATGGAAATAACACAGGCATCCATCCATTGTTGAATGAATAAACAAATAGGGTTATTTATACAACAAAGTAGTTACTCTTTAGCAATAAAAATAAGTGAACTGCCGATACACAACAGTATTCATGATTCTCAAAACCATGCAGAGTAAAAGAAGCCAGACACAAAAGATTTCAAAGCATGTAATAATTCCTTTTATACTGACTATTGGAACAGAAAAAGCAAGAGTAACAAAAATACATAGGTATTTGCCAGGCATGGAGGTGGGGAGGATTTGATTGGAAAAGGGCACAAGAGAACATTCCTGGGATGATGGAAATGTTCTGTATCCTGATTGCACTGGCAGTTGTATGAGAACAGACAGCCATCAAAACTGATCAAACTGACCACTGAAAATGAGTGAATTTTATAATATGTTAATTTTCCATCAACAGCATCGATTCTGAAATACTAAAAGTGAATACTTATTGAGCAGGCCTGAGGATAATAGAATATCTATCATTTCTTAATCATTTGAATTTCTATATTTCTATTTCAGTAGGCACACATGACATTGGTTTAAAAATATTTTACAGAAAAAACTGAACTTTTGCCAGATTAACTTGCATTACACCTTAGTGTGATAAGTACATTGTGCATTTTATTTCAGGGATAAAATGAAATGTTGCCCTGAAACCCATAATGTAAAATCTCATTTATAAGGACAAAAACAACCTAGATGCAATATGCTTCCTGAGCTCCATGAGGGAAGTTTGGACTAATGTAGAGACACTCAAATCACAAATTTGTTTTTTAACTCACAAGCTAATCCTAAAGATTTTCTGGAAAAATAGATATGCAAGAATAGTCAAGAAATGCCAGGTAATGACTCTTGCCTCACAGTAAAAGAATGTCATGTATTTTAAAAATTATTCTGCTCTCTGTAATTTGGCATCATGGCCCTGTTTGGTGGATTTTCATCTGTTTATTGCAAATCTCAGCTAAGTGGGCTTGGTTTACAGTAGATTCTTGGGAAGGAAACTGACTTTATCCCGAGCAGGAGTCTTCCAACTTCACTCCCACTACAACATGAGATGTAGATTAACTGAACTTCCTTCGTGGCCTTGGATGTTAACTGTTTAGTTTGTGAACTAGATGTCTGCAGATGGTCCACTTATATATTCTAGAGTATCAAGAAACCTTGTTTGAACAAACCTAGAACATGCAAATATGTTTGTCAATATGCCTCAAGTCTCCTCCCAAGAATGGGAGTTTAGAAGCTCATGAATCAACCTGAACAGCTTGCTGATGATCATTTAACAGACTGTGTGAGAAATTGAGTTTCCTCCAAATTTATGAACTGATGGAGCTATTCCTTGTAATGATTAACAATGAGTCATAGAAGAAATCAAGGGTCATTCTCAGGCACATGCGCCTCATGTCAGGTGTGGAGAGAGTGAGAACAGTTATAGAAGAGGGAAAGGTCTCATGACATCTGTTAGCTAATTTTCATTTTTAAAGTGAAGACACAGGCTGGAAAAATTTGAAGGTGAACTCTCCAAAATGGGTGCTTTGTGAAAAGCATAGGTCACTATCCCCAAAAGATTGTTATTAATATAAGAAAGCAATAACTCAGAGGAAGTTGTAATAATACCACAATATGTTTACTTAATTTGGAGACTCAGGGTAGAATATAAGCCCAGGGAGCATAGGGTAGTTGCACACATTTCTCTGATAATTGATGTTTTTACCTGAAAAACACATCATATATACATTCCAAAGCCCTAGCTATGAAACACTTAGAAAAGTATATAAAAAGTAACTGAGCCAATGTAATAGCTGATGGTTAAATAGAAAGGAGACACAGCCTTCCCCTAAAAGTGATTTTTGTATTGCAATGTTAATTGTGGTTAAAAAATAATTAATAAGCAAGCAATATTTATGTAGAGAATGTCCAACAAATATTATTTAAGCATCTATACTGTGCAGTAATAGTGTTAAGGAGCTGAAAAGCACTATCTCCTACCAATGTCACAAGAATCTGATGAGAAATGAAAGTGTCATCGTTTGCCATATTTTATATAAAAGGAAGCCAAAACATAAAGAATGTAACCATCCAGGTTCACATAGCCAATTAGTGGTGGAATTAGAATTCTAACCCAAGTATTCTGGTACTAAGAATACAAGCATTGACTCCTAAGCTAGCCAAATATTATCACATAAAACCCAGCCTATTCAATGAATGTGTTTTAAAGTCCAAATAAACATAATACAAAAATTAATTTTTAAATTTTATTTTTTAAAAAAAATAAGTTAGGTCTTTAAATTTTCTATTAATAAAGCTTCAAAGTTACTTCTGATTGTAGTATAACCAGAAGATGAACCAATGCATGTTTTTCATCCTTTTTACAAAGAAATCATATTTAAGAAACACCAATCAGCCCATAATTATTAATTACTAGTTCTGCATTTCTATGCCTATAAAGCACATAGTTTATCTTAAATTATATATATATACTGTATATATATAATTTAAAACCTAAAGTAAAAGACTAATGTATGTGAAGCAATTTGAAATTACATTGAGAAAAATTGTCTAACTAATTCTGCCTAAACAGTTGGTAAAGACAAGTGGATGCCAAAAGTCCTTAATGTAGGATGGTGATTGTCAAAGTGTGGTCCAAGGAAACCTGGGAATCCCCAGTACCCTGCAGGAGGTCCCCAAGATCACAATCATTTTCATAATCATCTTTGACCCTCCTTCTCTCATGAGTGTGCAGACGCATTTCCCACTACTACATGCTTAGAATGTAAACTCCTAAATTTCCAGTTCCAGCAAGTGGTGAGCCTTAGGGTAAGACCACAGCCAGTAGGCCCGGGAACCGGGGGCCAGACTCTGGGAGCTCAGGAACATGGCCTCTCCCCAGCTCTGCACACAGCACAGTCCAACAGACATAGCAAGTGCTTCTGCCATGGGACTGGTTCTCCCATGGAGTGTGCTGGAGAGCTTGTTAAAATAGTGGGCTGGGCCCCACTCCTGCTCTTCAGATTTTGTAGGTCCAGAGTCAGTGCTGAGAATCACTGTGCTTAGCTGTAGACCCCCAGAATTCTCACCCCCGTCCAAATGGCCAGGTTTCAGAGGGGAAAACCCATGCTGACCTACTCTAACCTTTTCAACTTCCAGTGGCATGTCCTAACACATCGCCCTTCAAAACTCGCCACCTGGGTACAGCTGCTCCAGATACATACTTGTGGGAAAGCTTTTGAAATATTTGGCATTCAAGTTCCTTCTGAAAGGTCACAGGTTGGAAGAAGTAGTTGAAGTTGGACAATTTGAGTCTTGAGATGATTCATCGCAATTGCAAAGTTAGGCAGGTGAAACCTTTGGAACCCAAGCACACAGCAGGAGCTGCCTCCAAACCTGCTTCAGTCAGGAAAAAAGCTGAGTGTTCAAACAAAAATATTATCTGTAATGGCTGAGAATATGCTGTGTGCCATATTCCAAAGCATGTGCGGCACCCTGCAGAACTCTTCGAGGGAGGCAGAGAAGTCTTTGAGGGCCTGTTGTCCTAACAGAACGCTTGCCAGAATCCTGACAGAATTAGGAAGTCCCCCTTGAGCTGCCCTCCAGACAAGCGCACACAGAGGAAGGCTTCAGCTGAAAACCTAAGCAAATAAAAGTCAAGTGAGCAAAGTGGAACATTACATTTTTAGAATTGGCAAGCAGCAACATTCTGCAAGCTTGAAGATATTTAACTAAGAGTAGAAATCTCACCACAAAACTGCAACGTTGACAACTAAATGCCCCCCAAAGGTAGAGACTTTAGACCTGAAATAAGGTCTAAAATGCAGTTGTTTAACTCAGGTTAATAAGCCCTAAAATAATAATATAGGCCAAAAAGAGAATTTTATGGGGGGAGGAGTAGTTTAACACCCCCTTTAAATGGACTGTAGTGAGAGCATTTTCCTTATCTCTCCTCAGGTATTTAGTATTTCCATTGAGAGATCTTCCTTCCCTAAACTCCAGGCTTTTGCGAAGCTTTTAGCATTGATGTGGTGACATTTTACTGTGCTCTCTTTTATTTATCTTCTCTCAGATCTGGAATTCTCAATTGTTTCTAAACTAAGAACTTCACAAGGATTCCAAAGCCACTCAAGCCCTGTCCATTAAATTCACCCAAGTTTGTTCAACAGGAGACTGCAGGGTGCCTGTTATGTTATGTATATACCATACCGTATGAGGAAGACGCATCTGACAGGGATTCTGTCCCAGAAGGACCTTATAAATGGTCTGGTTGAAGAAATAAACTGGCTATGCTTATTCTGATGAAACAGGGGTGATGCTTGTTTCAAGAGAGCTAAACATAGTTATCATGAGGGTGGAGGAAAACGTCTAAATCGCCCTTTGAGGAATAGGTAGAATTTGAATACAGATATTCCAGGGCTGCAAGGTTGAAATTCCTTGTTTACCAGTTGTCTATGTGACACTATGGGTGTGCAAAGCAAACACATTAAGTACTCCAGAGGCATGCTGGGAGTCAGACATGTTTTTATTATAGCAATCTCCAAAAATGAATGTTTGAACTTCTAAAATTCCAGTAAATATTTAACAGACATTTTTTTCTCTCTCCTCCCTGGATATTTAATTTCCTATCACAAAACCCAGTGTTTTAGGGGGCACAGCACATTCAGATTGTGCCATTTGGGGTAAACTGTTGAAAAGAACCCCACGGAGAGATGTATTATTTGTGTATAGATAATGCTTGGGAGATAGACAGGACCCCTAGGGATCTGCCTCCATTTGTACTGTTTTAAAGAATTACAGAAATAATCTCAATGTAAATTTCATAACTTTGGGTCTCTCCCAGCTATATTTGTACAATCAAGTAGTTTGAACTTCTCCATCACAGAAGGAAAAAAAGCACTTGAATTAAAAAGGAGAGGGACAGATCTTTAAAAGAGGGGAGGGCAGAGAAAATGCAACAGAATGAAGGGAGGAAGCTGTTTGGAAATGAGGCAAGCATAAAAGGAAACGGAGAAAGATGGAGAAGGGGAGATGACACGGACCCTTGTCCAAACAGTGCAAACCTTCTGGTGGTCTCTGCTGTGCAAAGCACCAAGGAGTGTTCTGGGAGGTTTCTCCCTGTGGGCACACCCATTACGGGGACTCTGAACCTTGTGTCTGGGCCAGCCTGTGGCATTCCTGTCCTTATGGGATAGTGGGAAGACAGACAGAATGCATGGGCTGGAGGAGGCCATGCGTGCCAGAGGCGCCTGCGAGGATTGGAGGAAGCAGACCGGCCAGCCTGAAGAGCCAGACACCTGTGTAAACTGCAGGAAGCTGTGAGGAGCCCAGCTGAGCTGATGGAGACACCACATGCATGGGCTGGAGGAGTCAAAGTCACACAGAGACAAAGGCACTCACTAACACACACACACACACACACACACACTCACTAGTCAATCGAGGAAATGAATAGAGACAGACTGACCTAGAAAGGAGCAGAGGAGTACTGAAAGGGGAGAAGAAATATTACTATGGGGACAAGATCCCTCCCAAAAAAGTGTCTATTGGAATGTAGTAATTTTTGTTTGTTTTTTTGAGATTGGATCTCCCTATGTAGTTCACACTGGTCTTGAACTCACTATGTAGCCCAGGTTGGCCTCGAATTTGCTGCGATCGTCCTGCCTCAGGTCCCAAGTGCTGGGAGGAATGTGACAATTTCAAATATCCTCATTTTGCTTTTCCATAAAAGTTCATTTGCTATGTCACAAAATTGTAAATGACACCCTTCGCTTGGTTAAGAGTACTCAATTTATCAAATTTATTAATTTGTGACGTATCCAGACAGATGGGAGTTCACAGAGATCGTACCTATGGGCATTTTATAAAATACCTGTGCCCACTGAATTAGAATTTCTCACAGTGAGGACTAAATCTTGGGTAACACTGAGGCCCCCTTTGCTGGAGAGCTACTAAAACTGCAGAAAAACACAGCCGATCTCTCGGAAATGAAGCTGTTTATCTCCTCTATATTTTAAAGGGAACACTCCCAAACCATACACAAGCATGCAGAGGGGAAAGATCTGGTAAAAGATCTTGAAATCTGAATTCTTAGAAAAAGAATATACAATATAAAACATTTAATTCTGAGGACTTCCATGAATACTTTAATTTCATATCGGTAATTCTCACTTAAGGATATTTATTCTCATGTTTTGGTTCCCATGAGCATAACACAAGATAGTATTTCTCAAAGTACACTGCATGGTCTACTAAGGACACAGAAGGTTCTGGGGAAAATGAACAGAAGTGGAGAGCTGCTGCATATTCCCCACCATCTCCACATTTGCCGCATATCACAATCTGATGACTATTAAATGTCTTTAGAAACTAGCTTGATTTTATTTTAGAAAGTGTTTTCCAAACTTATGTGACCATAGAACCAGTTTTGAACCCAATGCCTACCAGTATCATGAGGAAGTAATAGAGCCAGTGATTTGCAAAATGATCCTAAAATCCAGCAGCACAGGCCTGTGTCAGACGCGCACTTGCTGGCCTTCTGAATTCTCCATACTCTCAGTTCCTGACCTGCCTTAGGTGAAGATCCCACTAAATTATTTTAATGCATTTGTAAAAGGCCTCTGGGGATTTCAAGATAAACATAGCTGTGGCTCTATCTGATAGCAAAAGTACCTCTGAATTATCTGCAGAAGTCAGCTGGAAACTGAGGAAGCTCTGAAAAGGAAGCCATTCCAGGGCAGCATTAATGTGGAGGAGTCTGTTCTCAAAGGGTCAAGTGTGTCCTGTTGACCATTTGGTTGCAGTGTGAGGTGGCGTCTGGTCCCTGCCCTTTCACTTCACAGCTCCCTGGTCGCTTACACAGAACCAGCACACAAGGAAGACCACTGGAGGTGGATCAGATTAGCTATTGGTGAAAACACTAGCTTGATTCATAACTGCGTCATTCACCAGCTCATACACATCTGTTCCACAAGCAATGCTAGCTTGATAGAAAGGCCTTCAGAGAGCCCCTGAAGGCAGGGTAAATCTGGTTTTAGCAAGGAACACAGGATGTGAGATAAAAGTCTCATGAGGGAAATTGGGAAGATGGAAAGTAAGAAGAAAGGTAAGAATACACAAGCTTTTATTTGTAGACCTAATGAGCCTAGGCAAAGAAAACTCCCAGAGTCATTCCTGAGGGGCATACATAATTGGGCCTGTAAAATGAGCAAATAAAATAATTTTTTAAAGTTGAGCTTTTTATCATGGAGGGTGACTTTTACACAGGGTTTTGGAGTAAATGGTTGCTAGGAAATATGACAGAATGAGGAAACAGACTGTAAGTGATATTTGGGGTGTGTACAAGATAGGGTGGGGTGAGTAAGATGATCTAATGTAACTGAATACATTTCTTGTCCTTGGTTGATTTGGCATCCATTTCAAGCCTTTATTTTGGTATTTCCAAAGCACACCTTTCTAACTTGGTTTTAGAATATTTAACCTGGTATGCATTCTTTTTCAAACCCAACATTCACATAGTGGATGGTGGCAATCAGGAAGAACAATTCAACAAGAGAAGGAGAAAAATTTCCACTAAGTGTTTTATTGGGTCAAGATTTTGTTCATTAAGTCTCATTTATTTGTAATAGAAACAGGTGTGGGTTTTTCCCCTTGGAGTAAAAACATCAAATAATCTTCTAACAATGACAAAGCTATGTTCTGTAGCTAGCTGTTCCCATCATCTCTTTTCTTTCCCAAGACCTCTCTCCTATCCTAACCCAGATACTTCAGCAGAGCATTGGGCCAACAGCAGGGGAAATCATGTGTAGCAGCTGGCTCCTCTGGGTGTGAAGAAAAGTAGCAGCTGCCACCGCCACCAGCAGCACCTCAGGATGGAAAAGCAACGTGACTTTCCCAGGCATCCCCTGTGTGGAATGTGCCCTAGGCAACAACTTGCTTAAGCAGCTCTGAAGAAGAGTCCTGGCTAAGGAGGAAAGAAAAGCTTTTATTACTCTCTCAAATTGAGTGGCTTATCCAAACTGATGCTTTTAGAAGTGTGAAGATGCAGAGTGCAAAGCAGTCTGTACTGACGTGTCTTACAGTCATGTGTCACACAGTGATGGTCTGCTCAATGGCACACCTCACCTGTGACAGTAGTACCATGGGTGATATGGCATAGTGACCCCATAGTCATCTTAGTTTGTTCAAGTACACCTGGAATACTCACCCAGCAACAAATCACACAATGACACATTTCATTGAACATAGCCTTATTGTTAAGTGATGCATGACTGCATTTGTTCAGAGAATATTATCAATTAAAATATATCACAGAAAATTCTGTATAGGATAATTTGATGTTGTTAAAATGAATATTCCTCTCTCCATTGAAAGTGTAATTGGCTGCAAAGAGGAGAGTGTCCTTGTGTCAGTTTTCTTTGTGGCCTGAAGTGGCTAGATTCACACTAAGAGTAAGGCAGGCTTCTGTAATGTAGATCTTTAGAGATGGAATGGCCCAGTGCCAGTTCCACAACTCTAGGTCACTTGCTAGAGACAGAGACCATAGAGAGATCAGGATGATGAAAGGGTTTTCAAGGAGGTATTTCTTCAGAGAGGTGCTGCTATGCTTCTAGTGTTCCTGCCCTAGAGGGAGAGAAGTGAGGAGGTCTGCCCCATAGCAGCCTCATGAGGATGAACTTCCATGACATCACTCAAAGAGACTTCCAAATTCCCTCGTTTGGAGGGGACACAGAAGGCTAGTAATTAACACACACTAAGGGTGTTAAAACACCTTGTGGCAATGGGGTGGAAGTAGTTAGTGTGTAGTTTCAGAGTTTTTCTTTTTCTTGCTGGGGAGGCAGTGCATGAAGGTTTCTCGTGGACCAGAAGTGGACCAAATATGAGAGCAAGCAAGGAAGTGTTGTCTTAGGTCCTGTAAAATAAAAGCATCTAGAAGTACAGATGGACTGAGCATCAGAAGAAGGAGGAGGAGGGGGAGGAGGCCGGAAGTTCTTAGAAACTGTGGAAATAGTTGCAAATAACTATCCCAAAAATATTGCATATGGTGCTAACTGATAGAAGTATCTGAAAAATCAGCAAAAAGGGTAAAAGAAATGAAAAACAAAGCAAAAGAAAACAATCAATTAGCTTTAAATACAGTTACCAAAGTGGATATTTTGAGTAAAAATGAGCGCTACAATAATTATTTTGTGACAGTAAATATAAACCTGCACTGTCTTAGGAAAACTAGAAAGGATTCTCCTCCTCATTTTACCTATGTTTCCCTCAGGCAGTCTCATACCAAATGACAGCATCACTTGCTATCTGACATTGTACCCTTTCCCTCTCAGCTAGACCATGTAAGGATGAAAAATCTTTCTATGTGGAATCAAGGAAATATAAGGAGAGAAAAAAAAAGATTACATTGCCCATTCCCAAGAGTTATTTCACTTTGAAGCTTAAGAGAGTTTTAAGTTAGTTCTTTTGGTGTTGTTTCTAATATACTGCAGTGTATTTAGAGAATAACGTCTGCATGATATTGATTTACGGAGGCTTGTCAGTCTCATGAGGGAGTTTCATGTACAATTTCAGTGATTTCATGCACAGTATATTTTGTAGGGGCTTTGCACATATTCTTGAATACAAATAGTATTCTCTTTTTGCTGGGTAAGAATCTCACGTGTATTTAGTAGTTTGCACTAATTACATTTTACTGATCTTTAAAAAAATCTGCTTGGGGCTAGGGATTTAGCTCAGTGGTTCCGTCGCTTGCCTTGCAAGCGCAAGGACCTGAGTTCAATCCCCGGTACCAAAAAAACCCAACCAAACAAACAAAAAAATCTGCTTTGATCTATAGTTTCTTAAGTATATGTTAAAACCTCCAGCTACATTTGCTGATTGATTTCTCTCTACAGTTCTGTCAATTATTGCTTGGTATGTGTTGAGAATATATTGTCAGGACCATATATATTTATGATAGATATGTCATTGAAAACATCTTAAAAGTAGCCAGGAAAAAAGACAGAGTTCCTTCAGAGGAATAATAAATGAGTTAAGAGCTGACTTGTCAACAATGATGAAAACTAAAAGACAGAATATATTCAAAATACTGAAAATATAACTACTTAGAATTTTATTTCCAGTGAAATTATCTTTCAAAATGAGGATAAAATAGACATTTTCATTAAATAAAGCTGAGAGATTTTGCTGCCAACATTTCTTAACCAGAGAAAATGTTAAAGATGAGCTTCCTGAAAAATTACTGCTATCCTAGATGGAAAATCTTAGGTGTAAGAAACAATAAATAGGAGTTGTTAATAAATGTAAAAATTGAAGGAAATATGGTCAATATAAATAGCACTAATATGTTATATAATTATTTAAAAAGCACAAAAATATATTACTATACACTTCTGTGGGGAGAGCTATCAGCAGAGATAAAGTATTACAAATTTCTTATATTATTCAGGCAAATAATGAAGCTAGTTTTCATAAGATAGGGTTAAATATTTCTAAGGTAACTAAAAGAAATATAACATCTCCAAATTGACAAAAGAAAATTATACCGAGAATAACATTCAGTACTCCAAAAGAAAACAAAAAAGATTAAGAAAAAGTAGAATACAGAATAAAATGGAGAGCCATGAGGGGACCGATGCCAGAGAGATATCAAAATTCAAGAAAGAGGAAATAAAGGATATAACAACAGAAATCAGTGAAATTGAAAAAACAGCTAAGAACCAAAGAGATAGTTGATTGAAAATGCAGTAAAATTAAGCCACTAGTAAGATTAATAAAGAAAAAAGATATGACACAATTTATGAATCTTAGAAATGAAACAGTGTCACTTGAGACTCTGAAGACAGCACTATAAACAACTTTATACAAGTGAATTGACAACTTAGAAGAAATGGACCAATTTCCATGAAACTATAAAATACCACAATTCACTGATAGGAAACTGATAATTTGGCTAGATCTATGACTATTAAGGAAATTTAATTCATAATTTTAAAATTCCTACCAAAGAAATCTCTAGACCCAAATAGTTTCCTAAAGAATTTTACCAAATGTTTAAATGAGAATTAACACCAGTTTTACACCAGTGCCTCCAGAAAATAGAAGAGGGAAAATTCTTCTGAACTCATTTAATGAATCCTGGATTACTCTGATATGAAAACCAGACGATGACAGTCCAAAAAAACCTGACACACACCTCACTCAGATCGATAGCTCTCATAAGTAGAGATGTAGGGCCGGAGATTTAGCTCAGTGGTGTTGTACCTGCCTGGCAAGTGCAATGTCCTGAGTTTGATCCCTGGTACCTCCCCGCCAAAAAATGTAAAGATATAAAACTTCTTAAAAAATTATTAGCAAATAAAATTGAATAATGTATGAGAAGAATTATAAACCATGTCCAAATAGAGAATATTCAGGCATGTAAGGCTAGTTCAGTTTTGCAAATCAATCTATGCAATTTGCCATAATTACAGGCTCAAAAAGGAAAACTATGTGGTAATATCAATCAATGCGGAAACACTGTCAAAATTCAATGCTTATTTCCAATAATTTTTTCAAAGAAATAAGAATTTCCTCAACTTGATAATGAACATCTACAGAAAAAACCAACAGCTAACATTATACTTAATAATGCAAGACTGAGTTCTTTCCCCTTAAACTTGGGTACAAGGGATGGATTTGTACTATCACCATTTTATTCAACATAAAGAAAGAAGTGTTATCCAGTACAGTAAGGCAATAAAAGGCACACAGATCTGAAAGGGGGGAAGGGAGGAGAGGGCAGAAGAGGACAGGAGAGAAGAGGAGAGGAGAGGAGAGAAGAGGAGAGGAGAGGAGAGGAGAGGAGAGGAGAGGAGAGACAGTAGACAACATGATGATCTATATGAAAATGTCCACAAGAATAGATTTTGAAAATTACTCCTGGGAGTGATAAGTGAGATCAGAAAGTATACAAGGTGGAAGCTTCATACCTCAGTGGGTTGATATTAAAAGATGGTAACACCATTAACAGGTAGAGTTTAGAAAAAGATAATTAGGTCATAAGGACATTTTTTAAAAACATCAAGACTGGGCTTTTAGAGAGTAAGTTAGCTCTTGCCACTTACATGCTTCTCACCTGCTCACATTCCCTTTCCTTTTCTCTTCCACACTGTGATATAGCCAGGGGGATCCTCACCAGAGGACAAAGAGAAACAGATGGACTACCTGATCTTGAAAGTTTTAGCCTCCAAAACTGTGGGCTAAATAATCCTCTTTTCTCTTACAAATTGCTCAGCCTTGGGTATTTTATAACCCAAATGGACTGATACATAAAATAAAGAAACAAAAATCAATTATGTTTCTATGTGCTAGCAATGAACACATGGATGCTAAAATTAATTTATAATAACTCAAAATAAAGAAACAGGTGCTGGTCTAATGAAAACAAAAACAAAAAAGTGTAGGATTTGTACGCTGTGATGGTTAAGCTTAGTTGCCAACTTGATTGGTTTGGGAGCCACCTAAGGTGATTAGTAAAGCACACTTCTGGTTGTGTCTGGGTAAGTCATGGAGGCGTGATCTTGAGGTTCATCTAGTCCCTGGCCTCTTCCCCTCTGACACTATTTCCCTGCTCTGCTTCTAACCCTATATGAAGTGAAAAATTTTGCTCTCCCACTCCTTTTCACCACGATATTCTACCTTGGAGCCAGCCAGCCATGGATTGAACCTTCTGAAGCCATGAGCCAAATTAAATCTCTGCTCCTTTAAGTTTTGGGCATCAGTATTTTGTAGCAGCAATGGGAAAGCTGACTAATGCACATGATACATATCATTACGAAATAATGGTGAGAGAAATCAAAATGACCTAAGTAACTGGAGAAACAGTCCATGTTTATATATTATAATGTTCAATATAGTAACGATGTTGATTTTTCTCCAAACAAATATACACTGGTAACTTGGTACTTGTCATTAATTGGTTCCAAGAGATGTGATGACTACCAAAACAATGAGTACCAAGCATCTTGTTCTGACTGGAAAGAGTAGTGAGTCATGGGGTAATCAACAACAACAAGCTCTACCTTGTGTATTGAGTACTAAACAAACCACAAGTACAGGGACACAATTTTTGCATCAAAATGTGTTGAGTACCAAATTCAGCAAGTTTCATAGCAGCTGAGCACCAACGTATGACTGTACATGATTACTATAATTCCTATGAAAAACTCAACAAAAAAAGTTTTTGTACATAAAGATTGCTATACAATACACATGGAAGGCAAAGAAAATAGCTACTGAAACAATTTTTGTAAAGGAGAAAAATGTGGTAAGAATCACTTTACCTAATATCAACACATTATATAGTTATCTTAGCCAACACTGCATGGTATTGAACAAGAAACAGTCACAAAGGTTAATGAAACAGGATAAAGAACCACAAATATATTCAAACAAGCATGGCAAATAGATTTTTGACAGAGGTGCAGAATTAATTCAAAGGAGGAAGGACAATCTTTTCAAGTAATGGTGCTAAAACAATTTAATATCTACAGGAGGAAAAATTCAAAGTAAATTCTATGTTTTATATGCAAATTAACTCAAAATGGAATACTGTAGGAAAATACAAAGCATAAAGCTATGATTTTTTTCAGATATAACAGAGGAGAAAATCTTCTAGACCTAGGGCTTGATGAAGCATTTTTCAGCACCAAGAGCATGATCTACTAAGGAAAAATATCATTAATTAAATTTCATCAAAGTTAAAAATCCTTTATGTAACTCTGTTAATAGGAAGAAAGACAAGCTACAGACTGGGAGAAAATATTACAAACAATGTATCTAACAAAGGAGTAAAATCTAAACTATGTAAAGAACTCCCAAACTCAGTATCAAAATAAACAATATCAAAACAAACAGCTCAATCAGAAAATGAAAAAAACATAAGGAAACATTTCTTTAAAAAGAGTATGTGAATGGCAAATATACACACGAAAAGTTGATTATCATTGTCCATTGTGAAAATGTAAATTAAGACCACTGTGAGATATCACTACACATCTATTAGAATAGCTAAAATAAAAAAATATAGTGGCAATATCAAATGCTGGTGTGGATGCAGAAAAAGTGGATCTTTCTTATAGTTCTGGTGAGAATTAGTTTGGAAGTTTCTTTAAAAGCTAAACATGTAGTTAACATCCACCCTAGAAATTGTATTCCTGGGGATTTCATTTAGAAAAATAAAAAATTGTGGGCGAGGGATTTGGCTCAGTGGTTACCCTGCCTGCCTTACAAGCACAAAGACCCGAGTTCAATCCCTGGTACCAAAAAAAGAAAGAAAAAGAAAAAATTGTATCTGCACAGAAATTTATATATGATTGTTAATAGGATATTTACTTGTAATAGTAAAAATATGCCTTGTTTCGGGCAGTGCTTGCTAGAGAAACAGATTTAATGCAAGATATAAAAATGTAGAAGAATTTATAAGATTGGCTTACAATGGCCATCTGCAGAGTCAGGTGGGGGGAAATGCAAAAGGTCTGTCTGTGCACTGGATATCTCAAGGATCCAGTCAAAGGCTGAGGGGCCTGTGCCAGGAGGCTGA
Source organism: Heterocephalus glaber (assembly GCF_053883595.1). NCBI lineage: Eukaryota > Metazoa > Chordata > Mammalia > Rodentia > Bathyergidae > Heterocephalus > Heterocephalus glaber. The sequence goes on from NW_028258171.1 coordinate 14,955,811, forward strand.
AGAGTCTTCTGGAAGCTGGGAGATGACATCCAAGGTGAAAGTGAAGACTGGAGCTCTTCCAAAGAAACAGAAGGGCTTCTTCATCCTTCCTTTCCCTTTTACTACATTCAGGCAGCAAACCTATTGGTTGCTTCACTCATACCCAAGGTGGATCTTCTGTCTTCAGTAAATCCCATCAGCCACACCCAGAACTATGCTAATCCAATTTATTTGGGCATTTCCTACTCAAGTGACACAATCAGTTAACTATCACATCTCTTGATAGGTGAATGATTAAATCAACTGTGGTATCCCCAGGCATTATTAATCTGGAGTAAAAAGAACCAAACTATAGGTATATAGAACAGCATGAATGGATCTTAAGGTCATTCTGATGAATAAAAACACCCTTCAAAGGTTGTATACTGTATAATTTCTTTTCTATAAGACTCTCAAAATAACCAAATTACAGATGGAATTAAATGAATCATGGCCAGAGTTAGGGAGAGTAGAGGGAGAAAAGGAAGGGTAACGAGGAGACTCCCAACATGGTGAGATAGTTCTGCATTTCAGTTGTGGTGATGCTTACATAAATCTACATGTGTGGTAAAATGACGTAAAACTCCACACACGTTATCAAATTCTTGGTCTTGATATTGTGTGTTGGACATGGCCACCGGGGGAAACCGACTGAAGGCCATATGGACCTCCCTGTATAACCTTTGCAATTTCTTGTGACTCTATAATTATTTGGAATAAAATTTTTTTGAAAAGCAATGAAGATAATAAACACTAAAATAACAGCTCTACAAATCAATAATCATCTTTGATCTGAAATCAAATGAAAAATAAAATAATATGAAAATAAAGTATTAGTGAAAAGTGAGTTGCACTTTTTTACCCAATGAGAAATCATATACCTTTCACTGATCAAACTTTAAAAAATGCTTTAAAAAGATAATTACTTATTCTTTTTAACCATATTATATTTTTAAGGAAAAATATTTTTTTACAGACCCTATTAACCATTTCTATATGAAGATTTGCCTGAATTGTGTAAGGAAACATGATTTGTGTATTATATCTCTACTGTACACAAAAAGGTCAGTAATCTAAAATTCCATATATTTTTGTACATCAGCTTTAGGACATGCAGACAGAGCCAGAAGTCTTTGTTAGGTCTGACAGACCTAGAGATTAATGATAAATTCAATTCTGTCTCTGCTTTACTTGGCTGCCAAGAGATTTCTGAGTGTTACACAGCTGACCTAATGAGTTTGATTAAAGAAATATTTATAGAGTGAATCAGTTGAGAAAGCTATCATGTAATTATCACTGACAGTGGATCAAGTATGGTGAAAGCCATGATAGATTTAGGGAAGAACACCAGGCATATGATGCCATGTTCTCAGCCTTTATTTTTGTTCTCAGAAAGTAATTAGATGATAGCAATATTGTACTCTTGGTCAGCCAAAGACAAACTGCATGTACCACAAAAGAATTCAGAAGTGCTTTGTCACAAGATACTCAAACAAAATAAAACAGCAGCTAATACTTGATTTTTAAGCTCTTTGAGGGGCCAGGGATTTAGCTCAGTGGTTCTACTGCCTGCCTCGCAGGTGAAGGACCTGAGTTCCAATCCCTGGTACCAAAAAAAAAGGCTCTGACAAAAAGAGCTTATTCCTCTACTTTAAAAAGGATAATGTTAGCACAGAGATGATGATTTTTAACCAACTTTCGTCTGTTGAGAATTTTGCTTGCTGGAAGTTGATGAAGAAATAAGCTGTAGGGCTGGGGATTTAGCTCAGTGGTTCCGTTGCTTGCCTTGCAAGCACAAGGACCCAAGTTCGATCCCTGGTACCAAAAAAACCCAAAAAAAACAAAAGAAATAAGCTGTATTCTTTGAGACAGCAAATACGTCTGATGAGACGTTCCTATAATTCTGTTGCAAGGAAGATGATGAAATAAATATGTATACCATAAATACTAAAGTATAAGTGGAAATTCAGACATATCTTCATCACATTTCTTTATCTAGCTATTTATCAATAGACATTTCTGAAGGGATTTTGTGGAGTAGTAGTGTCCTACTGTCCCATCTTCTGTCGCTAACAAACAATCCTCCACTTTAGGAATAAAAAAATGAACATAAAATTCTCACAGATTCTGTGGGTCAGGATATTCAGACAAGGCCTGGAAACAATGATGTGCTTCCACTCCACAGAGTCTGGGGCCGGGCCTGGAAAGATCCACAGCATGGGATCAATAGCAGCTGGAGGTGTCTTCATTCATGACTCTCACAGTGGATGCCAGTACCTATCTGGGTTGGTAGCTTCATGACCTCTCTCTGAGCTTCTCTCCACCCAGGCTAATTTGGGTTTCTTCACAGAATGCAGCTAGGTTCAAAGCACAAGGTAACTGAGAGAACAAGGTGGAACAATGTGAAGTTTGGAATGTATCTAGCTTCATTTCTTTTGTATGCTAGTGATTAGAGTAGTCATACAGCTCCCAACCCAACTTCCAAGGAGGAAGGTCATAGATTTTGCATGTCTAAGATGGCAAGCTTCTAGAAAAATGTGTGGGATAGAAAATATCATTGCATCCATCTTTGGAAAATGGACTCTGCCAGATAGGTTAAAATTATAAAAATTAAAAATATAAGTGAAGGCAATAACTTCAATTCTGCTTCTGAACATATTCAGTAAGTATCTTCTTTGAGGAGGGTATAAAACTTTACATTGTGGCTCATATGAAATTTCAACACCATTGATCAGTTTTGTGAAGGTGATTAAAAAATTCACAAAATTAAAAATATAAAATTTAAATTAGAATTCAAAGCATCCAACGAAAAGATTATATAAATGATTATCTTAACATTGAAAGAAACTCCTGACATCTACAAAAAATCCATCATCCCATTCCATAAGACAAACTTTTACCTGAGCATCAATACTTCTAGCAAAAAGAGAATTTACTGCCTCCTACAGTGGCCCATTCATTGAGGGAACCACACTGGGGAGATGTCACACTGTACTGTGGGGGTAGTAAGGAGAGGTCGTGTAGAAACCATGGAATATAAATTCATCTTTCAAAACATAGAATTTGGATAGGTGAACAGGAGAGGAAAATTGTTAAAAAGAAAAGGTAAATTCAGGATATAAAAGAACTATTTGGGAACAAGAAAAATTTATTTTTCACAAAATCATTTGTTTTACTTTAGGAGAGGCCTAGAGAGTAAGACAAGAAACTGGTTAGGGTCTGATTGGTGAAGACTTTGATGCACAACTTTCCCTTATGTATTATAAACACATCTAAGAGGATTTTAGGGCTGGGTGTGGTATGTATATCTGTAATCCTAGCTACTCAGTAGGCTGTGGCAGGAAGATCAAGTGTTTAAGGTCAACCTGGGCAACATAGTGAGACTCAATTTTTTTTTTTAAATTAATTTTATTGGTACATTTTAGGTGTACAATATAATGACATTCATCATTGGAAATTTGCACCTTTACATAATCTCTCTTGGTTCTAATTTTTCCCCCTTCCCCTGCCCCCCTTCAACCCCTCCATCCCTCCCTATTTACAAAGACTTTGTTTCCATTTTTTCATTTTCTCATATTAATTCCATTCCCTTCTTTCCTTTCCCCGACCTCTCTACTTCCCCTTCCCCTTTGCCCCATTTCTTCCTATTTCACATTATCTATTATACCTTTTAGTTCTTCTTTACACTTTCAGTTTCTCACACTAGAGAAACTATTTGGTATTTACACATGTGTGTCCTATTTATTTCACTTAAGAGTATCACCTCAATGTGCATCTATTTAGCTAATTTCTCATTTTTTATGGATGACTAGTACTCCCTTTTATAAAAAACCGCATTTTCTTTATCCAGTCTCCTGTTCATGGGCAATTGGGTTGTTTCCAAGTTTTAGCTATCACGAATTGTGCTGCTATGAACATGGGTGCACATATATTACTGTGGCATGATTCTTCTAATTCTTTGGGGAAGATAGCCAGCAAGGGAATAGCTGAGTCAAATGCGACTTCCAGTCCTAGTTCTTTGAGGTATCTCCACAGTGATTTCCACAGTGGTTGCACCAGTCTACACTCCCACCAAGCAGTGGAGCAGGGTTCCTCTTTCCCCATAGCCCAGCCAGCATTTGTTATTGGTTGATTTCATGATAGCAGCCATTCTTTCTGGAGTGAGGTGGAATCTCAGCGATGTTTTCATTTGCATCTCTCAAATGACCAGTGATGTTGAACATTTTTTCGTATGTTTATTTGCTATTTCTACTTCTTTGTCTGAGAAATATCTGTTCATCTCAGATGCCCATTTTTGGATTGGGTCTTTAAATTTGGGAGGTCTGATTTTTTTGAGTTCTTTATAGATTCGAGATAGTAGACCTTTGTCCGAGGAACAGCAGGTGAAGATTTTTTCCCACATTGTGGTTTGTCTCTTCACACTGCTGGTGGTTTCTCTTGCTGTGCAAAAGCCTTTTAAGAAGAAGAGATCTCACTTATTGATTGTTTGTGCTAGTTCATGGGCAACTGAGGTTTTATTCATAAAATCTTTTCCTACAGCAATGTCTATAAGAGTTCTACCTAACCTTTGCCCCAGCTGGTTCAGCATTTCTGTTTTGATATTTAGATCTTTAATCCATTTTGATTTTAGTTTAGTGCATGTTGAGAGACTAAATTTTAAAACTTAAAAATGAAAGGTCTGGGGATGTTTCTCAGCATTTCTTACCTTCAGTCCCCAGGCCCCAGTATCATACACACACACACACACACACACACACACACACACAAACAGATTTTTGGAAGACGGATTGGAGCAAAAGACCAAGTAGAGGTGGGAGACTTGCAATGATTGTGTACCTGTGAAGCATAAAGGGGCGATGGCACCTTTGTCATCCACATTTGTGTCTCCCATAGGTTGCAAGCAAACTAATGATCTCCCAGCTGCCCTCTTCTCTCAAGCTCACCATAACCATTAACAACTGTTAAAACTCATCAAAGCAGGGTGTAGTGGTACACACCTGTAATCCCTGCGTTTGAGAGACTGGGGTAGAAGGATTGCTATGAGTTCAAGATCAGCATGGAATACATGGTGAGACCCTGACTCAGAAAACCTATCCAAAGCAAAACAAAACAAAACAAAAACAGCTAATGCTTATTAGAAAAGTGGTGCAGTGGCCAAATTGGGGCTTAATTGAATATTTTAACTCAAGGAAAAGCTGTGACATTCCTTCAAATCAACTTTTTAGTTGGTCCTGAGTCAAAAAAATAGAAATTAATTCAGGAATTTCACTTTTAAGTATATATGCCAGAGAAAAATCTCATGTACATACACAAGATGTGGATAAGAATGTTCATTGCAATATTTTTGTAGTGGTGAAAGAAACAGAAACAACACAAATGTCCATCAACAGAAGAATGGTTAAGTACCTTTTGGTATAGTTATGGAATTGAATATTACATACTATATATTTCAATATGGATAAATCTCACAAACAAAATACTGAAGGAAAAAAATCAAATTTCAGATGAACACAGGTAATATGAGGACATTTGTCCAACTTTTTCCAACATGCAATGAAATCACCATACTGCACTCAAGAATGAATGCTAATAACAAAAGGACATGTACAGGAAGAACAAATTCCAAGTTTAGGGCAGTGATTCCTCAGGAAGCAAAGATGAAGATGGGGCAGGAAAAGAACAAGGAGGAATCTAACTGTACTGTGATCCTACTTGACTTCTTAAAATGAATGTTAAATATTTTGTGTCATTATTTTTTACACGTGGCATAAATCTGAAATACCACATCCTGGTTTACAAAGACAGGAATACAAATCACAGCCTACCAATTTCCCAGACCCCATGCAAGCAAGGCCATTATTCCTCCCTTTGGAAGCCAGGTGTTGAAACTAGAAGAATCACACAAGGATTGTGGAGGTGGAGCCTGTGCCAGCTCCCCAGATAGAAGGTCCCTTAAAGCCAGGGCCCTAGTGCTAAAGAATCAAGCAGGATCAGCTAAGTAGAGTGGGGCACATGGTTTCTCCAACCTTTGGCCAATAGTTCCCTGAAAGGCTGATGACATGGAAGAAGCCCTACCTAGAGCTGTTGCTCTAGTAAAGGACTACAGCTGTCTTCAGCTGTTCAGTGAGTAGGAGGTGCGTCCTGCCCATCTGATCCATAGCTATGCTCAGAGGCAGACTGAAGACAGACTATGTAGTTCTTAGCAGTTAAGAAGACTCCTAAAAGTAATAATGGAACAAGCCAACATTTTTACCCTTGCTTCCTCCAACTTGAGCGGGGAGTCAGATCTGTTTTCAAAAGGAACATCTGATTGGAAACGGTTGGACATTATTTCCCTAGATAGGGTTCATCTAGTTTGTTAAAGTAGAACACAGATATTTGATTGTCTAACAGACAGAAGACTGAGTCTGTTTGTCTAGCATCTACCCTAGGAATAGAGCTGTGTACCTTGCAAGTCCCATGACTCCTTTAAACTGGTTGTTTTTCACCTGGAAAATGATGTGACTAATAACAAAATGAGCTTCATACCTCCTACTTTCAAATTACCAAAGTTATTTATTCAAACTCCTGAAAATAACAGCATGGTGGTGAGGATAGGAATAGAATTCTGGAAAAAGTGATAAAAGTGTGGACTAGATCATGTGGGGAAATGGAGGGTACACTGAGGAAGGATAAACCAAAGGATTGACTTAGGGACAGCTGACAGTAGGTCCATGAGCATCCATCTTCATGGAGTTTTCCGTACATGTCTTCTATTATATCCCAGTGACTAGAGAGCCAGTATTACATAACTGCATGAATGAAGAAGAAATAATTAAGTGGAATTGAGAGCTGGCACTAAATATCTCTAAAGTCCCTTCCATCTACAGATTCTTCATCTCTGGGAGTCACAAGAATGGAGGTACAAAGTATAGAGATGAATGAGAAGTTAATTTTATATGAGGTGAATCAAAGATGGAGATGGAGACAGGAGGTAACCTTGATGTATGCACGCCCTTTGAGGAGTGTGTCTGACTGTGGTTGTCCATAATCAGTTACCAACAAGGAGTCCCAGAACCATGGTGCTCAGCTCCAGAGGTCTTGAAGATTATTGTGCATCTGTGCTGTAGGTTTTCTGACAGGAAGCTGGAGGTTTTACATACTTCACAGGTGACTTTCCGGAACTCCTACTTGGACACATCACTCTCTCTTCTGAATCTTATACCCACAATAGCTCCAAATGTTTTTCTCTGCTTCTCATCTCTCCACACCATCATTCTGGAGCTTGGACTTCCAGGCAAAAATGGTCACCACAACTTCCACTGAGCTGATCTAGGTGCACGGGTCACTTCTAGAAGCAGCCAGGGGCCAAGAGACCCATAAGTGATGTGCTTAGGGGTCTCTGGGAAGTGTGATTCACTTCTCACCCTGACCACCTTGCTCTGAAATAATCCCAAGAAGCATTTCTGGTGGAAACACACTCTATTAAAATATAGTAGAGTCCCTGAAGGTCAAATAACGAGGTTGCTTAAAAATAAAAGTATGTGGAGTATATAAAATATAAATCTATTGGTGATTTGGTAGAAGGAATGGGTTCAATAGAAACTCTTGTAATTTTCCCCTTCACTGCTGGTAATGAGTCCTGTATCACTACATCTGTTCAGCAGATAGGTCATCTTAATTTCTAAATGTGTAGCCCACATTTTATATCACATTATCCTGGATGTGAACTACCACTTCTTTTCTTTCTCCCTAAACATCATAACATCATATACCAGACTTCCCTGAACACTGGAAAACAAGAAATGGGGGCGGGGGGCCACACGGCTCTGTGGTAGCTTTCCTAGAATACACAAGGCCCTAGGTTCAATCCCCAGCATTGAATGAGTGAATGAATGAATGAACTGAGGTGGGGGGACTACATCACAGATAACTCAACATTTAATAAAGCTTCACTGTTCTTAAAAGTCCCTTTGCTGTTTCTAGCAGTTCCCAATTCCCTTAGAAAGCAGAATAAGGACCTCAAAGTGGAAAAGAGACAGCAAGAGCAAAGATTTAAGAGGGCCAAGGGTATATAGTCCTTTAGTTTAAAGGACCCTTGTGTGGTTTAAATGCCCCCCCCAACTCATGTTGACATTTAGTTGTTACTATTTATAGTAGTATTAAGAATGGGACTTATAAGGGGTGGCCAGACATTAGGGGTCTAGTGTCGTGGATGGACTAATGGTTTTTGAGAGGATCTCTCGCCTCCCTCCCTCCTCTCTGAGATAACACAGCAAGAAGGCTCTCATCGGATGCTGGCCCTTCAACTTCATAGTTCCCAGCTTCATACTTCCCAGCCTCCAGAACCATGAGCCAGCAAACTTGTGTTCATTATCTGCTTATCCTTACCTTACCAAATAACTGCTTATCCTTACCTTATGCCTTAACATTCAAAGTGTTCAGAGAGCCAGGCGTGGTGCACCTGTCAACCCAGCCCTCTGGGAGGCTGAGGCAGAGATTGAAAATTTGAGCCCAGCCTGGGCAGTAGAGTGACTTAGCAAGACCCTGTCTCAAAAAGTATAACAAATATGCTGGGGATGTAGCTCAGGGAAAGGCCCTGGGTTCAATTTCCCAGTACTTCCTCAAAAAAACACTCAGAGAGAATATAATGTGAAGATGTAGATATTTCTTCATAATGTAAATATATCACTTTAAATTTTCATTGAAATTATACATATTATATATATTTTATATTATACATTATGTAATTATATAATTTATTATATTATAATGCATATTATAGTAACATAATATATTATGTTATATTTATATTATACAATCATAATATAATATATACATATTATTTATATTATATATTACATTATATGTCATATATAAAATATATAATGCATAATACATATATATTATAGATATAATTTCAATGAAAATTTAAAGTTATTGCTTTCCCGCTGCTTTAAAAATATGAAAAAAAAACCTCAGAAAAATAGAAACTATCGTAAACATGCATACATTTTCAAAGTAGCAACTTGGGGTTTTAATATGTGTCTGTTTAATTTTTACTGGAAGAAACTTATTTGTCTGGTTCCCACTAGTTTTCTTTTTCTCTTTCATTCTCTCTGAGTTAATTTGTACACGCGTGTCCATACAGTCATGCACGGCACAATGAGTCTGGTCAAGGCTGGGCCGAGTAGATGAGGTGGTCCCATGAGATTACAATGGAACTGAGCGATTCCTACCCCCTGGTGACGTCAAAGCCATTACAACAACACAATACCACACAATGCTCACCTGCCTGTGTCAATGCCCCTATGGACAAACCTACCGTGCTGTGAGCTGTACAAAAGCATAGTGCAGACAACTGTGTGGAGTACCCAGTTCTTCATAGCGACCACCAACCATTATCTTACCGGTTTTTCATCTACGATACTGTAGTCTTAGGCGTTGTTTTAAGAGTGTGCTCCTTCTACTTGTATAAAATGTTTACTGTAAAACTGTGTCACGTTACACCAGCAACAGCCTCATCCATCTCCTGTTTACCACATCTCTTGATTGTGTCAAGGGGTCTTGAAGTGATCGACGGACGTCATCCAGGTTGCTGCAGGCAGACTGCGATGGACACACAATGGCGAGGTTGCCTAACTGTATTTCTCAGTTGCTTTTTCAAATGAGCCTCACCACACTGAGGAGCTCGAGAAGAAACAAGAGTGGCAGTTTCTATTCTGTGATTAGGGAGACTGAAGCAGAGAGGGGTTAAACGCCTTCCTTCCCACAAGGTCACAGAGAATCGGTGCCGTGGAGAGAGAAGGAGTCTTTCCTGCATGAGCTTCTACATGTTAGTCATCACGCACAGGCTGAGGCAATGGATGCTGGCATTTTACATAAATATATGATGATGCAGTGCTATATGCAATAAAAATCTGAAACATAAAATGTGGAAGCAATTCAAGAAAACAGATCTCACATTTTTGCCTTTGTCAGAGTCTGAATCTGACATGCTCTGATTAAAATTCAACATCTGCAGGCATTTAAAATTAAAATATACAGGTATTCGTGTTTTCCTCCTTCCACGATGTTTTATTGCTGCTTTTTTCATCTTAAATATTAAAAACATTACATTATTTTATTTCATATGTCAAACTCCATGTCTCCGTATATTACACATTGCCCTTTCACCTCTGCGCTCTGGTTCAAATCCAGCTCTTAGCTGAGGAAATAAGAAACATCTGAAAATCTTTAGTAGACTCATCTAAAGGCCTAATGGGCTACAGTTTACACTAACTTGACAAACACAACAGACAAACAGATTTGCCACCAATTAAGATGTTTACATGAAAACATTCAGGAATGAGCAGACTAGAAAAGGCTCTCACCTGCAAGCTGTGCCTTTCTTTCACAGAGAATTTGTAACAGAGAAATAGAAAGAAATCTGGGCTGCACCTGTCCCTCCTGAAGCAGGTGAATGAAGGATCCAGATTATAGAAACCCTCTGCCACTTCGTGGGGGGAAAAACTGAAATGTAGGAAGGCTTGGAGGGTGGAAGGAATAAGAGAAAACAGCTCTAAGATAAATCACCCTTTTTCATCCAAAAATTATTGAGGCATGCACTGCATGAGTACACTTTGCTAGGAACTATTTCACTGGTCCCCTGGAGCAAGTCAACAAGATAAAGGTAGCTCGAAAGACAAAACAATGAAAGAAGCTTGTTCATCCTCCTGCAGACCAACTTCCATGAACAAATCATATTTCATGATTTAAAAACAAGGACACGATAGGAAAGTTAATGTGAGACCCACCACCTTTCCCAAGAGTGAAAGATCATGTGCTCTCAGAGGCAAGGGCAAGAGAGGAGATGGGAAGGATTGAAGAGAACGTGTCCATTATAAAGGTATTTCTAGTTTCACAACTTAAATGCTGTGTAATCCAAATAAAATATATATGCAGGTCAGCGGTTTGTATCGCTACCCTGCAGCTATTCTCCAATCCCACATTTCCTGATCACAGAATCACCATTCCAATGGGTCCAGTCCACCCCTTCCCCCAATCCCATCTCATCCCCTCTGTAGCCTCCTCTCCAACCGAAGCAATTCCAATGACAAGTCAGAAGTTTGAGATATACAAAAATCCCTTGGGGAGTCTGTTAAAATTGGTGTTCTCCAGCCCTACTGCCAGAGATTCTGATGCTGAAGGTGTCACATGGGTCCTTGTAATGTGCAGTTTAACTACTTGTCAGGTGATGCTGATGCAGGTGGATGGATCAAAGGCCACACCTTGGGGGAACAGTTTATGCTCCACTGTAGCTCTGACTCTCTGTTCTCGATGGCTTTATCCAGGAGAAGAGAAAAGACTCACCCTGTGGAAATGGTCACTACCTCTTATCACTTCCTTCCCTCTGCCTGCAGGGCCAGCAGACTAGGAAGGTTTTGCCAAGGACTAGAATTATCCTTGCAAGCAATCTTGTATGGCTGGCAAAAAACAAAACAAAACCAGAGTATTTCAGATGACAGGGACCAGAAGGAGGTGTATTTCATCCCTAGTCTCTCTGAGCTAGTAAACCACGCTCTTCCATGCTCCAGTCTTAGCTGCACATTCTCCTGTGAATGAACCCACTGGCAGAAAGTCCTTTTCCCAACTCATTTGTTTAGTACATACTTGAAATTTAGAGCCTTTTTCATCTTCAGTTCTGCACTCAACAACAACAGGGAACATCAGGCACCATCCTCTGATAGTAGAGGACCATTTATAATGCATTAAGGGACACATTCCAAAAGCCATGATGAGGGAAATGCTAAATTCAAGATTTACTGAATCAAGAATTCTCAGTAATTCTTCAATCGTTGGAATTCCTATGGCAGAATACCGGTTTGAAAGGTCTTTTACAGATCCCTTCAGCTTCTTAGTAGTGCAATTTAGGAATAGTTTATTCTCCCATACCTTGTATGTGGAGTTACTGCCAAGCCTCAGTGTTTTCCCCCATGACAAATACTTAAAGACAGGGCTGCATCCAAGCGTTCAGATTTGGTAGCATTGACTCCAGTAACCCAATGCTGACATTCCATTTAAGGACATGCACAAAATCATAAAATCTGTTTCACCGAATTTATATTGGACAAGTCTTTTAAAGAATAACTGGAATAGTCTCAGCAAATGCTTTAAGTCCTGCCTTTACCACATCTGTCCCTGGAGTTTGTTCTTGGACATCTTAGGATACAATAAATCCTTCTTTCCTGACACCCAGTCCCCAAGCAAGAAATGCTGGACAGATGGTATTAATCACCAGGTGCCAATCTGATTTCTAGTTAGATACTCCAGTGATGAGGGAATAGCATGGTTCATTTTTAATTCTTTTATGTTATCTTCACTACAAGAGGATTTTTAGTCAAAGATGATCAGATGAGAACAAATATTTTCCCTGTTGATGAATTTAATGAGCTCAATCTGAATTCTTTCCTGAATTCAGCTTGGTCACATAGGATTGTGACTAGTCATCAAATCAAGTGACCGAGGTTGGATTTCTATAGAGAAGAATGGCCTGTGGTTTCACCTTGTTGTCTTTTATTTATTCTGGTAGATGTTCCAAACTCAGAGAATTTGTATTTTTCTTTTTTTGTTTTGAGGGTATTATAATTTTGTTTAATTATCTTGTAACTTAATTTAATTACAATGTGCTTTTGAATATCTAGGCCATTTTTTAAAAAGAACTACAATTGGACTGTCAGAGCATTATTAACAAAATAGTTAATTTGTAATAAGCAATAAGAAGGGTAAAATAAGATAGTAGTCTCTAGCTTTATTTTCCAAGGGAACTTGTTGCTTTTTTAAAAGAAACTTGTTTTATTGTACACACACAAGTATACAATTCACAAATGGAGAATTGGTGATGTTTAAAAATAAACTCCACATGTAAATATTACCCACACCAAGAATTTTAATACAACCGGCATCCCAGAAGCCCCAGCTCCTGCCAGCTACTTACTCCTGCAAAGGTAACCTCTGTACTAATTTTTAACACCTTAGATTAGCTTTGCTTGAGCCACATGCACATGAAATCATACAATATGTATTATTTAAGATCTTCTTTCAGTCATCTTTTACTGCAATATAATTCACATATCATAAAATTCACCATTTATACAATTCAGTAGTTTTTTAGTATAGTTACAAAGTTGTCCAACCATCACTATCTAAACTCCAAAATATTTTCATCACCTCAGAAAGAAAACCATACTTAGCCATCCCAAACCTCTGGAAATCACTGATCCCCTTCAAACAATCTTATATGTATGAGGTTCATCTATAGGAGGGACCAGCAAACTTCTATACAGGGAGAGAAGACACATATTATTGCCTTATGGCTATAAGGTCTCTGTTGCAACTACTCAGCTCTGCCTAGTAATAGAAAGTAGCCATAAATTTAATATATAAACAAATAGATGTGAGAGTATTGCAACAAAATTTTATTTATAAAAGTAGGCAGCTGGCAGGCCATAGATTTTCCTGTGGTGCTTTGTGTAGAACACTATATTCATTTCTGTTGTTGTTAGAGATTCCATTTAATCAACATATCACAATTTATTAATCCATTGTACTATTCTTAGATATTTGGGTGTTTCCAATTTGGACTACCTGTTGATGTAAACATTCCCGTACCTATCTTCTGGCACACATGTGTTCATTTCTGTTGGAACTGCTGAGTCTCACTTACATTATGACTCACTGATTCTATTTGTTTGAGCCACAAGGCAACATACTATGTATGTATGATGGTGCAAAAACAGAGAACTAATAATCTAATTATTTTCTATTTTGTACCAACAGTTATGTATTACAGAAATAACGTCATTTAATCTTTTTTAAAATTCTTTTATTGGTGCAATGTCATTTAATCTTTACACAATATTATGAAAAGCGGGATTTCATAATAGGGAAACTGGGGCTTATGTAAGGTCACAAAGTCAATAAATGATGCTTGCTCCAAAGCCCATGATTTCCCCCTATGCTGCATACTACACAGAGGGGAAGAATGGAAAAAAAGGACTCAACCTAAATTACTGTTCAATAGAAGAGAAACTGACACAAGCTCAGGCTTTATAATTTATAAAATATAACAGTTTCATTATAACACATTAATGCTCAGATGATTGGTCTTCCCAACATACAAACTGCTAAATGATTGAATGATCTACTCACATGAACATAAATTAATGATCTACTTACATGAACATAAATTAATGATCAACACCAGTCTCAAGAAGTCTAAATTATTATTCTGTGAACTTTCATTAAAGCTCATTCTAATTTTCAACTCCACAAGGTTAATTTAGAAATTTTACATTAATGTATTGAATATCTGAGAATTGATGATTAGAACAGCTAACTTATATACAAATTCTTTCATTACCTTCAAATCTATCTTATCTTTATTAATATACTTGTTTTAAATTTAATTATATTGTTTTTGAAAAGAACAAAGTCTCTCTAACATGATAAATAAACTGAACTCACAAAGCAAATATTTTAATTCCATATTGGACATTAAAAACTATAGTCCACTTTATCAGTCTGAGTATTGTTTCTACAGAGCAGCTAGCCCACACCTAGAGGGGTTACTGGCAAGTCTTACCTTGCCATCTGCGGTGCTATTGACATGACCCTCATACCTGAGTGAGATGGGCAGCTGCCCAGGGCTGCTCTCACTTTCTTGCACAAGGAAACTGCCATTGATTAGGCTGCTGAGTAGATACTGTGCTGCACTGCGTGACACTGGTCCACGGTACCAGGAATGCTTTTCCAGGCTATTTACTGGAGTGATGTAGTTGCCTGGCACCCAACCTTGTCCATTCTTAGAGCGAACTTCACTCCACTCATCATTCTGATTGTAACCAAAGACTCGCAGGTTTTCATCTTTAGTAATGCTGAGTGTGTTACCACCACTTGCTACAAAATCATAAAGTACAACGAAGAGATTAGGGTCACTCTCAGTGGCTCCAAGTAAGTTCTCCTTGGAGCTCCACCTGATGGCTTCATTCAGTGCCTGGGATTCAACATCACAACCATAGGGGCGGTGCAAAGCTTCTGGACTACTGCCTCCAGTCTTGTCTCCCTCAAATCCATCCTCCACACAGCTGGCAAAGTGATCTGTCCAGTCGGGGAGAGCAGATCCCGAGGCCTCACTGCACAAGCAGCAAAGCAATGTGTCCTGATCTCTGCCATAATTATTAGCTGGAAGCAGAACTGTACCCAGGACCATCCTTTGGCCAGAAGCACCAAAGTTAAACTGTTCTCCTGAGAATTTGTATTTTTCTTATGTTGGACATTGCTATTGAGCCAGTCACAATGAGTAGATACTTTTCAGACTTTCTGCAAAAAGATTTGTTATTAGAAACACCACAAAATTGGGTCCAAAGTTTGCTTTCTTGCAGATTGGTTTCTTCAGAATAAAATAAAAGCAATTTAATTGATAAAATTGAGTCACATTCTCTTAATTTACCAACACACCAACCCAAATCACATATCTAATCTCTATTATTCTCTCATCAATGTGTGCTATGTTAATAATGGTATACCATTGTGATAGGACTTACCCTTGGTTTCCAGGAACATAACATCCGGGTAAAGACACAACGCTTAGGAGAAGGAAAGAGTTACAACTCAGTGTTCATCACTGTGTATGCTTAGTCCATGATAGATATTTAACCATTTCTTACATAGATAATAAATGACTGACTACTAAGCTTTGAGATAGATTATAGATTCTAAACATTAGAGAAGATTATGGAATCCAGATTTCAGGAAACTCTCAGGGGAACCTGTTCCTTGCAACTCACTGTGGAAAATTTGGCTCAGATATACTTCATGGAGGAGGGAGAATTCCTACTAGATATGTAAAGGAGCAAAGAATTAAATAGATACAGGGGGTGGGGCAGGCATCCAGGTAGAGAAAATAACAGAAAAACAAGATAGAGGTCAAAATTAACCTGGAGCATGGTGAAGTTAAGGAAATTTGCCTAAGTGGTTCAAACAAAATCATTAGAGAGCTAGCTGGTTTTACAATACCCTACCTGTCCAAACAGCATCTGCTCTAGTGGAAACACAGCAAAATCTTGAGGTAAATGCATGACTGTACAGTAAATGCTTAGATTTGTATTCCCATAGAAAACTAGCAGTCAGTGAAACCCTGTTCAGGTTCAGGACCCAGAACCAAATGCAATCACTGCACAGTTCTCTTATTGGCAGTATCTGAACAAATTGGAAGAGGGGATTTGGAGAGACAGGAGGGAAAATAAGGAAGAAGGAGAAAGTCTTATTTTTTCTACTTGTTGTCAAAGTCAAGAGATGCCAATCTAATATGTGTAGTTCTATAGTTTTTGCTTCTTCACCGATTTTCCTTTATCACATAACAGTCATTTAATTGTATGGTCACTTATCTCCTTCAATTTCTTTATTTTTACTTTTCTGACCATTTTTTCTCCCAAAAGAACCTTGAGGAAAATTTTGAGTTCACTTTAGAAGTCTGACAGTCTTTTCTGTCTTGCCTTGGATGCCAATGAATTAGTTGTGAATGCTGAATGAATCCCTTAAATTCTTTATTTCAGGTTCTTCTTTTGTGGAAAAGAATGAACTAGAAGATGCTCTCTGAAACCTATGTATTCTTCCTACTAGGAGCTACTTTTAATATCAAGACAAGTGCTACCCAAAAAAAAAAATCTACATCCACCTATAATGCCTCCTGAGGATCACAGTAAGCTGAGGACATCCTTCTCGGTGTCGATCCCCTGTCTGCAGAGTTCCATCACTACTCCAAAATCGTCTAGTTTTGATGAGCAAGTCTGTATCTTCTACTACAATGTGAAGTGCTCCATTCAGGGGCCATTTGTTTTTCATCTTTGCTTTCCTAATCCTATTTCAGGAGGCAACACCCAGTTGCAATGTAGCCTACTGTTTAAGAGCATGGCTCTGGTCTTGAGTGGTTTGGAATGGCGGTTCATCACATGCAGGCTGCAGGACCTTTGGAAAGTTCATATGCACTGTATGCTTGGCTTTCTTCATCTATAAAAAGAGAATAAAGTAATAGTTATTAATGTGTGATACAATTAAGCATAGAGTACAGAGAACAATGATCTACAATATTAGCTTATCTTCAGTAGCAGGTGTTCAGTAAATATTTGAATAAAATAAATTTGCCAAGGTCAGAGGTTATATGGGAATACATTGGCCACACACATGCACAAAACTTGTGGGAAAAATAAAGTTGAATAAGGCACAGTGATTCCCCTATGAAAGTTGCAGGGCAGAAGGGAAATTAAGGCACACGTATGAGGAAAGAAAGTACTAGATGGAATCTGATAAATATACCACCAGAGGAAGTGAAATGTAGCAAGGGTTCAGAGTATAGATGATTTCCAGCATGAGTTAGCAGAGGGCTAAATGGACACATCTTTCAACATAATAGAACGGTGTTTACATAGTATTTGTTCCACCATCTCCCTCAGAATTCTCACCCCTGGAGATTAGTAGATTAAGGATAACAGAGAAAGGTGTCCATTGCAATACATAGAAACTGACATTTCAAGAGTCAAGTTTGAATCTTGTTTTTGGGCCAGCAACTTCCAATTTATGTTTTGAACACCAAGGACAGGGGATGGATATTCCCATAGGGTGGTCTGCTGTTTTGTGCAACCAGAGAACTTTTGCTGCCAAGCACCCGAGACACACGCCTGAGCGTAACACCAGGAGAGCAGCCAAGGCCCCACTTGGGCTGCTTTTCGTGTTTGTCTAAAGTAGATGTTTTTCCAAGCAAACTACATTGTGTTCCCAAAAAAGATCCATCATCCTTGTCTTTGTGGTTACACAGTGGGAATCAAACTGATGGGGTGACGGGTGCCTGGGCCAAAGGAAAAGATGCTACAGATCAGAGACCCCTCCCTTTGCCTCATCCTTTTCAAGAACAAGAAAATCTTTGGAATGAAATGTAGTGACTGACCTTGAAGGAACCCATCCCCTGGCTTTGACTCTCAGGAAGCTTTGGACATTTGAGAAACCCAGTACAGCCAATGGAAACTTTCCTCCGGGCTATAAGAGTGCAGAATCAGTGTCTATTAGTCTCAAATTCTGAAGAGTTAAGTCACACATGGGGGTTTGGGTGGTTGTGGAGTATATAGCCAGATTTCCAGCACCAGCAAATATATGCAAATGGAATAGGGCCAAAGTTCTCCTAACTGTACTAGGACTAAATAGTTTTGAATGTTAAAGCCATAAATTCCTCATATTAGGCCCCAAAATACATACCTTCTTTTACAAGTTTATGATTTTTTTAAAAATCTGAGTGACTTTTCAACTAACTATATTTGTAATTATGATCTTTTTAAATATCTCAAATAATACCTTAGGTTGGTTTCAAATCACTAAATCTGGGTCAAGTGCACAATTTTCAGATACTAGCCTAGCATCATTCCCCAAAGGTTATATCCAGGGTCCTCAGGGTGCACAACACCTTTCTTTCTTACTGAACCTCATCCTATCTCACTCCAAGTTCCCTCAGACTCATGAATTCGAGACACCATCTCCCCATGCTGTTCCTACCACCATTTCAACATTCTACATTCCACCATTCTATCCTACCTTTTCCCCTTCTCTGCAGTTCTGGGGCAGGATGATTCTTTGTCTACAGGAATACTGGCTTCCTTTACTGTAGTCAAGAGGCTCTTCCTTTTCCCAAAGGGGACATCTGCCTTAGACCTTCCCCTGGCAGCAATTTTTCCATCTTTCTCTCCTGGATCAAGAGCATACACCAGTGTCTATTTTTTTTTTTTTTTTTTTTTTTTTGGTACTGGGGATCGAACTCAGGACCTTGTGCTTGCGAGGCAGGTGCCAGAACCACTGAGCTAAATCCCCGGCCCCTACCAGTGTCTATTTTTTAAATGGTTGTAACTTTATCATCATCTCCATTTTCATCATCCATCATTTATAGATCACTATGAGCCAGGCACTGTACTTAGAACTTTCTATATTACTTCATTTAATGGTCACAATTATACTATAAATTAAATATTGCAAACACACCTTCAAATTTAGATCCAATCAAAAATGTTCAAACTATCACTCTGGCCTGAAGCAGTACCTCAAGCTTCTCACCAATCTTATGAGAAAAGACTTTCCAAAGATTAGACACAAATATCCTTAATATTCCTATGTTCCTATCTGTGCATTTTAAGATGACATGTAAATGGTCCATCCCATAAATATTGATGCTTAGGAAATATTCACTATAAAATGTGAACTGATCAGAAAATATAAAATAAGAGGATAGATGGCATGCAGATATGGGGCAAAAATGTGAATATGAGATTCAAATTATAAAAACTGTTGAAACATCTAGTCCTGTTGTCAAAAAGGAGATGGTCCCAAAAATTCCTAATCATTTTTCCCCCTTGCCCAGTCTCCAAATCCTTCTACTTTTCCTATTACATTTATTGATATCCTTTAAGTTTTCATTCTCCAAATTTACAACCTTGAGATTATCATGTATCTCTCCATGAGTATTTTCATTCGTCATGTCCAGTCTGTCTCCATGTTTTGCCAGACCTTCTGCAATTGTATTTTTCTACTCATTTCTTAACTCTTAGCCCCAGAGACAGAATCCAGTAGATAAGATATTGAAACAACCTCCTGCCCTAGCTTCCAGAAAAAATTATTTTACAGTCATTGTCAATCATATACCCAGTTAACTACTGAGCAAAATTTTGCAGCAGTATATGCAACTATTGTTTTTTCTCCCATTTTTCTGTGCCATGGAAATTACAAGAATGCCATTTATAGAAAGACTGAGTAGCTGGAGAGACAAGTTTGTAGGACAAGATTTATTTAAACTTCCAACAGCAATATGAGAACAAGTAACGCTGCCTCCCTTCCCCCAAGCCATGCCCTCAGCTTCTTGGTAAATGCTCCTTCCATCATGCCTGTATCTATACCCTTCGCCATGGGTGACCTTTCACTGCCAATTCCTCCTCCATCATCCACTATAAAGGTTAGCCTGTCATTATTTTGTCAGTTCTTTCAATTCCTATCTTGCACCAACCTTTAGCATCATACCTTGTGAAACTCCTGAATTACTGGGTCTCCATCTTTTAAGTTGCTTCCTCTGACTCATGCTTATTTCTTTCTTGTTTCTCCCATAGTTCTCAAAGGAACTTGATGCTACTGTGCTATGACTTTTTCTACTTTCCTTATGTAAAGCTTCAAACAATGATGTTATTCTAAAGGCACTCAGCAAACTCTCCTATTAAAGTCTACTCTGTTAACTTATGCCATCCTTTTCACTAGTTTCAGATTTCTATCAATCATCTAAAATACTCTTATCCTCCAGAGGAGCTTTAGCACTTAACTCACTGGACTAGAGGCCATGTGTGTTTCATTTTGGCCAAGAGTTTGTCTACATTTTGGTCATGCCCTAAGACACTGTTTAAGGCTAAATTTAAAAGTGGCAGACTAATTGATCTGCTGGAAGAAATTTCAAAGCAGCCCAAGATTCAGGTTGTAGCATGGATACTGATGTGAAGATTGACCAGAAAGAAAATGTGTGTAAAGTTTTGGCAAAAGAGAATGTGATTGCTAAAATACTGACATTAAAAGAAGACTTTGCATTAGGACAATAGGTAAATAGCTTGAAGACATCTCAGGAATCAGCAAGATCCCACTCATTACAGGCTCAGGAGAGCCACTAAGACCCCTGTTCAAGAAAGGTCACCTAGGGAATCTCTGAGACTCATTTGATTATGCTCAGACATTCAGAGGTTCCTGAACCATGGTTCAAGGGGGGCTTTGCTACTGCTCCAGGTGGAGGCAAAACTCGGAACTAGTCATTCATTCCTGGTCATTCAGGCATACAGAACACAAATTAGAAGTTGTAGGGTTGGGGAAGCTTCTACCCGGATATCAAAGGAAGGACTGGAAGGCCAGGCAAGTTGACCCTGAGAAGGTGATTGTGTGCAACTGTGAGAGTAAAGCCAAACATGCAATAGAGACACCAGAAAATTGGAGATACCAGGAATGGAACATCTGCTGAGAAAAATTCCAAGCAGCCAGTGGAGCCAGCCCAAGAAAGAGGCTACATAGGCTGTAAACAGCAAGACCATAGGGGTGAAGCTGCCTAAACTCTTTGGAGCTCACAACTCATGACTGTAGGCCCCAGGCACCAGACATAGAGCTACAGAATTTTAGATTTCAGACTTGTTTGGTTTCCTTTCAGTCCTCCTATTCCTTCTTTTAGGATGGGCATATTTATCCTATGCTATTGTGTGTTTGAAACACTTAACTTTCTTTTATATTTTTACCAGAGCTCATAGCTAAGAGTTTCCTTTGAGTCTCAGAGGAGACTTTGAACTGCGACTTTTCAGCAATACTGGAACTGTTAAGATTTTGTGGACTCTTAGAGATGGACTAAATGCATTTCGTATAATCAGATGGACATAAGCTTTCTGGGACAGCAGACAGAGTGTTATGGTTTTATATATAGACTATCTTCCAAAAGCTTCATGTGTTGGGATATGGGTCCTATTTGGAAGAGGCAGATCACTGCAAGTGTGATCTGGAAGAGCATATTCTTGTCCCCAGCTCCTCCCTTTTCTCTCTACTTCCTGGAAGCCATTCAGTGAGGAGCTCTCCTCTGCAGTGCTGTTCTTCTGTGCCTTTCTGCATTGGAGATGGCTTATCACAGACTAAGCCCGCGGAAACTGTAAGTCAGATAAACCTCACCTCCTTTAAGTTGTGGGTGTTCTGTATTTTGTCTCAGTGACAAAAATGTTGACTAATACACTCAGTCATCCTCTTCATTTATTCAAAGACACTGTTCTCAATGAATTTAATATCCAGTACCCTGGAATTTTCTCACTCTTTGAATTCCCTCTGTCATTTGACATCAAACTTCTTGTGTCCAAGTTTCCTTTTGCTTCTACCACACTTCTGTTCTTGCTGTTTCTTTCTTTTTTATTGTAATTACTTCTTCTTTGTCTCCTTCACTCATTTACTTCTTCTTTCTTCCAGAAATTGATGTACCCTCCATGATTCATCCTAATATATTAGAAATATTATTTATTCAATAGACATACATTAACTCTACAGTTACAAATATCCAGTTCTGACACCTTTTCAAAGCTTGGTAGCCAGTTTCACCTACAGGTATTTCTGGCATCTCAATATATCATCAATTCCACCTGATTTCTTTATTTCTTCTATAGAGGCACAAACATCTTTCTAGTCATCCAATTTTAGAACTCATCCAACATTACAGCATGTTACTCATCCATACTTAATATATCTTTCGACTTCTGACATTGTTTTCTTATTTTGTCTTTCAACTGATCTCTTTATTTTAATTCACAGTCTTTTAAGGTGAATGTCATTATCCACATTTTACAAGTAAAGGTTTGGAGGTTAAATAATTTTTCTAGTGTTACAAATCTGGTCAGTGATGGGGCATAATTATAAACCAGTTCAGTCTTAGACCAGAACTGCTTTATTCCTCTTATCAAATTAACTCTGAAAATAGACACTGGCATCAAATAATAACAATGTCAAAACATGTGTAATTAGAAGTAAATGTTTCTACTTTTTAGTACATTTCCTTGTCTGTAAAAGGTTAATTATTAATTCACTGACTGAGCCTTATTTTAAAATTTCAGCTTTTATGAACATAGAAATTACAAAAACAATTTAGGGGGAGATTGGAGAAAATCCACTGTGGAATGCTGCTTGCCTGGTTTTTCTCCTGGTTCCACACAAGGTGTGGACCTTGGACAAGCTGCCCAACCTCTCTGTGCCTGCTTTCCCTCTCTGAATTACCAGTCTTCACCTTCTGCAGTAACAATGAAGTGTCTGAGAAATCTAAAGTGGGTAAATTCCTTGACATACACTCAGCATTCAAAATAGGTGATATAACACAAATCAGACACTTAACTAGCTTTGGATGAGTGGGAAAGGAAGGTGAACTGAATCCCCCCAGGACTTACTTAGGTAGGATCCCTGGAATATACAAAGATATGGAAAATTCAAGTGTAGGAAGAAGAAAGTTAGCTAACATATTGGCCAGCAATACAAATATTAGACTCCAAAATACAATATTAGTTCTTTATTCATAGTATAGAGCTTGAAATACAGAAAAGATATACTAAATATCTGTTAAACCTAAATATTTTATGAATAATAAAATGATTAATAGCCCATGCCTGACTATATCTAATCTTGAACATCTAATCTCCAAAACACTTATAAATTAATAGATCTAATTTAATTCAAGAGATTAATTAAAATGAACCTAGCCACAAATTTGTGAAGAGTGCAATGTAAATTTATAAGTCCCATCTCTCCCAATCCAAACTTTAGTCTTAATCCTCAGTGCCTTAGCTCATCATTTCCATCCAAGTTGCTCTCTACTTTCCAATAAACTTCAGGTCTTCCTCTCCACTCCCTTTCAATCAATGCCGTTTTCTATTATAATAACCCTCATTCTTACCTATCGTTATAAACTTGCTTCCTCTTCTTTTATGATCCAACAATTTTCTCATTTCTCTTTCCACTAAATATAAGTGCTGCCTACCACTATCTCAGATTCATCAACTCTCTTTCTTCTCAGCCTCTGCTGCATTTTAGCCAACCTCCTTATCGGTCCCTTTGAACTTTGCCTTAGCCACTTATATACAGTGCCTCCTATGTGACCTACCTACAATGATCTACCCAGTCTGACTCTCTTTATTAAAGTCCTGAAAATTCCTCTTCCTCTACAAAGTCCTCCAGGATTATACCAAAAAGGAGATAATACTTTTCCCAACCCCAATAACCTACTTACCTACTCCCCACCTGAAATCAGAGGCACTTCACTCAGAAATTCACCTAAACATCGAGTGTTTAAATTGGCATATTTTGCACTTGACCATGACATCATCGCTTGTGCATTGCACTCACTCCACTTCTGTCCTGTTACAAAATTGTCCGGGGAAACTATAGTCCATCTTGGGCAGCAAGAATCTAAAGTGTTGTTTCTTAACTAGCACATCCTGACTCTGCGAGGCATAAAGTCATCCTCAGAGAGAAATGTTCCTTCCTGCCAGCCTCTCAGTAGAGACTTAGGGTGTGTAGATGATGGAGGACAGACATGACGGGAGGAGATGCCACAACATACACTATCTCTCTGAATATTGGCCAGTTTCCCCAAATAATGTATATTAAAATGAATATTATATTTGAGCCTTTGCAAACTACTTCATATCATGGGGATACTTTCACAGTTAGTTTATTATGAATAACAAATCCTATTGGATGGAGATTCATTGAGCCAAAACAGCCTTGCTCAATGCTGGTTTGGAAGCTTGTGGAAGTCATCTAATGTGAGTAGTTCTTAAAAATTATTTTTAAATGACATACAATAATTGTACATATTTATAGGGTACAGTGTGACATTTTAGTACATGTATATAATGTAGAATGATCAGATGAGGGAAGTTAACATATCTGTCACCTCAGACATTTATCATTTCTTTGTGTAAAAATATTCAGGTAATTGTTGTCAAACATAGTTATCCTATTGCATAATAAAATATTAGAAGTCATTAATCCAACTTGTATCCATTAATCATCCTCTGTGAGCAGTGTTTTAAAAAGAAAAAAGAATTTCCACAGATTTAATCATTATTCCAGGCTATTTGACAACTTGACATGCTGTATATCATTTTAATAAGAGTTCCAATATTTTCTTATATAGTAAATATTGTGGAGATCACAGTGATTCTTATTTTTAAGAAAAACTGTAATCCTGATGCTATGCAAATAGTAGGTGTGGCTGAGATAAAATTCCCAGTGACAGTATTACACATTCAGATCCAAAATATGCAATAGAAGTAAAGGAAATCATTTCTAGAAAACTATATTGGGCAATTTGAAAAAGAGCTCATATGGTAACATAGTCTTCTGATGCTTGGCTGCTTCTAAGATGCAGGTGAAGAATTCAAATAAAATGATCTTGTCAGGAGTTAGCTCAAATTACCTCCAAAATAATGTCATTATACATATGATGTGATTTTAAACATGTATATGAGATAAAACTAACTAAATTCCACAAGTAAACATTTAGCTCATGAACATATCACTGTCCATTGCCCTTACCATATTTAACCTAGCCAAAAGACATGTTTGGGTATTACACCCTGAGAGAGATGATCTGGCATCCTATATTGAGGTGCTCTTACATCCGGGCTCTTCCGGTGAGTGTGCATGAACGTAATGAAAGTGGGGGCAGGGCTGGGGATGTAGCTCAGTGGTGCCGCTGTACAAAAAAAAAAGAAAGAGAGAAAGAGGAAGGAAGGAAGGAAGGAAGGAAGGAAGGAAGGAAGGAAGGAAGGAAAAACAGTGGGGGCAGAAGATTCGGATGGACAGGCAGCTGGATAAAGGACTGTCTCAGGGAGAAAACACGGCGGCACATTTTCTTATTTTCACAGCAAGGTCACAAGTGTGTCCTGTACTAAGAAAGATTGGGACACTCTGGTCTGGAGGACAGGCACGAATTCACTTTAGTTCATTTTGTTCCGGAACGGCGAGTGCTCAGTGGATATTATTCACTGATGGCTAGGATTTGCCATGAGGCTGTTTACCGCAGCATCTCTCTGATATATTACATAACACAAAAGGATGAAATCTCAAAAACTCAAAAGGTGGAGAATCGTTCAGCATTATAAAGTCATGCGTGATACAAATTTAACCCTTGTTACAAGCTTCTCTAGCTAGTTCTTTAAACCTACTTTTGGGCTTGTTCCCAGCTCAGGGCCTCCTTTTGTTGAGCAATTGCAATGTATAGTCACATTTTGAACTGTTGCCAGTTAAAATTCTTGCTTTAGTCTTCATGGCTGTCTGTTCCACCAATACAAATATGATAGGGCCCATCCCCTCGTTTGAGTGCATTGTTCATGGTGCTGAGCAGTGATTTTCCATATCTGA
The DNA here is from genome assembly GCF_053883595.1 of Heterocephalus glaber. Lineage (NCBI taxonomy): Eukaryota > Metazoa > Chordata > Mammalia > Rodentia > Bathyergidae > Heterocephalus > Heterocephalus glaber. The sequence goes on from NW_028258171.1 coordinate 14,981,791, forward strand.
GTGTCTTTGTGTTCACCCCAGGATGAAGGGTAAGCCTGGTTTATTGAGTTCTCATTTCTCACAAAGCAGCAACATCTGGAGGGCTGAACAGTTTGTTGGCAGGTCCAGCTCCAAAGAATTCAGCCATGGTTCCGATTGGCTCTTATCAGTAGGTGTCACTAAAGACAGCTTCAGAGGCAGAAAAATAAATAGGCCAATTAAGCAGTGCCAAGAACAGACTATTTTATGGTCATCTCTGCTCTTTTTATTGTTATTCCAACTGCAGAGGTTTCAAGATTTTAATTATTCCCTGGTTCCCCCTGCCCTCCCCACTGCTGCAAATGAACATTTTTCCATTTTCCAAGTGCCTTCCTTTAGAGTTAGAGAGCGAGGCATTTAATTAATATATTTATTTCATGGTGCCTGATGTAGCAGTTTAGCAAAATGAAAACAGATGAAGGTGATTAATTCTAACACTTTATTGCAGTGAAGCTACAGCTGGCTGCTCATCTACAAACAAGCTAGTGAGTGCTTCCCTGGCTCCTTTCTGGTGTAGAAGGAGACACTTCACATATATATAGCAAACACACACACTCACCCACCTTGGCCCCGCCTTTGTGTCCCCAGAGATGCAAGAATGAAGTCTCCAGTGAGCGGCCACATATTTCTGAGGAGGTCAGCAGAGGAAACTCCCAAGCCTCTTCCTGGAGAGGGACCAGACTTCTCCACAGTGCCCACCATACTCATTGCTTTTAATTTTGGGTGGCTGAGGCTCTTTCACCTGCAAAGAGACAAGCCCAGTGGGGAACTCTGAATCTGATCTCGAAATCCAAGCAACACCACATAACTACTCAAAGTTACCTGAGGACAACCGCTGGGAAGTATTCATATGGGTGGATTTTATTTGCAAAATGGACTGTGAAAGATAGCAGGGCACAGACTCCAGGGTCAACACATTTCTGGCCTAGGCTAGGGGCCCAGGCAGTGTGGGTTAAATGAATGAGATAGCTACTAACTCAGAATATCAATAAACTATTCTTTAAGGATTTGTATATGGCCTCTACCACCCACTATATGTGCTAAATTTGAATGAATTTTGGCAGGCTCTTTCATTCTGTCTGGATTCAGGAACATTCCCATTTCATCTGATTGGTAGATCCTTGGGTTTGACGACCAAAGCAATAACTTTTAATTCTAAGTTATAATTATAAAAATTCTAAATTATAATTATTAAAGGAAAGTCAGATAATAACAATAATAACAGCAGCTATTGTTCATTGAGTAATTACACTGCGCTAAATTAAGTTCTATACATTATTTCACGTAATCACACAACATCCTATGATATAAATGTGATTATTGTCCCCATTTTACACATGAAAAAACTGGGGCCTCACCTTAGATTTCTTCAAGAGGATACAGCTGGAAAATTGTGGAGTCAGGTTTAAGACCAATGTGCCCTACTCTAAACCTATTCTCTTAACTGGGTACTTTACAACCTTCACTTCTACCATGGAATTAGTAGTAGTAAATCTTAATAAAGAGAATGGAGGGCATATTGGAAGAGAAGAAAATAGAGAGTGAGAAAAAAATGAGTGAAGGCTAAATCTACTCTGCAGAATTTATTGCTGGCATGTTGGTGTTTAATATTTGCAGGGCAAAGAAAAAGTATTGCTGGTTCCCATGGCTGGGAATTATTTATCCTCATGGCACTGTCATCTAGTTTCCAGGCACAACAATGAATGACTAGTGGCCCTAATTTTCACCATGAACAGTCTTCCCTGGCATTCTTCTGCAATTTTAGCCTCTCAAGTCCAAGTGACATGATGTCATTTTCATTTATTGGAAATAATTGCTAAGCTATACATGCTATAAATCTACATTCTTGTATTCTCCAAAAAAATGGTTATGTGAATTGCAAACTGCATACCAGAACCCAGAGCCCATTGGCCCTACAGAAATATGTCTAGTTTCTCTACACAGAACCCACAAAAGACAAGAACTTCAAAAGCCAACCTTGTACTCTGTATTCAGATTAAAAGTTTACAAATCTGTAGGGACACATAAGGGGCCAAAATTTTACTAAGGCGTTACTTAACACATTAGAATATATTCCACTATTCATAAACTACCAGAATAGTTGGTTTTTAAATTGGATCTTCCTCCAGAAATATTCCATCTTCTACAGAGGCATAGCATATCCACAATAGACATATTCTGACACATTTCAAAGACTATTTCTCATGTTTTATCCTACATGAAGCACATCCTTATGGAATTTCATGTATAACAGGCTTATGCTCTGAAAATTAGCCTTGGAAGTTAATTCTCCACACCTCTGTGAGTCATTCAGATTATTGTCCTTTTGTCAAGATCAATGATATGTCTTATCCAGATCAATCAAAATACAGAATAAGATTCAGTAAGGCACAAGTCATAACAAAACAGTTTAGACTAAACTTCTAGAAGCCCTGATCCTTGAAGATTCATTTATAAAATTCAAATCTGCAAGCATTGAAGACCTGTTATGAGCCCAACACTTCATCTTGTGCTGCAAAGAAGATGAAAATGAATAACATTATTTTTGCCTTCAAAATCATCACACTATTAAAAGACAGGATGAGTGTCATGATAGATAATCTGCCTTTTTTTTAAGAGTAGGAAAAATTTATTGGGAGAAAGAAAGTTTCTGTCTAAAAGAGACAGAAGGGGGACCAGAAAATGGGTTACCCACCCACCCCACTTTTCAAAGATGTTTTATACAGCAAAGCCATGTGGTGAGGTGGGTACAAAGTGGGACGAAACTATAAGACCCAGTGGAAATTTACAAGGAGGACATGAGGTGGGACAGAACCATGACAAGCCAATAAGATTACTAGTACAGTCACCCAGGTAATATTGATTAAATGAGATCCAGTGGGGAAACAAGTTACGTAGCAAGCGTACAAGGAACTGAGCAGATAATTCATCTTTGAAAGAGTGAAAGATGACCTGCACTAGAAGAATCAGAAAGGCTTGTTAGAAGAGATTGCCTTTGAGGTGGGCCTTGAAGGATATGTCAACTGCATTGCTGAAAAGTGAATAAATAGAATACTGTAATGTGGTGTCAAGCACAAAATGCAGAGTACACTGGGAAATGCCAATAATTTAGTATGAATGTGGGTGGAGATTGGACTAAAAAGACAGAAAAGTGTCATTTTTAAGATGAGCCTTGAAGGCTGACCGAGAAGAGTGTACACCAGTCATGCGCAGAAGGAGCTACCGAAGTGTTTGGGATAGGAGTATAGTAAGACCAACCTCAAGCTTCGGGGAAAAATCTGACAACAATGTCCAAGACGAGACACATAAAATACAGAAGGGAATGAGGGCTATGGAAAGGAACACAGGAAGAATCTACGCTAGATCCAGTGGAAGGGATGGTGCTATGTAAGAAAATCAAGGCAGGAAACAAAGATTCTTCACTGATGACAGAAAGGATGGTGCTTCTGCTATCAGAAATAAGAAGGTTGGGAAGACAGAGAGGTTTTGCCTAGGTGGAAGTCACAGAGTCTGACTTGGGACATAATGAGTTCAGTTGCCACGGGTACCTGAAAAACTCGTAGAACAGGTCTAGAATTTGACCCTGGGGTTTTTAATGTAGGATCTTCTACCCCAGCAGTAGCCATAGAAGCCATGGAAGCTAGTCAATCTCCAAAGCATAGTGGAGGAAAGAGTATTAGCTTGAGTAGGCAAGGAGAAAAACTGCTAAAGCATAGTTAATAGAGGATAGAAGTTAAAAACCATGTGGAATCATGCAGACTTAAATTCAATTCCAGACTCCAGCTTTAAAAGCTGTGTAGTCTTCCCAAAAATTATTTGGAAAAATGTTCAATATTTTTACCACCAGAGAAATGCAAATCAAAATTACATTGGGATTCCATCTCACCCCAGTTAGGATGACTATTATCAAGAATACAAAAAAACAATAAATGCTGATGAGAAAATAGGAACCCTGCTACTCTGGTGGTGGGAATATAAACTGGTACACCCACTATAGAAATCAGCATGAAGGTTCCTCAAATAACTAAAACGAGACTACCACTTGATCTATCTTTACAACTCCTCAGTATGTTCCCAAAAGACTTACAGTCAGCATATTATAGAATATCTACATGCCTGTGTTTATAGTGGCACAATTTACAATAGCTGAACTATGGAAATAGCCTAGGTGTCCATCAGTATATGAACTGATAAATAAAAATGTGGCATATATACACAGCCATAAAGAATGAAATATTATTTGCAGGGAAATGGATGGAAATGGAGACCATTGTGTTAAATAAATAGTGCAGATTTAGAAAGACAAATGTTGCGTGCTTTTAAATATATGGAATCCAAAAAAATTAGAGGAGAAAAAGAAAGAGATGAAAGTAATGTAGAAGGGAACTCTTAGAAAAGAGGAAGCAGATTGGAAAGGAGAGAAAAGGGGGAAAAGGACAATAGAGAGGTAAAAATAATCAAAGTATGCTGTGCACATGTGTGAATATACTAAAATGAAACACATTTTTCTGTATAACCAACAAGCACTAATAAAAAATTGTAAATTGATTTGTGGTTTTTAAGTATATTTTGACAATCAAATGAAATACATATCAAAAACAGTAGTAAATAGATATCCAATTACAAACTGGAAAGATACTGTAAGACATTTCATCAAAGAGAACATACAGATATCAAATAAGCATATGAAAAGATGTTCATCTTCACTGGCATTAGGGAAATGTAAATTAAAACCACAAGGAGCTCTCACCATACACCTATCAGAATGGCTCAAGTAAGAAATGATGACACCACCCACACAGGCAAGCCATATCACTAATAGGTCACCATGACGATGGACAATGGTACAGCCACTCTAGACAACAGCTTGGCAGTTTCTCAGAAAGCTAAACATGCAGATACCGTATAACCTGCCAACTGAGTGTGCTAGAGAAATGAACACTTACATTTACACAAAAACCTGTATGCAAATATTCATAGCAGCTTCATTCACAATAGCCCAACACTGATGAGTAAAGTATACACGAGATTTCCTCTGCACTATTTCTTACAACTGCATGTGAAGCTATAATTATTTAAAAATAAAAAGTTTAATTAAAAAAAAAAACTTCAAGCCCGACGTTATCTTCCTATATTTCAATGAGATTTGGTGGGAAATCAGTACTTGTTAACAGGCTATTTGGAAGAGAAAAGGGAGAAGAAAGAAGGAATGAAGGAAAGGTGTGGGGGAGGAAAGAAGGGATGTTTGGGAGCATAGGAGAAGGCAGGGGAAAAAGAGAAAAATAGCAATGGACCTTGCAAAAGATTGTTCTATGGGATAGTCTAGGGGAAATGGAGGCAGGAAGAACAGCTTGGAGGTTCTGGAGGGGTTCAAGGAGGTGAAATAAAATACCTTTGATAATGGAGAGGAAACTGCCCCCTTCTCAATAAAGAACATTAATTTACTCAATAGGAACCCTTCAAGAATTCCTCTTGGCATGACGTTCCTGGAGTGTCCAAGAAAAATAGATGGCCCACTGGGCATAATTTTGCAAATTTAAAAGTTCAAACACAATCTCCCTATCTGCTCCAGCACATGTGTGTCCTTGCAACATGATATTTATGATGTGAATTGGGCTGATTAAATCCATTTTCGGGTTCAGGGATTTGCACAACCTAAATATCCTAGTTCTCAGGGAATGAGGAGCTTCATATTTCCTTTGCATACTTAGTCTTACTAACATCAATAGGAAGTTGTGAGTAATAAGGGGAACTTGGCGAAGAGGCCAGGGGGTGGGATTTAGCTGTGCACAGCTGAGCATCGACCTGAATCCAAGGTTCCTTGGTCGGGATTTCATGGAATTCTTTTATGAGTTCCCACCTGGGGCTTGCATGCACAAATGGTACATATATGAGAAGGCGTGACATGAGAAGTTCCTCAAAGTTAGTAAACACAGAAAGGATGGATGCTGGAGGTAGGGTGAACTCCACCATGGACTCTAAAGGAAGCCAACATTCCTACTAGAGACTAGAAAAGAAATGGTAAATGACCCAATGAATTTGACTCAATGCTGAACCTGAAGATCATTGCAGATACCAGGATTGAACTCAGATCCAAGCTAAAAAGAAAAGTACCATGAGATAGGAAAAATTACTATCCTCTTACTCTAGCAGACCCTATATTACATAAAGTCAAATGAGTTAGGACCCCCAAAATGAACAAACCAACTTTTTTAAAAGAGACCAAGAAAGATCCATGGAGTATGTTAGCTTCACTCTGGGCAACGGGATTGGACAGATATTTGAATACAGTACAGAGCTGGCGAAACTTTAAGTGAAGAATCGCCAGTGAAGTTGGACTTATCCAATTGTTTATTCCTCTTTATTAACATCAGGCTGGAATTGTAGTATCAGGCCAAATAATGACGTAAAGCTCAAGAAAAGGAATGCTGCTAATTGCCAAATTTGTCATGGAATTATCACATTTTCTGTTTCAGTATTAAGCACCAGGGGACATACTAAATAAAAGTGCTAAAGGAAATGTAGATCAGTGTTCCCACAATGGTTGAGGTAGGAAAGATTCAGAAGACAGGGCATTACATCCCTGAAAATAGACAGCTTTGAGGAAATAATTAATATAAATGTAATTAGTGTTGCACCCATAATGAGCTAATTTCTGCACATAAAAGTGAAAATATAATAGATGTAAGAGATGGCATACACATAGTTCTTCCCTAAAGATTTAGGCAAATCTTTTCTTAGGATTCTGTCTTGACCTCCAGTTTGTCACTGCCTCCCTGCTGTTTCATCTTGGTGCAAGTCATAATACTCTTTCTAGATTGCTGATATTTTATTTTTAGGTAACTGTATAGTTTAGCTTTGCTCCCCACCATTCCAAACATATGGAAGCAATTAATTCATTTTCTTTGCCATCATTAGGATAGGAATCCTAGGATATTCTACATGTAACTTCATCATAGGTTTCCCTTAACTAATTACATAATATCTAACCCATTTTCTTAAAAGTACAACTTGCTAGTTAAGAAATAAAGAACAGCATTGCTTATAATAAACTCTGCATGCTACACTGTAATTTAAACTGTACTGTTATGTATGGTGAAGGACTGAAAGTTTAGAGTTACTCCCCTTGGCAAACATTTTTTTTAAGGATTGGTTAAATAAGCAGTACAGAAACCAGATGTCATTTGGTAAGAGTATCTGAATGACCAAAAATTTGCTGTCTGGGTATTTTTTTCCTTTATAAAAACAAGAAAAATTCTTTGGATTTATATCATATTTAGCAGCTGTGAAACAGTACAAACATCTGTTTGTACCTATGGGGAGCTGACCCGCGAGGCCCCTGCCTCTTAATCACCAAGCATCGGGCCAGTCTCACATGCACAGTTTATTGTTTTCTTTGCCATTGCCTCCCGCACTTCAAAGTTTTCATACACTCATGTGCTATTGGCAGAATGGAGGAACTAATCCATTCACAATAAGACCAGATGATTAGAATTTTTTGACACATGATCACAGCATTCTCTCCACCCAGCCTGTGCCCAGAAACTCAGTCATATTTGCCTCTGCCTTCATTTCGGAGTGTCCACACTTACTCCAAATAATGCAAGATTTATGAGCCTCAAGCATGATTGTAGTAGCACACACACCAGTCTGCGCAAGGCCTACAGTCATCATCCGGGGTCACAATCTTTAAAAACCATCTTTAAATGATTTTTCCCTTTTTTTATAGGAGTACAGACATTACATTAGCTCTTATTTTGGAATTTTTCTATTAGGAGTTTGCTATGGTTTTTAAAGAGCAATAACAACAACAACAACAAAGTTACCACACTTGCACACCCAGGGAATATCAGTTTCTAAAAGCCAACATTTTTACCACACTTTATAAATAAGGAAAGTACGCTGAATTGGAATTGAAGCTTGCCAGGTCAAATCAGCTGCTTTATTTATACACTCTTTTTTTTAATATGTACAGAGTCTGCCAAATAAAGCATTCCTATTGCAAAAAAAAAAAAAAGGTAAGAATCAGCTGCATTTTTATATATTAAAAAAACTAATTAAAACAAAGTGTCCTTTCACTGATTTTCATTACAAAGAAGATGTAATCTGAATACTAATGTTACTTATGAGACAATCCCTCCTAGAAATGATCTATTAATAAGATAATAATAAATTATCTGTAACAATTGACTCATGATGGATAAATGCCTTTGGTAGCCCCTGTAATTCTCTGTACTATGTAGCATTTACACTGTACTTTAGAAACAAAAAGAGAGGTGGTATTATAGCTGTATTTTCAACATGTAGAATTTCTCTAATTCAAATATTCCAACTGCCCCTACAGAGTGTAGTGGGAGGGGTATGTACCCAACAAATTTTAGGCATAGCAATATCCAGAAACTTGAATAAAAATGCTAAGGTAAAAACCATATGGACAACACCTCCCTTTTCATCCTGCTGAGTTCAAAGCACTTTTGTAACTTGATGACACACTTATTAAGAAAGACTAGACCTTGGATATGCCTCATCTTTATAAACAGTATGGTCTGATGTACGTATTTTGAATCTGGGATCCATAAAACAAGAATAATTCTCAAGATACCAGTAGGTGTTCCTGGGAAAAAATGATTCCACAGTCAATTAAATTTGAGAAACACTCACAAAATATCCCCTTTTTGGCTAAAGACAAGGCTTATAAGCAAATTAAAAGCTCTAAAATGTACTATAGTAAAGGCATCTCATATTATTATTACTTGTAATACGTTAGGAAAACTTTAAGACATAAGAAAGTATAAAGAATAATGAGATAAAGGCCAGGGATTTAGCTCAGTGGTTCCAGCGCCTGCCAAGTTTAATTCCCAGTACCAAAAAAAAAAAAAAAAAAAAAAAAGAATAATGAGATAAACCCATGTTCGCACCAACTAGATTAAGAGGTAAATATTACAAATACAGGGCTGGGGATTTAGCTCAGTGGTTTCGCCGCCTGCTGCGCAAGCACAAGGACCCGAGTTCGATCCCCGGTACAAAAAAAAACCAGAAACAAATACAATCAATTGCTCAGTGTGTGCATTCCTCACCACATTTCTTCTATCTCTCAGAGGCAGTAAATACTAAATGTGTGTATATTGTGTATGCGTTTATTAATATCTTTACCATCTTTCTATGTATTCCCAAACAATGCTATACTGTTTTGTGCTTTAAACTTTTACATAAATGTTATAACACTGTAAGTATTATTCTGTTTATTCTTTTGGAGAGGGGAACTCAATACTATATCATGAGATTTTAATATATGTAGTTCAAGTTCATTTTCAGTGTTATATGGTATTGTATATACATTTGTTTATCTAGTCTCCTGTTGAACACTTAGGTTGTTTCCCTTTTTCCCAGTTACAAGCAGTAATTACTAATTGTGGTGTATGAATAGACAGAGGAACCCAGTGGGATAGAGTAAAGCGGCAAGGACAGATCATTCATGTGTGGAAATTTCACTTCCGGTACAAGTGATTCCTAGTGATCAACTGGCTCAGGGATAATTATTGATCTATGAGGGGAAAAAAGTTAGATCCTTACATCACACCATATACCCCAAGTCATTTTAGGTTCATTACATTATGAACTCTAACCATAGTTTGTTGAAAAGAAAATTTGTGTTATGTTTCTTTTTTGTAAGAATTTTTTATTATATCTGTACTGAGTACTTTGACAATAATGATACACAATGTATTAACTATCATTATTCTCATATTACTTGGTTATAAAAATTTGTTTTATTTTTTATAAAATGAAAAAGAAAATATAGAAGAATATATGAAAGTATGGAAAAATTTCTAAAACATCAAAAGCCTAAATTATGAAAAAATTAACAAATAAGTCTACAATTTAATTTAAAACTTCTCTTCATCCAAAAATACTGCAAAAAAAGTAAAATGACAAGTCCCAGACTGCAAAAACACTTGAGTAATACAGGGTTTGAATGTCAAATATATGAAAATACTTGAAATTGTATTCAAGCAGCATTTTCTAAATTATTTGGCCCTTATTTAAAGGAATACTTATTGACATTTCATAAAAAGTTTCCACTAGGGTATAGTGTGGGAAAAAATCTTGCATTATGCAAAAGCATCAAACTTGAAAAAGACTTTATCTTAGGTCCTTTACTGAGCTCTTTATTCTTCAGAATAGTGGCATTAGACAAACAATTCCCAAATCTGGGCATTGATGTTTCACCTAAAATGTGGAAATTAGTTCTATCTTTAGTACACAAAGGTAAACATCATAGAATCTGGAGACTGGACCAACATCTTCAAGACCACATTGAACTGACATATAAACACCTTTCAATGGCCTCTAAGAAATCCTTACCTTACCAACAGTAGTAAGAGATAATTTAGGGGTTAAGTAGAGAAATCAATTTTGGGCAAATTCTGACTGAAAGATGTTCTATTATGCAAACATCTTCTCATGCTATTTATTCTATTTCTCACTACCAAATACAACTACCACGTGTCTACCATTTAGATAGAAAAATAAAAGAGACAAACCACCTCTGAAGATGCAATTGAGTTAAACTTTCAAACACATTCTTGCTATCTAACTATTTCTTTACATCTACATGTTGGCCACATAGATGGGCCACAGTGCTCAGGGGAAATAAGAGGCGTGAGAGTTTGAAACATAAATAAAGTACAAAAAACAATTTTACCAATATTTTCAATTCCAAAGTTATCCTAACATACTGACAAAAAAATCTCAAACAAGAGATGAATCTAACAGTTTTATTCTTGCATCAAGAGTTTACAAATGCTTATGTGAGAAGCCGTCTTGAATGCAAGAGCAGAATCTTCATTTGCATAGGAAATAAAGGTAATTGGTTCTCTTTTAAAATAGAAAGTCGGGCTGAGGATTTAGCTCAGTGGTTTCACTGCCTCCTTCGCAAGCACAAGGACCCGAGTTTGATCCCTGGCACCAAAAAAAATAAAAATAGAAATAAAGTAAAAATAAAGAAATAAAATAGAAAGTCTATATTTTGTAATATTAAAGCAAAAAGACAATACATAATACATACAAAGGAATCACCTATAGCTCAGACATAGGTGGCCGATTAATGAATTATAATGAGAAACAAGCTTAAAATAAGTAGTTGGTTTATTTTAAATACATGAAAATTAACTTTGCAATTTCAATTTCCACTAACAGTACATCTAAGAATGTTTTTCCTTTTAAAATCATGAATAGAATGTAATAAATGTTTTATTAGCAAGAAAGTATGAATCTGCAAAGATTAAAATGAATCTTCTAAAGTTATCCTAAACTTTTGAGTTTGTCTGATGAACCCCGACCTTCTATTTTCATGACTTATTGGAGATAAATCACCATAAGCCTTTTGTGTTTCTAAATGTCTTTGGAAAAGGCTCTACTTACCCTTTGTCTATTTTCTTCTTCTTCTTCTTCTTCTTCTTCTTCTTCTTCTTCTTCTTCTTCTTCTTCTTCTTCTTCTTCTTCTTCTTCTTCTTCTTCTTTCTTTTTTGTACCTGGGATCGAACTGACCTTGCACCACTGAGCTACATCCCCCGACCCACTTGCCCTTTGTCTTAACCCATCTTTTTAATAATGCTTGTCTACTGAACAGTCTTGGAAAATACAGATAATGTCTCCTGGCAAAGCAAAGACCAGACAAGTTTATGTCCACTTAATATAGATAATGTCTCTCTCGAGAGCAAAAAGTATTAACCTTTCTATGGCCAATATAAAAGATTGGGGCTCCCTAAGCTCAGGGTCCCTCTCCAGTAACACCATTCATCACATCATGTAACAAATGTCACCTGTCCCTCTTCACATCATCCCATGGGAACTGGGGTTGAGTAACAAGTGCAAAATGCTGACATCAGGCTACTTCTATGACTATAATTAAAAACAAAAATAGAGAACAAACAAACAAACAAAATCTGCACTGTCCTTAACCTTTGGCTCAAGATTTTCACATTCTTTATTAGAATCTCTGAAATTTGATAGCTTGATAGTAGAATAAAAAGAGGGTAAAAATTTCATGTTTGGACAGTGGCTACCTGGGGATTGATCCCAGAGAGAAACAATAGTTGGACAACACCTTTTAGAAATAAACCCACTGTGTAGAAAGAGACAGCACGAGACTGGGCACCAGAGTGAAATGAATAAGTTATCCAAAAGGATCCACAACCAGACACTCTCTTTTACATGGGTTTCCAGTTTTATCTACTTGTGTGGACAAAACAAAACAAAAACAGCCTTAAATGGAGAAGTCAATAATCTGAACATCAAACATCACGATAGCCTCTATGTGGCCAGCTGAAGTCATCATAATACCTCTGTGCAGAAACAAAATATCAATCCAGGCCTAAAGAATGTCCAACCGTTAGGGGGAAAACCCACACAAAACACCCAGGGAAAGGAAATGCTGTGAGAAAGAACGAGTAGATACAACAGATACCAAAATGAGAACCACAAAAGGGTCAGGTACAGTAGCCATCATAAGGTAGCACATACATTTATTTAATCCATTTAAAGAAATAACAGAGACATGAAAATATGAATAAGAACTTTAAAAATAATTTTTAGACCAGCCGCCAGCTTAGCCGCCCAGTCAGAGCGGTCGCGGGGGACCAGGCCCTGCTCCATCTGGCTTGCCCCACCCACTTGCAACCAGAAGACTGTGAGGACCCCCGGGCACACCCACCAGCTGCCAGCTTAGCTGCGCGGGCACCTGCAACAACAGCCCCCCACACACACACACACCAGCCTCTGGCCTCTTGGCTATGCTGCTACCTGGTTCCACACTACAGAGGCACAGGGGGACATAAAGGCCACTGTCCTGAGAGGCAGAAGTGAACAAAAGAGAGAGGGACTCTCTCAGGCTCCCTGATGATAACTGAAGCCCACTGGAAAAGTGAAGAGAATCTCTGCAATAAAGGCACACCAGAGCACCGTGCATGGTAAGTTGAAGGGATCATTACCTCCCATGGGAACCTGGACTATCTTCAGGGGAAGGGCAGCTGGAACCTGCAGTAGAACCTTGCAGAGTTCAACCCTACAGGAGGACAGGGAGCTCAACTTGGGACTAGCAGCCAGAAATCTGCCTGAATCTCACGAGTCTGTGATGGGCTTACTGAGACTCATTGACCTATAGCCGCACACTGCTGCCCATGTTGTCTATTGTGACAGGAGAGACATACCCTGAAAGAGACCCTTCGTTTTCATCTTTTATTTGTTACTTCCAAAATTACCACAATTTTTTTGCTCTTATTTTTAATTTTTTCATTCTTTTTCTACTCTTTTAAAAATTTTTTTTTCTCTTTTTTCTCTTTCTCTCTCTCTGCCTTGCTCCCTTGCTGTCCCACATTGTTCTTCATCTCCCTTTGTGTTCCTGTTCTGGCCCTAATTCATATTTCTTCTTTATTTTTCGCTTCCTCTCTTTTCTTCTCTCACCTGTGCCCTCTGGACTCACTGCTAACCTTCCCCTATCCCTCTACCTACCTATTCCTCCCTCCCCAACTCCTTCTAACTTCCCATCCCTAAGGGTAAAGTTGCTATATTGAAGAGTTTATTCACTATAAACATATGTTGGATTGGTCCTTGATCTTGATTTAATTCACACAGTTAAAGGTGATAGGTTAATAACTACCACAAATTGTCATTTTCTAAAAGGTACTTGATGCTATTGTGTTGCTGATTTTATCACTTGGGCTAAGGTGTTACAAAAAACACCTGAGAAATTTCATGAACACCAAACCAGCATGCCAAACAATTCTAAGCAATATCCTAGAAAAAGACAATGAAGGTCACAACTCCATGAGGCCCAACAGAGGGAAGCCACCAGGCAAGGTAAGAAACTAAAGGGAAAGGGGGAAAAAATGAGAAATAAAAGAGCCAACAAAAGTAAATCATGACAAGGATGACTCAATATCTATCAATTATAACTATCAAGTTTAATGGCCTGAATTCACCAATCAAAAGAAATAGACTAACAGAATGGATTAAGAAGCAAAATCCAGCAATATGTTGTATACAAGAAACACACCTAACTCAAAAAGAAATATATAGACTGAAAGAAAAAGGATGGAGAACAGTTCTCCATGCCATAGGAACCCAGAAAAAAGCAGGGATAGCAATCTTATTTCCAGACAAAGTAGATTTCAAACCAAAACTAATTAAGAGAGACAAAGATGGTCACTACATCCTTGTGAAGGGAACAGTCCAAGAGGAAGAGATGACAATCATAAATATATATGCACCAAATATGAATGCCCCCAACTATACAAAACAGATATTAATGGACATGAAAAACCAAATAAGCACTAAAACAATCATAGTGAGGGACTTCAATACCCCATTATCACAAATAGACAGAACATCTAGACAAAAAATTAACAAAGAAAGTTTAGAACTGAACAAAGCTATTGAACAAATGGACTTAATAAATGTTTACAGAGTGTTCCACACCACAAAATCAGAATACACATTCTTTTTGGCTGCACATGGGTTATTCTCCAAAATAGACCACATGCTAGCTCATAGGACATATCTAAGTAAATGTAAAAGAAGTGAAGTTACCCCCTGTATATTATCAGACCATAGTGCAATAAAATTGGAGATTAATAACATAAGAAACTGCAAAACTCCCACAAACACATGGAAATTAAATAATACCCTCCTGAACAACCAATGGGTAACAGAGGAAATTAAAGAAGAAATTAGACAGTTTCTACAAGTAAATGATAATGCCAGTCCAACATACAGGAATCAATGGGACACAATGGAAGCAGTTCTATGCGAGAAATTCATAGCAGTGAATGCCCATATTAGGAAAACAGCGATAACTCAAATAAATAACCTAATGCAGAACCTCAAGCTCCTAGAAAAAGAAGAGCACAACAAACCCAAAGCTCACACAAGAGAGGAAATTATAAAGATCAGAGCAGAAATCAATGCAATGGAGACTAAGAGAACAATACAAAAAATCAATGAATCAAAGAGGTGGTTTTTTGAAAGAATAAATAAAATCAATAAACCCTTAGCCAACCTTATCAACAAAAGGAAAGAAAAGGCTCAAATCCATGCAATTAAGAATGAAAAAGGCGAAGTCACAACAGACGCAGCAGAAATCCAGAGGATCATCAATACCTACTTCGAGAACCTGTACTCCAATAAAATGGAAAACACAGAAGAAATGGACAGATTCCTAGATACATACGAATTGCCAAAGTTAAATGAAGAGGATATAGAAATTCTAAATACCCCAATTACAATGACTGAAATTAAAAATATAATAAAAAAATTTACCAACAAAGAAAGCCCAGGTCCTGATGGCTTCACTGCTGAATTCTACAAGACATTTAATGAAGAACTATCACCATCACTCTTTAAACTCATCAAGGAAATTGAAAGGGAAGCAAGGCTTCCAAATTCATTCATGGAAGCAAGTATTACTTTGAATCCAAAACCAGGGAAAGACCCAACCCAAAAAGAGAACTACAGGCCAATCTTGCTAATGAACATAGAATACAGAGGGTCATCAAGAAGATCATACCTCCTTACCAAGTTGGATTTATCCCAGGGATGCAAGGATGAGTCAACATTCCTAAATCAATAAATGTAATACACTATATTAACAGAGTCATGGACAAAAACCATATGACCATCTCAATAGATGCAGAAAAGGCATTTGACAAAATCCAACACCCATTCATGATAAAAACCCTACAGAAAATTGGAATAGAAGGTCTTTATGTCAACTTAATTAAGGCTATCTATGAAAAACCAACAGCCAACATCATACTAAATGGTCAAAAATGGAAAACTTGGGCTGGGGATTTAGCTCAGTGGTTCCACTGCCTGACTTGGAAGTGCAAGGACCCGAGTTTGATCCCCAGTACCAAAAAAAAAAAAAATGGAAAACTTTCATGCTACAATCAGGAACAAGACAAGAATGCCCACTATCACCAATCCTGTTCAATATTGTTCTGGAAACATTAGCCACAGAAATTAGAAAAGAGAAATAAATAAAAGGAATAAAGATAGGAAAGGAAGAAGTTAAACTGTCATTATTTGCTGATGATATGATATTTTACATAGAAGATCCAAAATACTCTGCCAAAACACTCCTCAACTTAATTGACAGATTCAGTAGAGTCACTGGATATAAGGTCAACACTTAAAAAACAATAGCCTTTTTATACACAAATAATGGATTCACTGAGAGAGAAATTAGGGAAACAATTCCTTTTACAAAAACATCCAAAAAAATGAAATATCTAGGAATCAGTCTAACAAAGGAAACAAAAGACCTCGACACTGAAAACTACAGCACCCTGAAAAAGGAGATCGAAGAGGATATAAGAAAATGGAAAGACATCCCTTGTTCCTGTGTAGGAAGAACCAATCTAGTGAAAATGGTCATACTTCCAAAACTACTATATAGATTTAATGCAATACCGATTGAAATTCCAATAATATACTTCACAGAACTAGAGAAAACAATCCAAAAATTCATTCACAACCAGAAGAGACCAAGAATAGCAAAAGCAATTCTTGGCAACAGAGACATGGCTGGGGGTATTACAATTCCCAATGTGAAACTATATTACAAAGCTACTGTGAAAAAAAACAGCATGGTACTGGCAAAGAAACAGACCCAAGGATCAGTGGAATAGATTACAAGATGCAGAAACAACTCCAGATATACTCAGCCACCTCATCTTTGACAAAGGAGCCAACTACCTTCATTGGAGGAAAGATAGCCTATTAAATAAATGGTGTTGGAAAAACTGGATTTCAACCTGTCAGAGATTAAAACTAGACCCATATTTATCACCATGCACTAAACTAAGATCAAAGTGGATTAAAGATCTAAATATTAAGACAGAAACACTAAACATGCTGGAAGATAATTTAGGTAGAACTCTTTTTATTTTGGTACTGGGGATCAAACTTGGGACCTTGCACTTTCGAGGCAGGTGCTGAACCACTGACCTAAATCTCCAGCCCCTAGGTAGAACTCTTGAAGTTATTGGCATAGGAAAAGACTTTATGAACAAAAAACATCAGTAGCACAGGAACCAGCACAAAGAATCAACAACTGGGATCTCATCTTATTAAAAAGCTTCTGCACTGCAAGAGAAACCAACAGAGCTAAGAGACAGCCTACAATGTGGGAAAAAAATTTTACCAGCTGCACCTCAGACAAAGGACTACTATCTAGAATATATAAAGAACTGAAAAAAACCAGACTCCCCAAATTCAAAGACCCAATTCAAAAATGGGCATCTGAAAAGAGCAGAAATTTCTCACACAAAGAAGTAAAAGCAGCAAATAAATATATGAAAAAATGTTCAACATCACTGGTCATTCGAGAGATGCAAATGAAAACAACACTGAGATTCCACCTCACCCTAGAAAGAATGGCTGCTATTGTGAAATCAACCAATAACAAATGCTGGAGGGGGTGTGGGGAGAAAGGAACCCTTCTCCATTGTTGGTGGGAGTGCAGACTGGTGCAACCACTGTGGAAATCAGTATGGAGATAACTCAAAGAACTAGGGCTAGAGGTCTCATTTGACCCCACTATTCCCCTGCTGGGTATCTTCCCCAAAGAATTAAAAGAATCATACCATAGCCATATATGTGCATCCATGTTTATAGGAGCACAGTTTGTAATAGATAAATGTTGGAAACAGCCCAAGTGCCCATCAACTGGAAAATGGATAAAGAAGATGTGGGGTTTTTATAAAATGGAGTACTACTTAGCCATAAAGAATGAGAAACTACAGACATTTATAGCTAAATGGATGCATATTGAGACCATCCTCTTAAGTGAAATAAATAGGACACACATGTGTAAATCCTAAATAGTTTCTCTAGTGTGAGAAACTGAGAGTGTAATTAAGGATTAAAATGATTAAAATGAATAACTGATAATTTGAAATAGGAAGAAAAGGTTCAAATGGGAAGGGGTGGCAGAAGGGAAAGGGGAGAGATCAGAGTTACAAGCTGGAATCTGGAAAGAATCCATATATAGATTGTGTTTAAAACTGTAGGAAGATCCCTGGTACCAAAATAAAACAAAACTGTAGGAAGAGATGTAGATAGAGACTAGGCTGGAGCTCATCAGTGGGTTGGGAAGGAAGAGTCACTGAGATCAAAGGAAAGAAGGGTGTGTTTCCAGAAGAAGCTCATACAGCTATGTACAGTACACAGTACTCGATAGTGTGATAAATGACTGTTACTGTTTTAGATACTTATCATAACATGCTGTGCTTTTCATCCTTTACAGCATAATTCTACTTATATAAAAGAGTTTACTGTAAAACAGTGTGCTGCTATGCCAGTGGTAGCCTCATGTATCTCGTGTTTAACTGCATATTTGGATAATATCAAGGGGCCACGAGAGATGATTGATGTATACCTTCTCAGTTTGCACTTAGAAGTTGGCACTCTGTGTGGTACTTTGTGATACACATGGATGAAATTGCTTAATAACATATTTCTCAGATTATATTTCCATCACATGTCACATGACTATTGAAATTTAAATTTAAAAACTTTGGCCTATGTGGAGCCTACTAGCTAATTAGAATTTTTTTCCAGACTACTATTCGCTCAATATTAGTTTTGAAAATCTTTCTAAAACAAATCACATCCTTTGATGTCTTGTTAATACTTGAGATTTTTTTTAATTATATGGAAAAATGTTTAAGTATTTTTCAGTTTTGCTTTGGTTGAGTTCTATTTTATTTGAATATTATTATAGTTTTTTCCCTTGCATTGCTTTTCTTTGAATAATTTTAATTTTTGTATATGTGTGTGTTTAGTCGATGATAATAGAGTTATACATTTTTAAAATATAAAAAAGAAAAAGAATTTAAAAAATAATTTTTAATATTCAAACACATTAGAAGAACCAAATGAAATCAATTAAAATTTAAAAAGGGAAAAATCAAAGGTATAAAGATGAATAAATTCTGGAATACTGAAAAATCAAAGCATGGGTATTAATTAATTTGACTATAATCATCATTGACATGGTGTATACATATATTTTTAAAACTGGGCAGCAGTTATGTAAAAGGTAAGTTTTGGTCACGTGACAAGATGCTACATGCCCTTTGGGATCTAAAAGAAAAAATGCGTTCAGCAAATCTAAGTCAAATTGCCTGAAACAATAAACAAGTATATTGGCTTACTCAGAAAAGTTAGAAGCTCAATTCAAGATGAAACAGCACATTAGATAATACTAGAGCTAATTATTAAACTGAAAGGCAAAACTAAGGAAATGCAGAAATGTGAGGCTAAGAGGGGGAAAATGTTAAATCCTAAGAAGAAAATACAAGATAAAGTGAGAAATTCTAATATTTGTCTAGAAAGATGGGAATGAGGTAGAAACCAAGAGATAATAGCTGAGGATTTGCCAGAATTGTTGAAAAATACTAATTCTGAGATTATGAAAACCCAGAAAATCACAAGAAAGATTTATATATAATATATAATATCTGTTATATCTATTTGTCTATTATACATATTATATATATTTCTAGACTTACAATAGCAGTAATTAAGAATATAAACATTCGAAAGTTCTCTTTCTAATGAGGCAAAGAGAAAATGCATTATGTAAAACAAAATAACAACTAGACTGATAGCTGTTTCTTCTCAACAGCCACAATGTCACCAAACATTGGAACGATTTGCTAAAAGACAGTAAGTCTCAAACTAGAATTCCATACCCAGTGAATAATCTCTTTAGAACAAAAGGAAAAAAACAAGGGCTTTTCTCAGGTTCATAGAAACCAAGACAAAAATAGATTTGTTACCTTTTGTCCTACAGATCTCACTAGAGAAGCAGTCTAAATTATTTATTTGAAGCAGAAGGGATCAAGGAGTGAGGTAGTAAAAATACACTCTGTGAGATAAGTGCGTAGATCTGACTCAGTTGTTACAAGCAAGAGCAGTTTTGCTCCCTCGGGGAGACCTCTGACAATGGCTGGAAACATTGTGACAATTCAGGGAAGAACGGCATCCTAGAGAGGCCACTTGGGGTACAGAGCAGACAGCAACCGTAGCCAACAGCGCCTCGCTCAGTGTCTGCAGTACTAAGGTTGGGAAATGCTGATATAAATTAATATAATACACTGCTAACAGCAATTTGTCTTGTGCAGTTAGAACTAAAATACGCTACAAAACGGTATTTTAAGACCATGATATAATTTGGAAAGATGGAAGAGATCTTGACTAACTGTATGCTTTGTAAGTTATGTGATCATATTCAAGTATTATAAGTGACTACTAAATAAATGAACACACACTAGAAGCTGAATATTCTCTAACCTAGCATATGAGGATGCAAAGTGAGAAAGTAAACAGGAAATGAGAAAGGAACAATAAAACTAAAAACATAGAAAAAAGAGTAAGCAATATGGCAGAAATCAGTAATCAAAATAACTATGGATATCTTAAAACTTAGTCTAGAGGGAATAAGAATTCCAGCTAAATACTGTTCACAAGAGATACATACAAAACATCAGGGCACAGAACTGGGAAAAATTAAAGAATAAAAGATACACAAGGCGCATGCTGTCTTCCAAAAATAGGGTTTCTGTATTACACTGATGCTAGACAAAACAGGCTTAAGGCAAATGAAAAGGTCACTACATAGTACTAAAGAAATTAAACACAACATGAAGTTAATTCTAAGCTTGCACTTATCAATGTAACCTAATAAATATTCTTTAAATAGGCAAAACTACAAGGAAATTTAAGAAATCTATCAGTCAATTTTTAATGTACCCCTCTCGCATGAAGCAAAAGTAAAATCAGCAATGATAGCAGAAGATTTGAAACAAACATTTATAGAATAATGTATCCATACTTGGGGATGAGTTGATTTTTATGCACATTTAGAACTTTTAAAAAATAACCACAAGCTACGACAAGCCACGACAAATCACTAAAGAGTTGTCATCATGACCCATTTTCATTTCCCATAGTGAAAATAATGTAAGGAAAAATTACAAAAAGGTAGTCCTGTAAGTCTGACAGTTGGAAAATTTTAACTACCTCCTGGATAAAAGTACAAAATACAAATGGAAACTAAAATGTTTATAATGTTTCCATTCTAGTTCAGTGTAAAACAACTGTGGAACTAAGGAAAAGTGATACCTAGACAAAAAATTTTACCTAAAATCATATAGGAAGAGGATAAAAAACAGTAAAAATTACAACGTTAAAAAAGATCAAAGAAAACAAAAAATAAGAGAAGAAGGTAATGAAATAGAAAACAAAAACAAAATAGACTGGACAAAGCTGAATGCTGGGCCTTCAAAAAACAAACTCTTGAAACTGACAAAATTCTGGCAAAATCAGTCAAGAAAAAGGAAGCGCCAGGGATTTAGCTCAGTGGTTCTGCCGCTTGCCTTCCAAGTGCAAGGTCCCGAATTCGATCCCTGGTACCAAAAAGAAAAAGAGAAAGAAAAAGGAAGCAAAACCTAAGTAAACAATATTAGGAATGAAAATGAGGACATATCTGTAGATAGTGCAGAGACATAACAAGAGATACAAACAACTTTATGCCAATAAACATTAAAAGCTTCAACAAAATGGATGTTACTAAAGAAATACAAACCACCAAAAACAAATCATGAAGAAATATGAAAGTGGATAATACCATAAAAATTGAAGAAATTGAATTAGTAGATAAATATCTTTCCAAAATGAAAACATCAGGCATAAGAAACTTCACAGGAAAGTTCCTTCCAACATCCAAACAGCAAGTTATTATAATCATATACAAATTCTTTCAAGAATGACAAAAGAGAAAACTCTCCCCAGTGTATTGAATGAGGCTAATATTCCTGGAACATCAGAATAAATAAGAGTAATACAAAAATCAAATCTCCCAGACTAATCTCAGTCATACCTAATATAAAAATTCTTAGCAATACATTAGCATCTAAGTCTGGCAATGCATAATAAATATAATGTCTCATGTCTAAGTAGGGTTCTCCCAGACATCCAACGGTGCTTCATTATTAGAAAATGTATTAATATAATTTACCAAATTAGTAGATTAGAGGAGGAAACAATATAACTAATTCAATAGATGTAGAAAATGCATTTGATAAAACTTGGCACATCTTTTCATAATTCAAAATATAGATATTGAATAAAATGCTTTTAAACTGATAGAAGACATCTACTACATTATATCTATGGTATAAATATATATACTGTATATGTATATACTTATGCTTATGTAATATATATCATATATAATTTATAAATTTATATTATACTTTGTAATATTTATATATAAAATACCCATACAATATATGTTATATATATCATGTTATATATAAAAGAAGTTGTATCTTAATGATCAAATATTAAAAATTTCCAAAAAAAAAAAAGAAATATTTATCCCCCTCCCTGGGCTGGGGATTTAGCTCAGTGGTGCTGCTGCCTGCCTCACAAGTGCAAGGTCCTGAGTTCAATCCCCAGTACCAAAAAAAAAAAAAAATTTAAAAACCATAACCAAAATGCCTACTCTAATCTCAACAGTTTGGAGATGTATGGAAAAACCTAGAGCATGTAATATGACAAGAAAAAGAAAGGAAGAAGGATTAGAAAGAATAAAGCCTGGGTATCACTGGTCAGTGATACAAACAACTTTTTGAGACACCTGAAAGAATTTCTACATAAGTTATGAGAATGAACTTTAGCAAGCTTCTGGATGCAAAATCAAAATTAATTCAGCAACAAGTTGAAGAAAAAATATATCCTATATATGAAAATTTTTGTATTATTTAGTACAAAAACAAAAATGATAAAGTAGTGTACCTAGGAATAAATCTATCAAAATAAATTCAGAGTCAATTATTAAATGAAATCTATATAAACTAAAAGAGATATCACATTCAAGGATAGACTCAGTAATAGAATTACGTCGATATCCTCCAATTGACTTAGAGACCATATAATTTCAGTAAAAGTCTCATAGAATATTTTATGGAATTTATCAAGATGATTTAAAAAATACATAGAAAACCAAAGAATCAAGGATCACTGAAATGCTCTTGAAGAAACGCAAGCTGAGGAGAGAGTGTAGTATTAAAGAGAGACAATAAGATTAGAGGATTCAATAACACTAGAGAATCCAGAAATATAGCCATAATTGTATAAAGATTTATGATAGAGCAGGCAAAGCAAATCAGTAAAGAAAGGACAGAAATATTTAAAGTACGATACTGGAACCAATGGGAAAAACCATATCCATATGGAAAAAAATTAATGAAATTGTTCACACTCTTCATAAATGTTAATTACAAGTGTATACAGGACCATTATGTAACTTTCAGCACACGTCTTAGAAAACTAAATTTATACCCTTGATTAAGGCACTATTTCCCAAGTGTACAAAGAGTCCAAAGAGTAAGAAAAAAATTGATAAATGAAATTGCATTAAAACAAAACCTCTGTTCTTTAAAGGATGTTGTGATCAAAAGTGAAATTACCAGCCACAAACTGGGATAATTTATTTGCCACATGTATAATGGACTCAGGGTTGTAATCAGAGTTGTAAATGAGTCCTAGTAATCAGTGTTAGAAAAATCAAACCCAGTTTAAAAAAAAACAAAACAGGCACATGACCTGGGTTCTCTGCAGAAGAGAAAACAGTGATCAATATGCATATAAACGTGCCAGCCTCACCGACAGGTAGACATGAAAGATTCTTTAGTGTCCCTCGGTTACACCGGGAGTAATGATTCCCACAGTCCTTGCCTTTGTTTTATAAGAAGATAGAGTTGGACAAAAGAGAAATTTTCACAAAATTTGAAAGGTGGAAATGAAATGTGGTTATAACTCTCTCTGTAGGTCTCACTAAGCCAGTGGAGTGACAAACAGATGCAAAAGTATCCACAGGTCCAGCTTAAGCAAGAGTTGTGCCCCACTGCTCACCAGAGGCTCAGGCACTGGGCTGGGAATCCCGGGACACTGCTTCTCCTCTGCTTCCCACAGGGCTCTGCCTGGGTCCGACACTCATCCTGTGATGCTGGCTTCTCAGTCGCCGGCCGGCCGTGACTGTTCCCACACCAGTGCCTCGGGAGGGTGGTCAGTGACCCGGCTCCAACAAGTCAAGCCCACTTCTAGTCCTTCACTTTCCTGGTTCCTTACATGTTCAGATGACTTCTAATTCTTACATAAATCCTTTATCCTGTAACACCTCAGTTTGCTCGCCCGATGGAACACCGATGGAAACTTAGAACGGAGCAAAACAGCAACAGCAAGTGTAGCTTCCTCTTGCCTTCTAGTTCTTCTCCAAGCTCACCTTCATAGAAAGGCCTTTTCTGAAGTTCAATCCTACCCTGGTTCATCACTACCTACCCCTTTTTCCCCACAAATAAGACCTAGCTGAAAAATAATCAGCCTTGAAAATTAGACAGCAAAAATGCCAGCCCCAATCAGCCTGTCTTTGCCTCACCTGCCTTACACAGTAGCCACTGAGCAAGAGAATAGTGACAGCAGGTATTTATTATTTTCAAAGAAACAATGGTAGTTCTTTTCTGTTTTTTTGTTTTGTTTTGGTACCAGACATTGAACTCTGGACCTTGCGCTTGGGAGGCAGGCAGTGGAACCACTGAGCTTAATCCCTGGCCCTACAAAGATAGCTCTTTTGTCTGTTTTAATGTTCTTCCATTCATTCATCTTTCACTCAAGTACGATATAGCTGTCATATACCTGCTATGTCCCCTCTGTATCCCCAATGGAATGTCAGTTAAATTAGGAGACCTTGGAGACTTTCATATTTTTGCTTTCTCTGTTTTATTCACTGCTATATACCTAGCACATATTAGACACTTAATAAATAATGTTACATGAAAAGGAGATTTAATTTCATATCCACTAGATTGGAAAAAATGTCTAAAAGGTCAGAGAATACCAAGTATTGACAAAGATGTAGAGAAAATGGAATATAAATATACTTCAAATACAATCAATCTGAGAATAATGTGGTCTTACCTGAAAACTTAGACATGTACATATCCTAAGACACAGAAATTCCACCTCCAATGACTCGTTGAAGGGAAGAAGCGTAAAACATGCCATGCTTTTTTAAAAGGAATACTATATGCAGCAATGAAAATGAAGGAATTACATTAGTACACATAAAAATTAATCTTGAGCATAAAATTGAGCAAAAAAAGAAATTTATAGAAGCCTGGGTCATTATTCCATTACTATAAAGTTCAAAAGTATGAAAAACAAAATATTATATTTTATAAATAGGTTAAAATAATAAAAGGAAATAAACAAGAGATACAAAATTTAGGCTAATGGATGTTGGTAGGGCAGGGAAAGGGATGGAATTAAGGAAAAGCCCCTGGAATTTTCCAGGAGATTTGTAATATGTTATTTCTTGAGCTGGATGATGTGATAGGGGGTATTAATTTGTATATATTTAATATTTTACCTAAATTTTAATTTTAAAAATTATTTTTGCCAAATAGATTATAATCGTCCTAGAAATATGAAAACTTTATCATCAACTAGGATAGCCAAATTGCAAAAGGTTTTTATGCCTTTCATCTACACTTAAGTTAGTATTTGAATTCACAAACATTTAAATCTTTCCAAAATTGTATATTCGAAGTTTTGTCCAAGGCTCTTGGATTGCAAGAAACAGAAGTCATCTCCAGCCAGCTTAAACAAAAGGAGAAATTAATTATAATGAAGTGAAAGGGCAGCTGCCATAATTAGGCCAAATGTAAGGCGTAAAGAGGGTGATCATAAATTCCATTGTCAATTTTCTAAGCTAACTATATTGCTACTGCCCTACTTATTGATCAGTCTTAATGCCATTTGCAAAATCTGCCCCTAAAGAGACTTCCACATCTTGAAAAGTCATCACGGAGTTGGAAAACTCACCTTAATAAAGAGGCAGAAGCCACATTTTCCAGATGTCTACAGCAGTTTATCCCTTCTGTGTTGTCTCTTAGTGTTTTTAAATTTCGTGTAATCAAATGCATCAACAATTCCTTCTTTTTAATTTTGAGGTTGTTTTGTCTTTTTAAGAAGGCATTGCTTGGCACAAGTTCTCAAGATAGTTTTCCATTTAAAAGATTTTTTTTAATTTTATAAATCATTTGGAGATTTTAATGCACTTGATATTTATTTAGGGGAACAGTTTGAAAACAGGTTCTAATTTAGCTCTTTTTAAAATGTATCATCAATTACCTTCCCACCACTTGCTGAACAGTTTTCCCTTTCTCCACTGATATGACACCGTGTGGGGGATCAGAAAGAATAACCAGAGGTGGGTCCCGGATGGTTCGGGCCACTCATGTACGAAGACCACTCGCTACCCAGTCTCTCCATTCAGATACTGTGCTGCTTTGCCTTACTGGCGGAGGGGTGTAGAGAATAGAAGAAACATCCTTTACCTTTGGGGAGGGTAGAATGGGAGGAAGTTCCTATTTGATGGGTCAAGACACATTCCCCTCTGCTGATCAACGGGTGGTTGCATACCTAGCACTTCTTTATTTATATATATTTACCCACTGTGGTTGTGTCCTAGATTAACCTGGCTACTCAAAGTGGAGGGGGCCGGCCAGTAGCAAAGCACTGAGTGAAAGCTTATTAGAAATGTAAATTCCTACACAAACCCCAGGCCTAATGAATCAGAATCTTCATTTTAACCAGATCCCCAGATGAGTGCTTTGTGCCTTGGAGTTCAAGAAGCATTCTGGGAAATTCTCAGACTACATTAACGCTTGGCAGTGCAATACTCTGCCAATCCATCTCACAAGTGAGCATTCTTTAGACATTGGCTGTCCGGCATGGAAGCCACTGCCACTGAGGCTACAAACCTTTGACATGTGTTTTCAGCGTAAAGCACACATTGGATTTCAAATGCTTCACACACAAAAACAAAAGTAAAATATCTTATTTTTCATGCCAACTACATGTTGAAATATTGGATTAAATTAGATACATGATTAAAGTTAATATCACCTGTTTCTGTTTACTTTTTATTGTAGCTACTAGATTTTTTAATAATATATGTGGCTTTAATTATATATGTGACTGGCCTCTCTCTCCCCACTTGGTATTTTTGGTTCCTGCACCCATCCTCTTGGGAGTGAGCTTTCTAGCTGCCATCCACAATGTTCACTCCTTGATGTGACTAAAATCCCTCTCCTCTGACAAGCCTTCTTGTCCCAGCCACTTGCATCAGGTTGCTAACACTGGGGCAAAATGCAATTTTATTGTTGTTGTTTGGAAAAGGCCCATAAACAGGAGAGAAGGGATCAGGGATGAAGTTCAGGCTATACCTTTAATCTTTAATACTCTCTATGGCATTGACCATTGTATTTCTCAGAATCTCTTCTTCCAATCCCTCTTGCTGCCAAGCAAAAGGTCTGAACTAGATAATCCTTCAAATGCTGGAAATCTCAAGCACAACTATTTACTCTGAACTATCTTCTGCTGTCCCTGTAATTAGATTGTAAATTCCTTGAGGGCAGGTATTTCATTTAAAATTCCACCTTTAACTACTCTTGCTATGACTGAACATCAGAGATCTCAGTAGTTGTCTTTAATGATGACTTCTATGCCAAGGGACAAAACATTTATTCAGATAGATCGAGTTTTACAAGAAACTTGTACCCTCATAAAGCAATAGAAGTAGAGACCTGGTACACAAATAGCTGTGTTTTGAGGTAAATCCTGCCTGCACATTTGTGTTTGCATATTTGTTTTTTAAAGCTTGATCATCTGACTGTCACCTGAGGAATCTTGGTTAAACATTTCTTTATGCAAAACAAATAACATAGAGTAGTTAAATATTTTACCTCTCTGGCTAAAATTGGGTTATTTTTATTTCCTCCACTCTGAATGTTTAAGGTGGAAAATCAAGTATTCAAAATGTCCAAAAGATTTCCAGTTACAAAAATCCCATCATCTGTGAAAAATAGTGGCAAACTCTGAATGATTAAGTCAACAAACATGTATCACAAATTTATTATAACTGAATGAGTCAGTAATCTTCACTGAAAACTTCTGAATGTGGCAAATTCTCAGTAAACAAAGAAGAACTGGAAGATGAGCCTTTCTTCTCAGGCATTTACCACTTCACTGAGGGAAACCAAACCTGTAAAGTAAAGAGAACTAAATGGATCCTTACACAAAACAGAAGTGACCAATAACCATTGATTGAGCCCTTGTGAATTAATGTGAACAAGGCTAATATATGCACTCTGAATATATTTTAAGGGCTCAGAAGGGGCTCATATTGGGACACCTGGGGGGCTCAGATATTTAAAGACTTGTTTGAAAAAGCAGGAAGCCAGGAAAGACCAACCCAAGTGCCCAGCAGCAGGTCAGATGTAGGACCATGAGAGCAAGGTGCATTTCCATCCTTCCACCAGAGAAAGGGAGAGATGGAGTGTGCAGGAAGGGTGGTCCACCATCTGCGGTCCATCTGAGAACCTGTGCTTTGTCCACTACCTGTGGAGGGTCACTGTGATGTCTTGTTCTAAACGTAGATCACTCTGATCCCTCCTCCGCCATCACCTCAGCACCTGTGAGTGAAGCATCCAAAGTCCACTCTACACTGAAGTTTCTCGTTCATCTGATGAGAACAAGGAAGGAAGATTGCTTCTGACCTGAGTTTCAGGCCCATGTCTGCAACAATGTAATAAGTTGACACCCTTTTTCTACTCATCTTCTCTAAGGCTCAGTTTCTCCATTTGTCAAATGAAAACAGTAAACGTTACCTACCTACATTCTTGTTGTGAGGACCAAATGAATAGTCTAAGATTCATAGACATATTGTACACCCAATAAGTGCAATACAAACAATAACAAATTCAAGAAGAACTCCCCAAGAATGGCTAAAGGAGCTGTGAAGAGGAAACGAGCGAGCAAAACCTTAAAAGCCCACGCAGGAGATGAGTCCTTCAAAGATGTGTTTCCAAGGGTCACCTCCATTTGTTGACCCCTGACTATGTTCCAGGCCAAGTTCACATGAATTTGAGAGACCATTATAACCTCCCTAGGAAATGGGAATGTAGAAGGACATTAGCTGAAGGTCGGTGAGGTTAAGTATCTTGAGCAAAGCACACAGCTAGTAGGTCACACAACACAGGGAAAGGAACAAATTGTGTTACAGTCAAATGGCCAGAAGCCACCCTATGAGATTCCCAGCCTATCCTCCGGTGGACATAGATGATTGAGGGCAGCTCAAGTAAGCCCTGGAATGAAGCCAAGTTCTGAGACTGAAAGGCACACATAGGAATCAGGGATAAGGAGCTCAGGTTAGCCATAGAATTGTATCACGCATTCTGTGAAGGACTTATTGCCCAAGCTACTGTTCGTAACCATGGAGACCAAGAAACAACAGATATTTCTTTCCTGCCCATTTCTAAACCACTGTTGTGTTACTCTGCGGTCATGATTTGCTATGAGTATTACCTGAAAATACCACGTTCTACAGTATTATTTTTACTTTATTTTTATTAGTCCATATTTGAGGTACATAACTGTTACTGTCATCATGGGGAGTTGGTACATATGCATAACAAATCTTAACTCTTTTTTACTTTTTTCTCCCTGGCCTCTCCTTTGCCTCCCTCTATTTTGATAGAGGTAGTAGAGTTCAAAATCCAGGGCTGGAAAGGTTCACAGTCGGCCTGGAAAGGAGATTATAATGAACACCTGTTGCGTCTGTCTGGCCAGCTCCATGCTGGCCAACATCCTGATTATCACCCCATCCAAGTCACTGAGGTTCTGAGAGCACTGATACCCATTTGCAGACCAAGAAAGGGCCCACAATCCAGGCTTTCCCATTAGCGTTCTTCAAATCTCCAGAGACAGCTATTGGCTCAGGGATGGCAAGTGACTCTGAATGGGTCAGTCAAGAGCTGATGTGAGTCTTTGTTAGACTATCAAGAAATTAAAGGACTCTGCCTGGGAGTGGATTTACCAGCGAATAGATAAATTTGCCAGAACCCTCTTCCTGGGAGAAGTGAAATCTGGGTCCGTGCACACCAAAAGCTCTGGCCCTAGACTTTTCAAATATATGAGTTGGTGATTTTAGGAGAGAAAAGTCTTGATTAACTGAGAGTTATGTGCAATTCAAAGCTGTCGGTCTTGTCACAAATTTATACTTAAAGTGAGTGGACTGTGTGAGCATGGGGCACGAGGAAGAAGAGAATCCAGGTGAGAAGGAAGATCGGTCCTTAATCCATAAGCAGAGCAAATGATATCAGGCAGAGACAGCTCAAAACCAAACAAACAAAACAAAACACCTAGGTAAAGACTGAAACAACAGGGATGAGATTTATCAGACGAAAATAATACCAGAAGCTGTGCCAACTGTCTCTGGAAATAGAAAATAATTAAATATGAGAAGAGAGGTTTGGGAAATAACTGTGTCCCTAATGTCAGGTACAAGGGAGAGAACATTGGATGGGGCTAGTTTTAAAGAGTGGCAAGGAAACTAGAGTGGGATTACAAAAGAAAAAGCAACAAAAAAATATTTTTATGTGGGGAATATTTGGAACAAAATTCAGTAGTAAGACACACTGGTATCTAGGACTTTGTTTCAAAATTGAAATTAGACAGTAAATTTAGTTTGTTGCTTTAGTGGACAAACTGAAAACTCTATCTGAAATTATCATTACCACCAAACATCTTATTTTCACATGTATTATAGAAGAGTTGGGGAAATAGCCAGCACAAAATTCATAATGCTTTCCTAATCAAGAACCATGCTGACAGACAAAAGTGAAAACAATTTAAACATATAATTCCATTTTAATATGAAAATCTAACTCCATAAATAATCTTGGGCATAGAAATATTCTCTGTCCCCATAAGTAGGTTTTTTAATTCCATGTAACTCAGTAGTATCTACTATTAATTTTCTTCATGAGCAGCAATTAATAGATTATATAATTTCATGTATCACTTCAGGTGCCATACAATCAAATAAAAATAATTAAATAGAGAATAAGAGGTGGAAGCCATTTATCTGGTTAATTAGATTCAACCTGGAGTCTGATTCAAGGCATAACTATTACTGGGTGGTTTGGAATGTTTATTTAGATCTTCACAACAAGTACTTAATTACAACAGAAAAGACAAATGAAACGATGTTAAATTGACATAGATAAAGTCAAAGAACCAGGATAAAAAATGGAAAAATGCATTAGTAGTGAAATTTCACTATATCCTTCTCAGACCCTTACACTCCAGATATATATTTGTTTTATAAACTTGGGAGTGACTCTAAGATACTGGAGAAGTAATTTGTAATAATTCTAAGTGACTGCATGACCTACAGTATTCACAGTGTGTAAGTTAAGAATCTGCATCTGAATAGGTTTCTTTGGTAGACTACATGTGCATCCTCTTGGTCATTTGTTTGGCTGGCTGTTTCTGCTGGGTCTTGCCAGGGCCTGGTGGAGCCCTACACACAACACACTCCACTGTGGCCACGTGTTCACATGGCCCATGAGTCCTTGGTCTACAAACTTTTCCAGAACCAGAACCACCTCTTTCCCATCATTATACACCTGAGTGTTCCCCACAATGGCTTCCAGCTTAGTACGGTTTAAGGGAAGGGACAGAGGCTGCCAAAAACGTTCTATGTCCTTAATTCACTATAATATAAATGCCATAAAAATGAAAGGGTCTAGAAGTCATAGTCCAAGTTCTGGCTTCTCCACTTATTGGCTGAGTTATGCTGGTTCATTCACCCCATCCCCTGCACGGTGCTGCTCTCTCTAAAATTGGGGTACAGTTTATAGCCACCCTTCCACTTGTTAAAAGATTTTCACAAGGCGAGGAAAGTAAAAGGGCTCTGTATCCATAAAAGGTTTACAATTTAGCATTACTTTCTATCATTTGGGTCACAGGGTAATGACCAGAGTTCAAGTACATCTTGTCTCAGATAAGCCTAAATCTTCATCTTGAGAAATACCTTCCACCTAGTTTGTTGTTGTTGGGATTCTTTGTGGTCCTGTGTGAGACAATGAAAACTCATGCCAGGTGTGAAGACAGCCCCTCGGTATTATGTTGCAGGTGTAACCTGGGCTCTCTCACTCCAGACAGCTTAACAAAGGCTACCATTTGGTAATACAATTGGAATGTGTTAGGTACGATTTTGTTCTATAAAAATTTCCTCATACCTGCTCAAAAAAAAAAAAATGTGTCCCAAGGAAAAGAGCAAAGGAGGAAGCAAAAATTATTTGAGGGCCTACTATGTTCTGGGCTTCAAGAAAAACAGAAAGAATCAAGTCCAACCAGCTTTCACAGCCCAAGGGTAAGGACAGAGGTCTGGCCTAATCTTCCCAAGGTAAGGCAAGGTTGGAGAAACTGTGGACTCCTTAAATATTTCCAATTAATAAAGCAATGCCTTCAACAGAAAAAAAAAAAAATCCAATGCAATATAAGTGTACTGACCATCAGGTAATTCTTTTCTAAGATATCAACTTGAAAAACAACCAGTGCATGATAAAGGCCCTCGGAGAAAGATGTGTAGTGGATTTCAGCTCTGTATCCTGGCAACGATAGGTGGAAGCTCCCTTCGAGATAATGTCAGAGCCTTAATCTTCGAATGTGCGGCCTGAGCGGGCAGTGCCCAGCCTCACCCCAGGTTGGGCCTGGTTCAAAGCGGGGTGTTTTGACCTCTCTTTGGTGCAGCTATTTGATGTCGAGCCACCTTGTTAACATGTGAAATCCTAATGTTTTCAGAAGCATAAAAAAGGTAGATCCCTGCTAGTGTTGAATTCTGATCTTGTTCCCAAGTTTTTACATTTGAAGGGAAAAAGCATAAAATAGGTCTGAAAATAAGTATTTACATAGAACAAGAAAAATACACAACAGGCCCGGGGATTTAGCTCAGTAGTTGTGCTGCCTGCCTCAAAAGCTCAAGGACCCAAGTTTGATCCCTGGTACCAAAAAAAAAAAAAAAAAAGAAGAGAAAAATACAAAAAAAATCAAAAAAATTAAAGCTGCAAAAGAGCAAACATTTTTACAAAACAGAAAATAACTTTTACTGGCCGGCATATGCCTGAAAATCTTTTTCCTGTGTTTTTAACAATACAGTTCCTGATCATTCCTTCAATGATCAATGCTTTCATAATGTCAGTCCTTAGAAAAGAAAGATAATTCTTCCAGCAACATTGATCAAAATTTATTTTTAATTAGACAGTTTTAAAAGTTGCCTTTTCAGTGATATATGTGCACCCATGTTCATAGCAGCACAGTTCGTAATAGCTAAAGCTTGGAAGCAGCCCAATTGCCCATCAACTGGAAACTGGATAAAGAAAATGTGGGTTTTCTATAAAATGGAGTACTACTCAGCCATAAAGAATGAAAAACTAGAGTCATTTATAGCTAAATGGATGCATATCGAGGCCATACTCTTAAGTGAAATAAACAGGACACACATGTGTAAATACCGAATAGTTTCACTAGTGTGAGAAACTGATAGTGTAAACAAGGGTTAAAATGATTAAAATGAATAATTGATAATTTGAAATAGGAAAAAAGGTCCAAAGATGAAGGAGTGAAGGGAGGGGAAGGGGAAAGGAAAAGAGGGAAAGGAAAAACTATGAGAAAAGAAAAAAAATGGAAATGAAATCTATGTAAAGAGGGAAGGGCGGAGGGGGTGAAGGGTGCACAGGTAATGGGGAAAAAATAAGAACCAAATATACCATGGACAGGTACAAACACCCAATGATAAATGTAAACGAATTGTATACCTAAAGTGTACCAATAAAATGTACCAATAAAATTAATTTTAAAAATAAATAAATAAATAAAAGTTGCTTTTTAACTATTATTAGACAAGAGGAAAGGAATAAGGGGAGGAGTGTAAGGCAGAGTAATGGGGGATATGATCAAAACATGTTGTATTTGTATCCAAATGCCATGATATTTTGTAAAAATTAATATGCACAAATAAAAATATAGTTTTTTAAATTGCTTTTTAGTTTTTAAAAAGTTGCTTTTAACACCACAAATTGTTACTGGCAATTCATATATCTGAGGATTGTTGTCACATTTGAAAGAACTTCTATCAGGTCTCTTTCATATGTGAGCTATACAATTTCAGGGCATCTCAAGTTTTCTTGTGTGGTAACTAATCTTTAATACTCTTAGAGCAAACTTAATAACTAGCCAATGTGCTTGTTATGTAATGTTTCACATTATTATTGTCAATATTCTATTTTAAAGCAGTTATAAATGTTAATATTTTCTAATGTATCCATGCAATTTAGTGACATGTTACAGTATATAACTTTACAAATACAGTGTTCATAGCACTGTTACATGTGTGCATCCTACAAACACAAAAATTCTGATAAACTACACCTTGGCCAAGGTCCAAATTATCTGTGAACATATCAAATAGATTTTCAAGTACTGTATATTTCTGGCACCAGGAAACTTCTGTTTTGACTGGGCATCAATGAGAAAAGAATTATTCTACAATTGTTATGTCTGATGAGTGGTAGAATTTTGCACAGAGCAGCTTCTGGCTCCATATGTTTCAAACCATATTTCTCCTCTACCTTCCAAATACTTACAGTGCTAAGAGTTTGTATCAGTCCACTTTCCAATACTGTAACAAAGTGGCTGAGATAATAAATATATGAAGAGGAAAGGTATATTGTGGATCAGTTTTGGAAGTTTCAGTCCATGACCTATTGACCCCATGGTTTCGGGTGTGTGCAAGGCAGTTCATCATGATGGGAGAGCATGGCAGACAAGGCTGCCCAGCTCATGGCAGCCAGGAAGCAAACAGAGAGGTGAGAAGGGGTCATGGTCCCCAAATCCCTTTCAAAGTTTGACCTCAGTGATCTAACTGCCTTGCACTAGGAACTCTCCAGTGGCTCTACCACTTCCTCATGGTGCCACAGCCTGGAGACCAAGTCTTCACCCAAACCATAGCACAGCTACACTTCATGCACATGTCCACAGGCAAGCTTTGGTGCTACACTTTTGTGGTAGAATGTTGTTAAATCAAAGCAGTGGCTGGTAGGAATGTGCCAGGAAGAAATTTTCATACCAAAACATTAGCTAAATGGCTTTATGTGGATATGACTGTAAACAAGATAAACATACCCTCTGACCTAAACCTTAATGGATTCCCAATCCAACCATCCTATATCCAGTTCTCCAAAACACCTGTAACAACCCCAGTACCATTCACAGGAGGGAGAATGTGACAAGAAGAGGTAAGTGTCAGAGGAGAAAGCCTCATTCATTGGCTGAAGTAAAAATATTTTCTTTTTACACATCTCACAAAAATAACTGGCAATATGGACACGTGACTAAGGTCTTCCTACGTGACTAAGGGCTCTTGAAGGGGCCCATACAAGTACAGAAACTTAACATTGACACTTGGAATCTTTTACAATTTGCAAGGAATCTGCTTTGAGCCCTGAGTTTTATTCTATTGTGAATCTCAAACTTGATCATGGAGAATTTTCTTTCTTCATAAATGTACTTCTACATTATTTAGATATAGAGTATACATTATTCTATATGATTAAATATTAATTTAAAAATCAGAAAAACAGCACAGATTATTAAAGTGTTTCAGAATTGATCAAGATAGAATTTAAGGCTGATCATGTTTTCCCAACCCTCATTATGAAGGAGCTTAATGATAAGTGAAATGCCCATGTATGAAATTAACCACTGAGAAAAATATTAGAAATGGAACTGAGTGGGTTCTGTGAAATTGGAGGATATGAAATGCTACCATGCTACAGATATCCTCTTCCTAGTCCTACTCCATCTTGCCAAGTGGATAAAATAAACCCAAATGGGGATACAGAATCCAAGAGTCGACTTAAAATAGAGGTGTTTATCCAATAGATTTCTTTCAAGTGAACAAAACAGAATGAGGACAACTGTTAAAGAAACATATCTCTTACTGACTAAAAGTAAATGGTAATGGAAAATATCATTTCAGAGGTAAATCTAAGACTTCGAGGTACCAGTGATGCAAGTGAATATGTCAGAGCTTGAGCCATCATCCAATGTAGAGCACTGGGTGGCTATTTCTGAGGTTGACAAGCATGATGGGAAGCGGCTCCTTTTTCCACATAGTGTGCCAGCCATTTGGACTTCCTTTCCATACTATTCCTCCCCAGCCTTGATTCTAGCCCATCCCTGATTTCATCTGCCTAAATCCCTACCCCGGGGAGCATAGGTTGAGATGGGGTGAAGTTCAAAAATGGGGTAAATCTGATTTACTAATTATCCATAATTAGATATGCTTCTAAGGGTTTCTTTTTAGACTATGTCAAAATATTTCCACCTCAAAGCCACTCAATCAAATAGCCACATCAAAACACTGAGAACACTAGTGAATTAATTAAATTATGAGGCAAAAAACAACATAGATTATACTAATTTTGGCTACATTATTAAGGAGTGAATGTATCCCCATATTGCATAACATTTTCTGGGTGGAACATAAGAACACATTTCTTCAACTACACCACTTCTTTTATCGTTCCTTAACTGTATGTTTTATGGATATGTCTCCACACCTATTTTCTATAGAACTCGATGTTAAGGAGCTTAAGCAGTATATGCTCTTTTTCCATTCTGATGCCAGATTGTAAAACATAGCAGCCCACAATGACTATCTGGTATTCTTTGGGACAGAACTTATACTTTATTAGGGAAGAGGAGCCTAAAACTGCCAGAACAGCATCTCCTGGCAGAAAAATACCCAGGAGGGTGGATAGGCATTTTCATGATCTACCTACCATCTCAGACCCCTTCTGTGGAGTCAACACAGAGGAATTTGGTAAATCAGATGTTCAGATGTTTGAGCCATCCATTGACATTTGTTTCCTTAATCTGACCTTCTTTGCAACAACTGTCTCTGAAACTAGATTCATTCATTTTTTTCAGTCATCCATCAGATCATGATGACTTTCTCTGTGTTAGGAAATAAAGTCACTTTAGTGAACAAAATACCCATTGCTGTTGCCTTCGTCGATCTTACAGTTGAACAAGAAAGATAGATGGTAAACAAAATAATACTTGCATGTTTATCCATCATTCATTGTGTTCCCAGAAGCCATAGATTTGGCCCTGTGTTGGGTTGAGGGTTATCAAGAGCTTCAAAGCCAAGCCCTTTCACTGTGAACCCAGAGGCAAGTCTGCTTCTACTGTGGCCACTGAAATTCTAAGGACCACTGCTAATATGGAAGCCGTGGATTACCATGTCCACCCGGGAGACCTGGTTACACACACACCCGGTGTATTAGAGCTCAGGAAGTTGTGTTTTTAGAAGAGAAAAGGTAAGTTTCTTGATGAGACCAAAACAAAAGAGCCACAGCCCTCTATCCACATCTTCAGAGGCAACAGGTATCTGAGGCTTATTCTAAGAGCAAGCAAAAGACAAGTGCAATATATTAAGTAACAGAATAATGTGGCCAAATTTGCTTAAAGTGCCCTGGCTGCACTGAGGATAATGATATGGGTGTAAAATAAGAATAGAGGCAATGAGAACAGTTGAACAATTATTTCAGAACAGAGAGGATGATATCTTGGTATAGAGAGGTGGTTTTGAGAAGGAAAACAATAGGCAAAGTCAAGAGCTACTTAGATAAAATATCAACAAGTGGCAGACTATGACAGGATAATAAAAAGGGAAAGATCGAGATAATGCATTGGTTTCCAAATTTAAAACATGTTCAGTGATTCTTTGCCTGGATGTACATTGAACTCCCTTAAAACCTCTTACCCCAGATATTTTGATGGAATTGGTTAAGCAGGGCCCAGCATGTTTTCAAAACCTTCAGATGTTTCAAACATGCATGCAGGATAGAGAATTCCTGAATGAGGTGAAGAAGAGTTCCCAGGTAGAAAACAGCTGATAGGTACAGAGTCAGAAGGAAAATAACCTGAGTTCATTCTATGTAGGTTTTGTTGGGAAAACCTGTGACCTGTCCCAAGTAAGAAATCAAGCATAGGGTTGGATGTATACATAGGGGGATCTTAGATCTAAACTGGAAACAGATGATGTGATCGACATTTGTATTGAAATAGAAGTCATGGAAGATGCAATTACCTGGGGAAAGAGAATAGCAAGAAAATAAAAGAGCCCTGAGCAACACCTACGCAGCAGGGAGAAGTAGATGAGTCAGTCAAGGACACTGCTGAAGGAGTGCTGATGGGTTAGGAGGAAACCAGTCAAATGGGTGTTGCCAAAGCCAATGCAAGCAGAGAATGCGTAAGTGGGTTGAGAACTGTGTCTAATTTTGCCAAGGCCTGGCACTCCACCTTCCTCCCAACCATCAAACTCCTGGGTAGATTCAGGCCCTCCTTATGGTAAGGCTCTACTTTGGCAAGATAGCTATCAGCCGGGAATCATTACTTAAAGGTCAAAGTGTAGGAGACTCGAAAGCCCATTTCGTTTTAGGATTTGGAAAGTAATTACAATCTCATTTCAGGTAGTAAACACAAAAGATAACATTCTATGTGCACAAGCACTTGGATTCCTACCTCTTAGACATATCTTGTGTTTGCCTATTTGTGGGTTTAAAGTTGGCAAGGATTGCATCTCTCAGGGTTCAGTGCATTCTTTCTGTTGCCAAGCCTACTTAGGGTAAAACAAACACAGGATGATCTTTCAGTACCTGAGTCCTCCCTGGGTCCCTACTGTAACCTGTACAGATTTTTGTCACTTATTGCAGAATCTCTAACTTTTTAAAAATTTCTTTACAATGTGTGTCTCCTGATTTCCCCAAAGTCTGGTTCTGTACAAGTCTTAAATGGACATGTATCTCCAGGACCTAGCGCTTGGTATGTACAGGATAAATGTTCACTGAATGAATGGAAAGTTGCATAATTTTTCTGTGAATTCATGAGCAACCAGTCTGGAAATTCCATCTCTAAGTATTCTTTCATCACAGACTGTAAAATATTGTTTAAATAAAGGATGTGGCTTATCCATGGTTAAGTTTTAAGTCAGTTTTCTATGGAGTTAGTAAAGTCTCATTCTAATACAAATTATTTAATCTCCCGGTGCCTTGGGTTTTCTGCCTATAAAATAAGAATGGCCATGCTGATTTCCCCTGGTGTTGCAGTGAAATCTCTAAAGCTCAGAACTCGATGTACCCATAAGAGTGGCCCTTGGGTTTATAGGACCAATTGATGCTCATTTCTGTCCATTCCCCCCCGCCCCCGTACATGGTGCTTCAGATGCTTCAAGGCAACAAAAGTTCTCTGAGCCTGCTTGTAACAGCTCCTAGAGCAGCCCTAAGGCTGACTCTTGTTAATCATGCCGTTCTTTGCCATGGAAGTGATTTCCTAGGGTCTCCAGCCCCTTCTGGGTGATGCAGGAGGAAGTATTGGTGGCCTTAGGGCAGAATTGGGCTAAAGGCAGCAAAGGCGCTCGGTGCCACCTGGAAGGTCCCATCAGACTTGGGTGATTGTGTTCACAGTCAGTCACTTCTCTGGTTCGATTCTACTTTTCGGTTGATTTAAGGATCTCCTGGTGGAAAACCTGTCAGAGACGTAAAAGATTAGCTAAACCAAGGGCAGTCTTTCAGACTATAATTTAAATAAAGTGTATCAATTTACCGGATATGTTTTCCTTTATTTATTATAGGTCCACTTGACATCCTAGGAGCCCACACTGGTTCAGTGTTCATTCTATGCCAGGCTTTTGAAGTGCCTTGCCGCTTCGCCTCATTTTATATTCATGTGGGATTTCTAACGCTCTGCATTTTACATGTGCAAGAGCAAGGCTCGGGGACATGGAACAGTCTGCCTATCCCTAGCAGCTGCCAAAAGAGACCAGATGGAAACTCAAACGCTTCTGACTCCCAGCTCAGCCTCTTTACCACTGTACCATACACTGACCTTCTCTCTGCAGGCTTCTTAATAGCTTTTAGTCATTTTAAACTAAAGTTTTAATAATTTTAAAACTTTCACCTTCCCTGAGCTGAATATTTTTGCAATCCTACCTCAGAGGGCAAGAGGCTATGAGTTTCCTTAACACTGAGAATATTTTGAAGTAAAACTAAAAGTGAAATGAAAGCAAATATAATGTGTATGTTAGTGGATGATCTTGCTAGACTTTCACCAAAACCTGGCTTTTTCTTTTCCTTCAGTGAATTTTATTATGTGTTTGTTTCTATACAGAAGCCACATCTGCGACTACCTTTGTTCTTTTGCTTTTAAACATGTCAAGTTATCTTCTAAGCTTCTCAAATTATTTTTCCTGTTTCACAAACCGTGCCACTTTGTCTTGTTAGTTTTTTTGGTACCAGGGATCGAACTCAGATCCTTGCGCTTGCGCCGCAGGTGGTGAAACCACTGAGCTAAATCCCAGCCTTGTCTTGTTAGTTTTATCAGGAGTTCAAACCTATGAGATTAAGGAAAGCAGCCAGT
This sequence comes from Heterocephalus glaber, assembly GCF_053883595.1. NCBI lineage: Eukaryota > Metazoa > Chordata > Mammalia > Rodentia > Bathyergidae > Heterocephalus > Heterocephalus glaber. The sequence continues at coordinate 15,022,273 of NW_028258171.1, forward strand.
GTATCAGTAGCTTTCTCTTCATGTGCAATGACAGGAGTCCCCAGTGCTGGGACCTACAAACAAGTCTGGTTTTCATATCCAGAAGTAGTGCTAGATATTTCTAATTTTTTATCCACAAGATCCTAAAAGTATCACTGTGGGAACAAAAATTGATAAAAGTGATAAATGTCCCTGGGGAAGACAGTTCCATTTTCTCTAAGAAATACACTAGGTGGACTATATGACCATGTCAAGAACACAGGTCAAATTAGCCCTGTGGATGAAGATGGGAAGTCGTTTCCTTCTTGGTTGCAGACTCCACACAATTGGTTGGAGCTGAGTGAAATATAACTCAGTGGAGCAAGATTCTGTGACTGCATCCAGGTCTAATGACAAAGATGCTATGGTCAGTTTGTCCGGTATTCAGGGGGCCAGAGGGAGTGGTGACAAGACACAGACATGACCAGGTTTGCCATCCTGAGAGAGGAACATGGCTCACCAGGAGGGAGGTCTCACCTTTACAATGGCAAAGGGACCCACTCCACAAGTTACACAAAGGAAGCCTCAAAATGAAACACTCCCAGTCATTTGTTTTTTTCTAAATGAAAGTGTAAAGATACATAGAGAAGGAAGGAGACCATGTTCTCATGATGTCTCTTCATGCTCAGGGACAAAGAGACGATGCGGGATTAGTACGGAGGGACACCAGCCCTGCTGAAAACGGAGAAAATGACATAGTTGATGGAGTGGGTAGGAACCTAAATTAGGACATTTCTGGAAATGCAGCATGTCCTCACTGGCAGGGCAGAAGTTCATCTCATACGTTGACCAAGATAGATGCCCAGGTCCTCCTGGATCCCTGAATGGAAAGCTCTAAATGGAAAGCCCAGGCACTCAGGGCATTGCAAGGAGCTGTTGCTGGTGTGCCTTTCTGGCATGGGCTGCTCCTCCTACTCCATGGTGCTCATCTGCTCCCTTCCATTTCCCTGCCTGGAGACACTTGCTGTGTAGTGATGGGGACTGGCAGGCAGGAAGCGGTGACTGTCACCATGGAGACATGAATGAAGTCCAGAGGTAGAAGGGGCTACCTCCATCTGGAAGGGCTGGGGACAGCTTCTCAGAGAAGAAGACAGTAGATCAGAAGGATTTGGGTTGGTCTGGTGGCCCCATATGCCTAGTCCCACACCAGGAGCTGTACCAACAGTGAGTGGTCATGAACTTGCACTCTGGAATTGGAGACAAGGGTTCCAGGTCACCCTCTTTGCTCCTGTTGAGTAGCTACACCATGTTGAATAAGTAATGAGCCTCACTGTGCCTCGATTTCCTAATTGTAAAACTGAAATAATGATACTACACAGTTACAGAACTGGTGTTGAAGATTGGAGTTTGTAATAAGATTCACACAGCTCCTGCTCTATAGAAAGTGTCCAACAATACTAGCTGTTTTTAATGCATAGACAGCATTGCTTTTCACTTTTTAACAAACAATAGGATTCTTTTTCTTTATTCTCCTTGTCACACTGGTGGGACCCTGATCCCTGGACACACACACATGATAGGGTGTTAGGCTCTACCCACTTGATTGTGCTTGGATCAGTCTCAATCCAATCAGTACCACGACTTGACTCCCTACTTCCTTTTACATAGCTCTTATCAGTGATTCCCAACAATTGTTAGCAATGTTTCAAGGTTAAGTCCATCTAGTAGATAGTGGTGTGGTCAGTGTCCAACCCAAGGTTTGGCATCTAGCTGTTGCTCGGTTAATTTTGGTTGAAGCAATCCCTGTATCTCCACTGCACCTCCAAAAATGTCCTCAGGAAGGAACATTTTGTTCCACATTGATGCCCCCATGTTTCTTCTTCTAGCCTGGCCATGTGTCCTGAGCAGTCACATTTTAGCATGGACTGTTTATAGACCTTTCAAAGTATGCTACCGATGTGTTTATTCTGCGAACCATAAAGTGAAGACTATAAAATAAAAATGGATTAAGAGACCAGTGTTCATAGAAATACATTTCTTCAAGTATACTCCGATAAAAGAAAATGCAAGTAGATTGGCCAGGAGCTCTGAATGAACACGTGTCCACCCACAACTCAAGACAGTATGAATTAATACCACTTAGAGTTGCTTTTATGTTTTCCAAGCCCTACCTGAAGGATCTGTGATTTAATGAGCCTTTCAAAGCTGAACACAAATCCCACTGAGATTTAAAACAAAATAGACTTTAAATAGGAAAAAAATAAATAAAACAAAGCTAGTTTTGTTTCACAGGCACAGAAAGGTGCTAGAATTATTTATTGCTTTCTGGCCTCTGCATTATGGCCAAATTGATATTTTCCAGGTTTTTCATTAACTTAAAATATTCTGAGGTAAACACATCATTTCCCATGATTAAATTCAAGGTGTTTCTGTAGCTTCCTTCTGAATAGCTACAAATTAAAACAAGAGGAAAGAGCCCTGATCAACATTTTTGCTGAAGTAGCACCAGAAAAAAATGCACAGAGCCAACCCAGCCACTGGACTGAGATTCTCGCAGCCTCAAGCAGGGGCTGTATAAGCAGAAGCACACCTCCAGAACCAGAACTCATTCTTTAAAATTCCCATAGACTCAAAAAATTGTAAAAGAATTTAAAAGTGACCTTCCACACCCCATAGCAACTATCTCTTTGCTAGTTCTAGGTAGTCTAGAATGATTCTAGGTAGTTCTAGGTTCCTAGAAATAGATCTCTCAGAATTCATGGGGATTTCAAATCTCCTCCCCCCCCCCCGCATTGGTTATATTAAATTAGTTTCTGTTAATAGTCTTTTAAAACAGGTGCAAGATTATAAGATGAAGTAGAAAAGCCAATTCAGGACAGCCCTTGAGGACAGGGACATGTCTAGGAAGGGAGGCCACTGGGTCTGTCATAGAACTAGCTACCACCTGCCACCGAATTTAAATGCCCAGCTAGTCCTCAGCACAGCCTTGAGTGGCTTGGCAGAAGGAGGAAATAAGAAAACAACAAACAGGAATTGCTGGGATGACTACTTAGAAAATCCCCCTCTGATTCTAGCTACCTTGTATCACGCAGTCAAGTTTGAAGTACTCACTTCTTGACCTTCCAAGATTGAATCACAAGCCAAGGTAGAGGGCCAGGCCTATCTGTCACCTATAACTGAATCTCCTGACCCTTCCATTCACCTGAGATGAGAGCTGGCCTCCAGAGGGCTTGTCCAGAAGGGGACATGATGCTGGCCCTCCAAGCCATCATTGTAGAGTGACTAAAGTTCCCTGACATTACCTGCATCATGCATACAGATAACACTTCTTATGATTTCAGTCAATTAAAAACAGGGGGCTAGGAGGTAACTCAATGGTGGACATATGTGTTTAGTGTGTGTGAAACCCTGAGTTCAACACTAGCACTAGATAGATGATAGATACATAGATGATAGATAGATAGACAGATACATGATAGATGATAGATTATAGAGATAGATAGAAGATGATAGAGATAGATGATAGAGATGGATGGATAGATGATAGATAGGTAGATAGATAGATACAATTTTAAAATAATAAAACTAAAACTTAGAAATCAACATAGAATATAAGTAGGGAGACATTTCAGAGAAGGGGAGTATATTCAAGATCATGTCATCTTAGGACACACTTCATAAAAATGCACATAGTAGAAGTGGCAGTTCTAATGTGGAACAGTTTCTAAAAGGGAAGTGAAATTTCCTTCCCCTGGACTTATGGCTTCTGCCCCTAATCCTATTCTCTGGAACAAATCATAGGGCCTTTCAGACATGGAGATACTTCGCTAAGAAAGGGTTAATTCCATGCTTGGTAATGTGATCACCCCTTTCAAAGTGAAGCTTGAAATTCTTTTTTTTTTTTTGGTTTAAATTCTTTTATTGGTACATTTTACATATACAATACATTTACATTTATCACTGGGTGCTTGTACCTGTACATGATGTTTCTTGGTTCTTAACTTTTTTCCCATTACCTGTGTGCCCTTCACCCCTCCACCCTTCCTTATTTACATAGACTTCATTTCCATTTTTTCTTCTTTTCTCATAATTTTTTCTTTCCCTTCTTTTCTTTCCCCATTTCCTCCCACCACCTCTACCCCTTTGGACCTTTTCCTATTTCAAAGTATCAATTATTAGTTATTAATCTTTTTAATCCTTATTTACACTCTCAGTTTCTCACACTAGAGAAACTATTTAGGATTTATACATGTGTGTCCTATTATTTCACTTAAGAGGATGGCCTCAATATGCATCCATTTAGCTATAAATGACTCTAGTTTCTCCTTCTTTATGGCTGAGTAGTACTCCATTTTATAAAAGAGCCACATCTTCTTTATCCAGTTTCCAATTGATGGGCACTTGGGCTGTTTCCAACCTTTATCTATTACAAACTGTGCTGCTATAAACATGGGTGCACATATATCTCTGTGGTATGATTCTTTTCATTCTTTTGGGAAAATACCCAGCAGGGGAATAGCTGAGTCAAATGGGACCTCTAGTCCTAGTTCTTTGAGGTATCTCCATACTGATTTCCACAGTGGTTGCACCAGTCTGCACTCCCACCAACAATGGAGAAGGGTTCCTTTCTCCCCACACCCCCGCCAGCATTTGTTATTGGTTGATTTCGCAATAGCAGCCATTCTTTCTGGGGTGAGGTGGAATCTCAGTCTTGGTTTCATCTGCATCTCTCGAATGATCGGTGATATTGAACATTTTTTCATATGTTTATTTGCTGCTTTTACTTCTTTGTGTGAGAAATGTCTGCTCTTTTCAGATGCCCATTTTTGAATTGGGTCTTTGAATTTGGGGGTCTGATTTTTTTCAGTTCTTTATATATTCTAGATAGCAGCTCTTTGTCTGAGTTACAGCTGCTAAAAATTTTTCCCACATTGTAGGTTATCTGTTAGCTCTGTTGGTGGTTTCTCTTGCAGTGCAGAAGCTTTTTAATAAGATGAGATCCCAGTTGTTGATTCTTTGTGCTAGTTCCCATGCTATTGAGGTTTTGTTCATAAAGTCTTTTCCTATGCCAATATCTTCAAGAGTTCTACCTAACTTATCTTCCAGCAAGTTTAGTGTTTCTGTCTTAATATTTAGATCTTTAATCCACTTTGATCTTAGTTTAGTGCATGGTGATAGGTATGGGTCTAGTTTTAATCTCTGGCAGGCTGAAATTCAATTTTTCCAACACCATTTATTAAATAGGCTATCTTTCCTCCAATGAGGGTAGTTGGTTCCTTTGTCAAAGATGAGGTGGCTGAGTATGTCTGAAGTTGTTTCTACATCTTCTAACCTATTCCACTGATCCCTGGGTCTGTTTCTTTGCCAGTACCATGCTGTTTTTGTCACAGTAGCTTTGTAGTATAGCTTCAAGTTGGGGATTTTGATACCCCCAGCCATGTCTCTGTTGCTTAGAATCACTTTTGCTGTCTAGGTCTCTTCTGGTTCCAAATGAATTTTTGGATTGTTTTCTCTAGTTCTGTGAAGTATATTGTTGGAGTTTCAATCGGCATTGCATTAAATCTATATAGTAATTTTGGAAGTATGACCATTTTCACTAGATTGGTTCTTCCTACACAGGAACAAGGGATGTCTTTCCATTTTCTTATATCCCCCTCAATCTCCTTTTTCAGGGTGCTGTAGTTTTCAGTGTCGAGGTCTTTTGCTTCCTTTGTTAGACTGATTCCTAGATATTTCATTTTTTTGGATGCTATTGTAAAAGGAATTGTTTCCCTAATTTCTCTCTCAGTGAGTCTGCTATTTGTGTATAAGAAGACTATTGTTTTTTAAGTGTTGACCTTATATCCAGCTACTCTACTGAATCTGTCAATTAAGTCTAGAAGTCTTTTGGTAGAGTTTTTTGGGTCTTTTAGGTAAAGTATCATATCATCAGCAAATAATGACAGTTTAACTTCTTCCTTTCCTATCTTTATTCCTTTTATTTCCTTCTCTTTTCTAATTGCTGTGGCTAATGTTTCCAGGACTATATTTAACAGGATTGGTGATAGTGGACATCTTTGTCTTGTTCCTGATTTTAGCATGAAAGTTTTCAGTTTTTGACCATTTAGTATGATGTTGGCTGTTGGGTTTTCATAGATAGCCTTAATCAGATTGAGATAAAGACCTTCTATTCCAATTTTCTGTAGGGTTTTTATCATGAATGGGTGTTGGATTTTGTCAAATGCCTTTTCTGCATCTATTGAGATGATCATATGGTTTTTGTCCTTGACTCTGTTAATACATTTATTACATTTATTGATTTACGAATATTGAACCATCCTTGAATCCCTGGGCTAAATCCAACTTGGTCAGGGTGTATGATCTTCTTGATGACCCTCTGTATTCTGTTTGCCAGTATCTTGTTGAGGATTTTTGCATCTATGTTCATTAGGGAGATTGGCCTGTAGTTCCCTTTTTGGCTTGGGTCTTTCCCTGGTTTTGGAATCAAAGTAACAGTTGCTTCCAGGAATGAATTTGGAAGCATTGCTTCCCTTTCAATTTCCTTGATGAGTTTAAAGAGTAATGGTGATAGTTCTTCTTTAAATGTCTTGTAGAATTCAGCAGTGAAGCCATCAGGAGCTGGGCTTTTCTTTGTTGGTAAATATTTTATTACATTTTCAATTTCACTCATTGTAATTGAGGTATTTAGAATTTCTACATCCTCTTCATTTAACTTTGGCAATTCATATGTATCTAGGAATCTGTCCATTTCTTCTGAGTTTTCCATTTTACTGGAGTACAGGTTCTCAAAGTAGGTATTGATGATCCTCTGGATTTCTGCTAGGTCTGTTGTGACTTCGCCTTTTTCGTTCTTAATTGCATGGATTTGAGCCTTTTCTTTCTTTTTTTTTGATAAAGTTGGCTAAAGGTTTATCAATTCTATTTATTCTTTCAAAAAACCAACTCTTTGATTCATTAATTTTTTTGTATCGTTCTCTTATTCTCCATTGCATTGATTTCTGCTCTGATCATTATAATTTCCTCTCTTGTGCGAGCTTTGGGTTTGTTATTCTCTTCTTTTTCTAGGAGTTTGAGGTTCTGCATTAGGTTATTTATCTGAGTTCTCTCTGTTTTCCTAATATGGGAAAAGCTTGAAATTCTGAAGCAGTGTTTGACTAACAACCAGGCAGTGCTTGGGGACCAACAAGTGCGACCAAGGCCAGCACTGTGCTCCACCCCAGGGACCATCACAGTGTTAATCAGCCCACTCCTGAGGGACTGTTTTCTCTGGTTTTCTTGTTACTACTTCACCATGCCTTCTCAGAAGAACAAATGAGTCCAAAACCAAATTAATTGGAAGGAGGAGAGAAAAGGCATCAAAATAATGTTTTATATTCTGGCTAAAAAAGCAGCCCGCAGGAGCCTAGAGTGGTGGCAAGCACTGTTTGTCCCAGCTACTCAAGAGGCTGAGGCAGGAGGACCACAGATGTGAGACCAGCCTTGGTAACTTAGTGCTTAGTGAGACACTGTTGCAAACTAAAAAATAGAAAGGACTAGGGTGGTAGTCTATGGCAGAGAACCCTGAGCTCAATCCCTAGTACTAATCAGGAAAGAAATGAATAAATAAATGAAGGGACCTATAGGAAAAGTGGGCATAGGGAAAAGAAAGTCATTTCTTTAGCACTCTAGTTCATCTATATTTGTTATTTCACTTAATACTTACGCTCTGTGAGATAGGTTTTAGTCCCATTTACCAAAAAGGAAACTGAGGACTTCAGAGGCTATATATATTCCCAGGATCATACACCTGAGATCCATATCCAGATCTCATCCCTTTACCTATATCATACTCATTATTTACAAAAGCATCAATAGGAGAGCATTACCACTTACCACTGGACCTGACACTGTATGCAAACAGCTAACATTATGCCTCTCATGTTACATAGAGACCAACCAAAGAACATAATTATTTCTTTATTATCTTTAGAATTTTCTTAAATCATTGACTTACAATGTAACAATTGTGTACAATTTCCAATGCCATAAATCTTTACATTTGACACTTCTAAATTGGCATATTACCAAATCCTTATAGAATGATAATTAAGCTATTGATTCTTTTTTTTTCTTATGGTGCCAGGGATTGAACTCAGGGATTCATGCATGCCAGGCAAGCATTACACCACTGATCAACATCCCCAATGGAGTACTACTCTGCAGATAAATAAAGATAAATTTAAGGCATTTGTAGGAAAATGGATGCACCTTGCAATCATAATGTTAAGTGAAATAAATAGACATACAAGCAGAAATACCACAGAACTTCTCTTATATGAGAAACTCAAAGAATAAATAATTTTTAAAAAAATACAAGACAGTAGGAAACAGAGAAATAGATATTTTACAAATGGAAAGGGATCTAGAGATGGAGGAAAAGGGGAAGGATTGAGGAGAAAGGGAATAAGAATTAAGATGTGTTACGTGCATGTACCTACCCCCTAAGATGAATGTAAACATGTACTACAAACATGTACTAGTAAAACATTGAAAAAGAACAGTAATTACTAATCAAAAATGTTAAAGAGAATATACTATGCATGGTATAGAACCTCTGAGGGGAAAAACAATCACATGACCATCTAATTTTCAAGATATTTTAAACCTGTTAAAAATCAGTGTAAGGGGGAGGGGAGAAGGTAAACTTGGGGAGAAGGAAGTTTCCTCCGCACACCCCATTAGCAGTCCTGGGGTCTCCCAGGAGATTCGTAGCTAAGGAAGTCCTGGGGGTCTCTGCTGGGTCCTTGAACTCTGACCCAAATGCTCCCCAAGCTTCCCGTTCCTGTGATGGGAACCCGTGTCCTCATCATTGTCATCCATGTCCCTTTCTGCACAGTCTCCACACACCACGTCGCCAGTGCACTCGGGGCCACCCCACATTTCCAGGGATGGGCCACAGCTCAACCCCACTCACTGGCCAGCACTGCAGTTTCAACGCAAGAGAAGGCACCACCAAGAACTGTGGCTTTCCCCGGTGTGTCCTATGCCACAGGTGACATTTGCCAGACAAATCTGTGCCTTCTCAGCCAGCGTGGTTGCTCACCATTGTTCTGACTCCCAAATTCTTTCCCAGATGGGCACCTGCAGCTAATGTCATTTGTTGGCTTTGTACATGGGGTGTGGAGAAAAGCCTAGTAGGAGCCTGGATCCCCACAGCCAAGATGCTTAGGAGCCTGTATATTCAACTTCCCTACCCAGCTGAAAATGTGAATGGCCTCTTCTGAAGTCCTTGAAAGTGGAATAGGAAATTAAAGGAAAGGAATGCAACTCACAGATCTTTGCATCCAATCCTGTGCACATCTGCACAACCATTGGAGACTCCTCAGAAAACTAAACATAGAAATTCTATCCCAATCAGCTATTCTGCTTTTAGGTATCTTCCCGCAAGAGTTAAATACATCATCTTATAGTGATACATGCACACACATATTTACAGCAGCACAATTCACAATTGCTAAATCACAGAAGCACTTTCTGTGCCCATCAACAGATGAGTGGAAAGAGAAAATGTGGCACATATTCACAGTGGAGTACTACTCATAAAGAAGGATAATTCTGAGTCATTTTCCGGAAAATTGATGGATCTTGGGACCATAACGCTAAGTAAAATAAATCAGTCATGAAGGTTAAATATCACATGGTGTCTCTAATATAAAAGAACCAAAATAGAAGATACAGAGCCATGTTAAGGCACAGAAAGTCTCAGGAGACATGGGGAGAGGAGAGACTGGCTGGGAGGCTCAAAATGACCACAACGTGGCTGCACATGTATCAGACTCCATGCTGACATAATCACTATGCATCACAAACATGTAGTAATTAAAAAAAAGAAATCGGGCCAGGGATTTAGCTCAGTGGTTCCGCTGCCTGCCTCGCAAGTACAAGTTCGATCCCTGGTATGAAAAAAAAAAAAAAGAAATCTATTTTTTAAAAATTCAAAATATATCTTCTTCAAACACTAAAGGTTATTTTCAAATAAGCAAAATGGAAAAGGGAAAGAAAAAAACCTATGCTCCCTTCTAGCTCTAATGAATTTGGTTCTACCCAATTAGAATTTCTTTTTAAAAATTTTTTATTTTATTTACACATGTTTGCAGTTCATGTATTTTATAGTCATCTCAGGGAATGGTTACATACACCTATCACAGCTTGTTGCTTTCTTTTTGTTTAATCCTTTTCCCTCCCCCACCTTCCTCCTCCAGTTCCCCTTCCCATTTTCCCTTCTTGTTGATATTATTTGTCTTAGCTCATGTTATGGCATTTAGGGTTTACCTAATTGGAGTTATTAGGTTCTTGTACATGCCACATCTTTATTCCTCTCATTTTCCCTTCCCCTCATCCTTACCACTTACCCTGTTCCCTTGGACCCCCTCCCTCCCTATGGCAAGAGATCTGTCCCCTTGTCCTTTCTGTCCATCCTTATCATTTTCTTTGTTTGTACTTTGCCTCTCTCAAATGACAGATACCCTATGTTTGCCCAACTGGAATTTCTTTCTTTTTATTTATTTGTGTATTTATTTATTTATTTGGTACTGGGGATCAAACTTGGGACCTCGAGCTTACATGGTAGGCGCTGGAACCACTGAGCTAAATCCCGGGCCCCCAAGTGGAATTTCTAATACTGAAAGCTACTTACCACAGTCACCCGGTAGAGCCAAAGTAAAGAGAAGTCTTTTGCATTGTTTCTCTTGCCTGAGATTATACCCTTGTTATAGAAAGCAAATTGTTTGAAAATAGGAAGAGAAAAATAACAATTGGCTTTGAGGAGTGAGAAGTCAGTTAAGTTTTAAATATGAATCCAGGAAATGTTTTATTAAACAGCGAAGGCATTTAGTGGCTTAGACGAAAGAATAATCCTGCTCTAAATCCCACTAACCTCATGAGTATTCCATTTATCTAAGAAAGCCGCAGAAGCACATTCCAAGGAAGTTTCTTGCTGTATTGCACTGACAGAGCAAAAGTAGTACATGCTTTTACCCACAGTTGTTAATAATAATAAATAGACACTATTTAGTAAGCATTAAATGTATGCCAGGAGCTATATTAAGCTCCTTAAGTTTTCATTCACTTAACCAGCCCAACAATCCCAAGATAGGTATTCTGAGGCACCGAACATATATTTGTTGAAAGAATACGTTGACTGAGACTAAGAACATTTCACTTGCCCAAGGTTACCTAGTGAGGGGCCGGGGATTTAGCTCAGTGGTTCCAGCACCTGCCTTGCAAGAACAAGGTCCTGAGTTGGATCCCCAGTACCCAAAAAAAAAAAAAAAAAAAAAAAAACTCAAGGTTACCTAGTGAGATATGGTGGAACTGGCTTAAATCTGAACTGAGAACTTGGGACTGCTGTTGCCAATCACGGTGTCTTGGTTAAGTCTCTGGATCTTAGTATTGGATGCAGAGGATGCTGTAGTGGCCCCACCCAGCTCCTGCTGGGCTCCACCACTTGCCAGGAGTTAGGCTACTGATGGCTCACAGCTGACTCTGTCCTTGGCCAGTCCTTCCTCCCAAAGGTCACTTCCCATCTTTGGGAAAGGCCATAGCCAGCAAATGAGAGATGTGAGAACACAAATGCCCAGGTCCTTTGCCTCTGTTCAAGACCCCTCTGCAAAGCCACCCAAGTCCAGAGCTGCCAATCAGTTTTGCTTTCCTCATTTCCCAGAAAACCACTCCCCAGTCAATCTGCACATGAGTCTTGGTCTCAAGGGCTGTGTTCCGGGGAACCCAGCACAGGCACTGACATCTGCAGAAATCTGCTTGGACCAGGCATTCTAATCATTCAATAACCAGCAAAAGTGTATTGAGCTCCAGGTATGTGACTGATCTTGTCTTTCGAGTATTCACTAGAACATTTGTGCATTTTTATTAGGTTGTCTTGCATAAAATTTACATCTTTTATACATTGTGGATACCAATCTTGAATGAGTTACAGGCACTGCATAACGACTGCTCCTGTCTGTGTCTTGCCTTTTCATTTTATGGCACCTTTGTTCTGCAGAAGACTTTACTTTCAAAAGGTCAAACATGGATGTTGTATAGCTTTCCATGCTTATGTCTCATGTCTCCTCTATTTCATGTTAGAGAAAGGCAAATGAAAGCATTGATGAGACCCAATTTCACACTAATCATACTGGCAAGACTTTGAAAATCTGATATTCCCAGGTGCAGATGAGAGTGTGGAGAAGCAGGAATCTTCTACCCTGCTGGTAGAAGTGGAAATGGGTACAATTTAGGGAACAAGTTAGCAAAATGCAAGGAAGCTAAAGATGTTCACATTGACCATGCTGAGATTGCACTGTGAGGTACAAACACTAAGTCAACTCCCACACTTGGGTGTGAGGAGCCAGAACAGTGTGTTCACAGCAACACTGTTTGGTGAAAGTGAACAGTTAGAGATAAATATTTGCCAAAGGGAAATGCTTAAGTTTTGGAATAAAAAAAATGGCCAAATTCTGTGGAATATCTTAAAGTCATTAAATAAACATAGATAAGCCTGCAAAACAATATGTAGATCAAATAAGTTGCTAAATTATAACTTTTATGTTGAGTTCTTAAAACCAAAAAGTAATAAAGTATAATAAGTAGTGAATCTGGGATAATGGTTGACTCTGAGAAAGGAGGAAGTGAAAACAGGAACTGGGATATCCAGGAGCCTCTACTCAGTGAAATTTTATTTTTTTAATTTAAAGGGGAAAAAAAGCCTGAAACAAATATGGCATGATGCTGGGGTTTGATAAACTGAGTGATCCATACACTCAGTTTGCAATATTATTCCCAAGTCTTATCTACCTGAAGTAATATGCATTAAAAGAAAAAAGAGAATATTCACTAGTGTTGAAAATTCCAGACAGGTTTCTCAGAAAGATCTTAATGGATCATAATGGATTGAGAAGGGACAGAGTTTGTATGTGTCCTAAGAAAGTAAAACATGAACTGCCCAAGGGGTTCTCACCAAATGGATCAGCAAATGAGGCTGCATTCAGGCTGCTGAGCAGGCAAGTACCATGAAAGCTTCCACCCTATAGGAAGATTCGGCCCAGCCAGGCTGTGTAGGGAGCTAGAGCCAGGAGCAAGGGCAAGTGGGGCGTTACCAAGGTCCTCCTAGTGAGCAGCCACTAAGGAAGGCAGGCAAATGAGAGGCTTTGCACCATTGCATTCCCCCTTGCATTTCAAATGAATTAATTTCCCATTCCATGGGACAATGGAGAAAAGTGAAGAGCCCCAAATGGTTCTGAATGCAGCTGCCTGGATAGTGATGGAAGCCTGTGTGGTGCGTTTAGCCCAAGCAAGTATCCCCAAAATAGGAGCTGGTTGTGAGAGATTCTGGTTTTTATTCTGTTGCAGTTGAGGTGCCGATGGTCCCTGTAGGGAGAGAAAACAAGCAGACAGCTGAACATGGAAGTCTGTGTTTAGTGAAGATCGGTGAGGACAGCTTTGGGGTCCCCTGCAGAGGGGCAGAGAAAGCAGGGTGCTGAGGGAGGGACGCAAAAGCAGGTGGCGGAGATGGAGCAGGAAGAGGGGAGAGGAATTAAACTCAGGAGAGCCGCACATGTCCTGTCCAGGGCAAGGCAATAAATCAGAGCATGGAGTATTGGGCTGCTCCATCCTGCTCCCATCTTGGGCTCCACTTTGTATGTGAAGACCTGGGGTGCACATGTGTGGACACCCTCTCCATTGTGTTCAAGCTCCCTCCATCCCTCGGGAGGACAAATGAGGAAAGAGGTTTGGTGCACACATACAGATAGCCCTGTCTTGCTCTGGTTCCGCTGATTTTTCCACAGTGGTCAAAAAGCCATAACGCATTTGGTAGCAAAAGGACTTCACACTTCGGATGTTGATCTTTATCTGGGCCAGTGATGCGTGATGTGATAGTCTTTCTACATACTGGGTGCTAGCAGGGAGCCACAGCCCCACTCCACTGCCCAGCATGAGAGGAAAATAACAGACACATCTTAGTGTACATATTCAACAAGTTGCATGAGATATTTAATACTTCATTTGGCCTTATGTTAGATGGTTTTGACCAACTGTTGGCTAAGGTTCTGAGCATACTGAACATCAGCTAGCCTAAGCAATGGTGTTGAATAGCTTAGGTGCATTAAATCCATTTTAAATTTAATACCTTCAGCTTATAATGGGTTTATTCAGAGCACCATCCTATGTGAAGGAGCACCATTCTACTGGCTCTGTTTCTTGGGAGACCCCCTAATCACTACAGGGCACAAACAAAGAAGGCCTGAGCAGCATCCTCTAAGGCAGGATCTGAAAGAGACTACTGGTCACCCCAGTCTCAGGGAAGCACTGCTCCCTGCTCAGTGCAAGGTGCATTCACAGACTGTGCAGCAGTCCTGATCACTTCCACACCTTCCCTTCCCACTTGCATCACCAGGAATGTGAGGTGGAGCTTCAGTGGGGGGTAGGGAAAGGGTAGAGATTCCAGGGCACCCATAGCTCATCAATCCTCTACACTTTTCTGTGAGTGGAGAGGATTGAATGTCTGTTCATCCTTCTCTTGATGACTGGACTTGGCAGGCAAAGCTGGTAACCTTCTCACAGGGCAAGGGCTAGACCTAGAAGTAGTTCTCGCTAGGTGCCTCTTCCTTGTAGGAATTCCAGCCCTCCTGAGCCAGCAGCTTCTTGGACTTGGGAATAAATCCACACCAACAGAAGCTGTCCAGAGCTAGGGAGCCAACAGTCAGCAACAAAAACAAGTGGAGCCAGGCACAGCGGTGCACATCTGTAACCCCTACATTCTGAGAGTGCAGGATGACAACAAGTTCAAGCCCAACCTGGGCAATTTAGCAATTTAACAAGACTTTTTTTCAAAATAGAAAAGGACAGGAGATGTAGTTCAGTGCAGACTGTGAGTAAGATCCCCAGTACCAAAAAAAAAAAAAAAAAAAAAAAGAAGAGAAAAAGGAACAAAAGCTGCAAGTATTCTGCAAATTAAAATGTAAGTAACAATAATAAAAGTAGTTTCCTACTACGCTGCTCAGACTTTAGCAAGAAAGTGTAAACCTAAAAGGAAAATGAGAAACCTTTTCTAGCCTATCACATCTTCCTAAAAAAATAAAACTAAAGACTTTTAAAGTGTATGTAAAACACTAAAAATAATCTAAATTTCTTCCCAAGTTATTTGGGGCTCAAGATAGTAAAATTCCAATTTTTCTGTGGTGATGAAATGGAATACTTTTTCCTATCATCCTTCCAGTTTGTACCGCAATAGTAAGATACAGTATCTTACATTTTGAAACCATGAGGACTTTGTTGGCAAAGACTCTTTGATGGAGATTATTCCACAACATAAATCAGGGCTGATTAAACACACCAGCAACAGAGATGGCAATACAAGTCATTTTACAATTTGCTATACACAGTAGTAAGAAAAACAGGAAGTAGGTGTTTATTAGCAGTTCCAAATATACCAGCCAAAATACAACTCCCTGCGGAGTCTGAGTTATTCAAAATATAGCAAAGAACAGAATTCCTAAGATTATAAAAGGGTAATTAATCACAAGCAGTGTTCACAGAGCAGTGATTTTCTTATTGAAGATCTGGACCAGGAGCAAACTTCAAAGCGAAATGAATTGATCTCAGATTCACTGCATCTGGTCAATAAACCCTCCCCCAAAATGTCACTTTCAGCCCACTTGACAGTCTGTCTTCATTATGTAACTATTCTATATACCACGCATTAAGCAGTTATTTTTCTCCTGACTTGGTTAGTGCATCAGTGCCACCCCATATAAGCAGTTTGCATTAAAAACACCTCCTCCTGTGACTGTAAATTGCGTTTAGGAGTCGGGCATATTGTTTAGGCTCATTTGAAAGATACACATCCTCGGCAGGAAACCAGATCACAAACTGGAGGAGCCACTTGTTTGCACATCTAACATAGGCTGGTGGCCTTCAAACCTTCATTTTGATCAGTGAACCCTTTACATGTAAACAAAATATATAAAATATTAATGTCCTGAGCATTTCTGAATTAGGACAAAAGACTTTTAATGGCAGTGATTTAAAAATTCATATTTAAAGTAAGTGAAACATGAATACAATTTAAATGTTTGCAGGAGCAATGTAAAGGGGTTAAATACAAATTCTGACCTGATTTCATCAATTATTTACTTATAGTGAGATCAGGGAATTAGATGAATACAAATTTTAGGAACTGCCAACAATAATTACTTATAGGAGTGACAACATACAAATCCTTTAACTGTACTGTGATTCAATTTCTCCCCTATAAACTAAGAAAATTAGATTGGCTCAACTACCTCAGGAACACATGTGGATGAATGAAATATCTTCACTCGATGTGAAGCACTATGAATCCTCTGATTGAAGGCACTTTGGAAATGCAAAGAATCAGTGAATTAAATTATTTATCTCCATCAGTGGAAGAGATTAAGGGAACCTAGGTATGTATTGAATGGGAATGGTCTGCATACATCTTCTATCTCTCTGTCTTCTTCTGAGTTTAGATTTATTGAGGAAAAGAAGGAAGAAAAGTGTTGGTAAAACAGCTCCATCACCTGAAGTGAGAAATGAGCCACAGGCTAATTAGAGACAAATTAGCTCTTGCGCTCTGATCTGAATGAGACCTCTGTCCTTATTGCCTGATATCTGAAGACCAGCTCCATGGGAAGCCAAGCTGCCAGCTATTTATCACCTGGGCTTCCCCGCTCCTGTGGTTGGCCAATCCTATCAGCATCACAGAGAGAAGCAGCTCAGGGAAAAGGGAAGAAAGGAGGCCAAGAGAAAAGGAGGCCCAGGGAGAGAAACATAATTCTCCCTCCTCTGCCCAGATGATGAACAGGTGGTCTTGTCAACCCAGACTGGCTCCTCCTCCAGGGTGAATGAGGCTGGCGGCTTCCCAGGCACCTGAGTTTGTGACAAGGAAATGCAGCAGAAGCAAAGGTTGCTGCCTCTGGGCCTGTCTTTAAAATATGCCCAACAGTCCTCCTTCTTTGTTTATTGCATGAAAGCCCTAGAGGGCAGGCAGGTTCTCCAGGATGGAACTGGATCCAGGAATCTGTGTTTGGAAGAGTCCCACAGAGGCAACTCCCTGAACTCCCCAGAGACACTGCTTAAGTCGCAAATGAACTTTTATTAAACTGACTCAGTGCGACTTAGGGGTTTGCTTGTTACACCATCATCCACCCTACTGTACCTAATACAAGCTAGGAAAGACGGATCCATTCATGAAGTCTCTTCAGCTGATCAGCTCCAGGCTCTGGGGCTCCTGGAGAAGTTGAGAAAAGGCTCTCTTGTTTCTTCTCTTGTTTTCCTGGCAGCCCAAGCTTCCTGCTGAGCAGCTCAACAGGTGGCAGCTGCCAGAGCCAGAGCCTCCTCCTGGACCGGCTCAAATAAAGAAGGTCACGGATGTTCCCTGCAGGTCACGCCCTGGAAACTCGCTCTGTCCTGGCTGGGGTGCAAAGTCTTTTTTTTGTTGATGTTGTTGTTCTTCCCAGAGTGCTATCAGGCCTTCTTCTCCACCCCTCCCTGCAACTTTCAATTAAACATACTTAGGCCCAAAGTGAGCAGTCCAGCTCCAGAGGTCACACGGTACTGTTGCCTGCACCCATTCTCAGGATGTGTCCTGGCTGGTACCCACATTGATCAGCACAGAGAAAGACCCACATGAAAACATTTTACATGTGTTCCACTGATTCAGAATATTTAAGCACCAGCAGTAATGCTGGGGAGATTTCTGGCATCTTGGAACTAATGCAAGGACTTAGAGACCTGCCTTGAGAAAGCAGCAGAAGGCCAAAGAAAGACCCAACAAAGCATTAGGAGTACCCAGTGCCATGGCCTGGACTCTCGCAGTCTCTAGCACATTCACCAAGAGCTCATGAGTATGGGCTAAGGGTAACTTTTCCGAGAGCATTTGCTTCATCAAAATGTTTCCAAGCAATACAGTTCCTATTGTGTTCAGCGGTGCTGGAGCTGGAAACTGCAGGCCTGGGCAACGTCTAGACCAAGAGAGACCTGTTTGGTCCTCGTGGTATTTTAAAAAATATGATAGCCACATTTTTTAGATGAAATGTTTTGCTGATGAGATATCACAGAAAAACTGAGACTTCTGGCTCCTCTTACACAATTAGAAGATTGAGCAATATGGACCTAAGTTCTCCGCTGGTGATACTCTGTGGTCATTAAATTGCTGTCACCCCTTGACCTGGGAATGTCTAAATAAAAAAATTTATTTCAGTAAAACATTGCCATGAATCCCCTTCCAAATATTCCCTATCACTTTGAATACACTAATCCCATCATTCTCGCCACTTTCTGAAGCAGTTCTGGAAGGGCCCTTTCCTGAGTGTCTTTACGAAAAAATACAGTGAACGCTGCTACCAAGTGCCATGCAACAGAAAGGCAGGTTAGTAAATAGCATGGGTGTCCTCATCCATTTATTCACCAGATCTGCACCACGGGACTTTTGACTCTTCACCAAAGCCAAAACGACTGTGAAAGGGAAATGTTTTGAACTGATTCAGGACATCAAGGCAGCCAGGACAGCTCAGCCAAGGATACTCAGGGAAGAGAAATTTCAGAACTGCTTCAGAAAGTGGCAAGAACAATGGGATGTGTGTGTTTGAAGTGTGTGTTTGTGTGGGGGGGCGGGGAGGGAGAGTGGGGTTTGAAGAGGATTAATGGCAATGTGCTTTTACTGTAATAATTTTTAAATTTTAAGCATTCACTATAGTTTTTGATCATGCAGTATACTTTTATTTTCATGGCTGGCTATGTCTCAGGTACTCCTTTTAGATACTTGTGGTCACTTCTCAAGAAGAAAGCAGCATTTAGAAAGGACCCTTTCCATCCCATGGACTTGGAGCGAGGGACAGAGGACAGCAGCGAGTCCCTTGCTGCAGGGGTTACTGGTGTAGATGGTTTAGCAGTCACAGTCACCAGTGGAGGGATCTCATCAAAGCAGCGACGCTGACCATGTTGTGCCAATGGCTCCTGCCAGGCGCTTAGGACTCCCTCTGTGGCCTGTGTCTGTGGCTGTCACAGTTCTCAGCTACCTCAGCAGGTGCAAAGAAAAAGCCAGTGTGACTGGCCGCACAAACCTTGGTTCTCCTGCTTATCTCTGATTTGTATCAGTCACGAAACAAACACCACGTGAGAGAGGATCTTCACTGACACTGAATTCTCAGGTCTGAGCTGGCTCCTGTCTGTGACTGTCATGGTCCCTGGATCTCTGGAGTTTTGGTTTGTTCTTGGTTTCCACATTATACCTCATTTCTCAAATTCTCTTCCCTTTCTCCTTTCCTTCCTCCCCCTCATCAGCATTATTTGGTGGTCTCTATCTTCTGAACACAGTATTTCAGAGTGTGACACTTCTCATTTGCTAACTGATGACTGTTTCAATACAAAATGTAGGAACTCCAGGAAAGCAGGAATTTTGTCCGTCTGGCCCCATCCTCATCCAAAATAGTGCCAGAGAAATACCTGCTCTATAAGAAGATGAAAACTTAGAGGTCTGGTGTCATATTATAGTGAGAGGGGTACATGGCTCCAAAATATTTGGGAAATCCAAAATATGAACTTTTATCCATTCTAGGATACTTTCAGGAGGCTTGAAATTTACAGTCTTTCATTTGCCCCTAACATACCAAACTTCAGGATAAACTCCCCTAGAATCTGTTGCTATATCTAAGAGTCAGCAGTGACCATGTTACAGACAGAAGCCCTTGTGCATCAGAGATGCAGGCCCTTCAGAGGAAACAGAATGATATTCTTTCTCTGCTTTCTCACTATAAATTGGGTTTACATTACATGTGTGCCTCCAGAAAAATATCAGAGTCCTTTCCCTTTACTCCCGTGGTTTCCATGAAGCTCAGCTAGAGGCATAGAGATGAACTAACTTGACCTCAGGCATCATGTGACAGATACTGCTTTGGTTCAATTGTTGTCTGGGAGGGACAGAGGCTTGGGTGTGACATAATAATATTAATGAAAACAATGGCTATTTGGTTTATAGTCTTTCTTCCTGTGCTTTCAAAGCAAATTTCAAATCTAATACAAATGACATAAAAAGGAATGAGCCAAAGACTTCGCAACTGTAGCCTGCAAGATAATCCATTCATCTCTTCCGCAAGCACACACTCTGGGAAATGGGAGTGGACAGCCCAGTCTCAGGACCCAGCTGTTCAAAGCGCACCATTCTGCCTCATTCTAGTGAGAGTAACTTCCCCTCGGCTGGTTCTCTTCCTAGTCAAATATTCTGAGTTTGATACAAATGAAACTCAGCCTTCCTTAGCCCTGCATACCTGGTTTCCTCATCAATTGTGTGATCTGTACAAGAAATCTGGGTCTCAGCTAATGAAGCCATGATATTTTTAGGGAAAATTTGTTTGCTCTTCCTTCCTTTCTTTCTTTCTCTCTCTCTCTCTCTTTCTTTCTTTCCTTCTTTCTTTCTTTCCTTCCTTCTCTTTTCTCCCTCCCTCTTTTATTTTCTTCCTTCTTTTTTTTCTTCCTTCCTTCTTTTATTGACACTTTCAAAACCAAATATTCAGCTAGTCAATAATATTTATTGTGGATGGGAGAGGCACATAGAAAAGGGGTTAAATATTTACAAAGTCCTTGCTGTCACAAGGAACTGAGCCAGGAACTGGGAGATTCATGCTGTGTAATATTGAAACCCACTCTGAATGGAACCTTCCGGAACCACCCTTGCCCAATGCAATTACTTCACTTCCCTAGGATGTCTGCTCATTTTCTTTTCCCAGCATCCTTTCTATATGAGCACCTTCCAGCCAAGTCAATTAAAAAAAATTCATTTCCCATCTTTGAATGGCTTCTGAGAACCATCCACTGATGATGTTAAACACAGTGGAACAGCAAATGTTTTAAGGGGGCAGGCTGGGAAATAAGGAAGTAAGGGTTATCCATTAGGAATGCTTTGAGAAGTGGGAGGGTCATGGCTACTTTGAGATTAAACTCATTTACACAAACCAAAACAAAAATCTGCTAAACGCATCTGGGAAGAAAATAAGATGTGAAAGGCAGAGAAGGACACAGAGAACAATAAAGAAGGTCTTTGAGAGTGCTTTGCCTTGTCTGTTAGCTGAAGAGGGCATTAGGATATGAAAATAGCCAATGAAAAGACCCAAGAATTTGCTATCTTTAAGTGCAAAGGACCCTTCCACAAGTCCTCCAGAGATTGTCTATGGAGCTATGCCTGTGCTCTACAAGAAACAAAAACCCCTGCTATGTGAATAAATGAAATATTTGTTGAGGAGATAGCGCCTCCCATCCCCAGGCTCAATATTTCTCTGTCTGGACTCTGCTACCAAGAATCAAGATCTCATCTCAAATCTCAGAGAAGAGTCTCCCTTTGGCCTATTGTGTAGTTAGATTAATCATTTGGCAGAAAGTAACCAGTTTTCAAGAATTTTCCAAATTTTTTAAACTTGATGTATTTAAAAAGAAGCAAGAAGAAAACAATTTCCAACAGTTCATGAGATCCAAATATTTTTTCTTCTTCAATACTAGAGGTTTACTTTAACCTATTTTATACCCAGATGAGTATTTAGCATCGCAAAAGTCTATCATTTCTTAAAAGACTAAAAATTCTTCTTCAATCCCCAACCCTCAAAATAATATAACCTATATAAAGGCAGGCAAGTCAAAGACATTCCAGAGGAGAAGTTAGCCCTGTGCTTCTAATTATCTTCCGGTATTTCCTTCTTTCCTTAAAAGGTTTAAATAAACTCACTGGTGTTTAATTTTTCTAGTCTTTCCTAAAATTATTGCTACAGCTTTTTTTAATTGGGTAACACGGTTTCTGTTCCCAGTTAACCAACATTCTTCTCCGTGTCATCCAAACTCAACAAGGAATCAGTAGTGTTGCTCTGAACGGAACCTTTTACAATGGATTGAATTTCATCTAAAAGCATGTAATTCTGCATAGCCAGAAGCAGTTTCTAATCTTTATATGTAAGAACTTACAAAGCAAAGAATTCAAAGCCATGGGATTAAGTAAAAAATGTGAATGAGGAACTACAAGCTCTTGCTCAGCTGACACAAGAAAAGCCCGGTAATGTTTTCTAAGTTAATCATTGCTGCAGGTGGGAAAAATTGTGGAATATGCCTAATAGGCCTTGTAGGTCATTATTTACTGAAATGCTACACTGAGTGGTTATTTCTTTTTAAATACTAATAACCTAGAAAGCCTGGCCTCATTCAGCAAGAGGGTCAGCACAGAGGCATCTGATTAGTGTCAAAAATGACTGCCTCTCTTTGGTAAAGGAATTTCCTAAAGGAAACATAATTCACAATGACAAATGTCGGCATTTTTAGAATTACAAACATTACCTACAACTTGAATTCAGGTTATGAACCCACTGGACAAAGTTCAGTGCCTGTTTAGCTAGCAGATGAGTCCCACTTTAAAAAAATAAAAGTATGTGTATAAACATATAAATAAAGAGCAATATAATAAGTCTCTGATAGAAAGAAAAGCTGGCATAGCAGTCTCAGTAATGAGCCTGTTTCTCTCACCACTCAATTTTAAGTTGTTAATCAATACATTCCTAAACTGGCTTTTCAGCTATACTTTCTTAAATCCTGCAAAAACTATTAGTCAAAGAGGGAAGATGTCCAATGTTGGTGAATAAAAGTTTCCCATTCTAATTACTAATCTATTAAATAGGTAAGTTCAATTTCTTGGTTGACTTTAATTTGAGAAACATAAAAGTATTGGCTTCCGTCTCAGAATGAAGAACTTACCATTAACACAGTCACATAGCTGCATTTGGTTCACTGCTCATTTTGGACTTAAAAATACACAAAATAAGAAAAAACTGCATTACAAGCCATGACTTATATATTTATAATTAATTATTAATAGACCTTGTTGAAGAAGGAAACCCTTCAAAGTTCTCCCCAAGCATTTGTAGAGTTATGAATATAAGACACTATGTTATGACACCCCTAATTTTAGGGAAACGCTGTACATTTCTAATACATGTAGGGCATCTGTTAACTTAAATACATTCCTCCCACAGGTGATTATTTATATGTTTTCTGATATTGTAGATACAACAAAATATATGGCTCAGAAAATTGTATTCCCTTAAGAAAATTTTAAGTAGGAAATGTGAAATCTTACAGGCAATCAAAATAACTATAGCTTCCATTTTTAGCATGCATTTGATATTTCTTATTATGACTTAGGCTTAAAAACCTGTGTAACTTTGGGCTCACTGTATTAACATTTTTACATTTAATGTACAACTTCAAAACCTTTTTTAAATAATTTTTTTAATCAGGAAGGAATTTGGAATCAAAAATATGACTCAAAGTAGTTGATGTCTGCAGCAGCACAAAAAGGGAAATTTTGCTTCTTAAACTCAAGACGCTATTGTGAATGAAATGAGAAACAGACAGATACTGTACATCAAACTTGTTCTCACAGGTGTGCCTTCTTAATGTTAAAATACCCGTGTGAATTTTCAGTTTCCCATAATGTAACGGGAGACAATAAATTCTGAAGTTACCCCATTTGCCTTCAGCCCTTACCACAAAAGAAGTAACCTCTTGTCTATTTAGATTTTCTGAGTATACCCATGTCCTTCTGCGTGTCACACCAAAGCAAAGGTTTGTGTTGTGAGCCAGAGCTTGTTGCAAGATCAAAGCTCTAGGCCACTCACAATAAAATAAGGGGGTAAAGCCCAAAGAATCAAAGAAACAAAGGAAACGTTTTGGAGGTAAGGATCAGTCTCAGATATGACATTTCATCCAGATCAGATCCTGTGCAGAAGTTCAATTCAAAGCTAAAACAAAAATACAAAGCAATAAGCTTGAAGATGGTTGATTCGCCTTATCTGCATGCCTCTGATTTATTTCCATTTTTTAGGATCTGAATGAGTTGTTTGCTGAATAATGGTCTTCGTCTCATCTTTAATACCCTATGGGCCTATGAGGTTGTGTGCTGTTGGGTGCAGGGTTGTCTTTCCTTGAGGTACTTCCAACCTAAACCTCATAAACAGGTATGATATAGCACTACTATAAAAGAGGAAAACATAAGTGTAATTAAGATACCAGTTTGTGATTGTTTTGGTCTATTAGATTCATAGTAGAAGAAATCTTTGCAAAAGACTGAACACATCTTTACAAGATAAATACAAAACTGGGGCCAGGGATTTAGCTCAGTGCTGCCGCAGCCTGCCACGCAAGCGCAAGGTCCTGAGTTCGATCCCCAGTACCAAAATAAAAAATAAAGATAAATACAAAAATGACATGTAAAGAATTAAGCAAAATTCAAATCTTCATAAATATAAAATGTGGTTTGGAAAGGCATTTCAAAACTGTACAATGTAAATTGATTAAATGACTTACCAAGTACTACAGCTTTCCAGGATATGTCAATTCTGTTACAAACATTCAAAATGAGCTTTTAGCATAAATAAGTTTGGCTATTTTACTGTATACACATATTAAAATATTCTGAGTCACAGGAAAACAAAAAAATTAAATCATTTCCCAACATTTGGGCAATGTTTTCTAAGCTATTTCATTTTTTTCAAGGTTTAATATAGCTTTATGAAGCAGATTACCTCAGCTTTTTTTCATCTGATTCTGAAATTGACACAAAAAATTCAAAGTGTTCAAAGGGTAAATCAGATATTCTGAATGTATTTAAATAACATTAAATTTCATAGGTATATTTATTATTTAAAATCTTGGACTGATAATAAAATAACAGTTATAATTATTCAACTACAACTTTCTAGAGGGATTTACATTGTATAACAATGGCAAGCATACAAATTATTCTAATTTGCAGTATTAGTACAGGATTCCATACCCTATGGTGCTAAAAAAAATAACCCAGAGAATCCTCATCAAAAATCAGCAGATACTTGATGCAAAACAAAGGGATAAAATTATTGTT
Source organism: Heterocephalus glaber (assembly GCF_053883595.1). Classification (NCBI taxonomy): domain Eukaryota; kingdom Metazoa; phylum Chordata; class Mammalia; order Rodentia; family Bathyergidae; genus Heterocephalus; species Heterocephalus glaber. The sequence goes on from NW_028258171.1 coordinate 15,047,180, forward strand.
CAGCTTGGAATCTGTACCTTAGTGGCCTTAAAAATTCTGATAATTGTTTTACAAATTCTTATTTCATAGCTCTGACACTGAACAGTTTCAAAGAGAAAATTTTATATAAAAAGCAAGTATTCTCAGAATCACCGACACACACGGTGGAATGGATAATAGCAATCTGTATACTGTCATGGAGGCATTGCATGGGTAAACTACACTCCTAGCACAAACCTGAAAAGTGGGAATGTTGTGCCCAGTGCACAGAGGAGGTAAATTAAGCCCCAGAGAGGTTTGGTGATTTCTAGGAATTTCCTGCTGATCATTGGCAAAACCTCAGTCTCTCCAATTCAAAAATAGGTACAGCTTCTATAATCATGAAGGCTATCAGAGGCGTGACACTCTATAAGCATAAAGAAGTTGGGAGTTTCTACTTATAATACTCTTATTTCCTTATAGACTAATAACTTGCCCCCCAAAAAGAGCTACGCAGAGACTGGCAGGAAAGATAAAGACACAAGCATATCAAAACACTTAGAGTAACTGTTTACAAAGCTATTTTATATGTAATTAGGTTACCCAAACTCTCAGGAAGCTCATAACTGTATCAAGATAACCTCGTATAAACCTTCACCACGTAAAACGTGCACTTACAGAAAGTTGCCAAAAAAAAAAATTACAAAAACCAAATCGAGTTCAAACACTTCATTTGATTAAAAGTTTTCTTAACTAACTGGAATGTTTCCTTCAGTTTTGTCTTTGGATTCTAAAACTATATTATGAAATTGCTTTTCAAGTCCCCGTATGGTAATTATTTAATCATGCCTTTACCAGCTGTGAACATAGCCTCTCTCCTGATAACAGTTTATTTTTAAAGGAAATTGTCTTTGAAGAAAATATTTTGATATTATGCCCCAACATAAGAGTTCATTGGAAGAAACTTTAAAAAAAAAAAAAAGCCAAAACAAAGATCACAAAAAGAATGAGCTTAGTTGGCCTGTAGGGAGAAAAGAGCAATAGTGGCTACATAAAGATAAAACAAGACCAGCCACTCAGGTCAGGGAAACAACTGGCTTGTTCCACATAAACACAACAGACTGGCAGCCTCTTCCTCCATGTCCTACCGGGTGTTTTGATGGCTCTGGGCCTCACTCAGACCCCAAACACTGTCTTGAGTATGTCCTATTGTAAACTTCAGCTTCTACGCATTGTCTACAAGCCTTCACTTTTAGGTGAATAAGAGAGAAAACTTAAGTTCAGAGGGACAACGACAGACATGAGAGTGGCCTTCTAAAGAGAAACAGGAGAAGAAAGAGAAGAGAAGTTTACAGCTGGCTCTGTCCTTGGGTGCAGACTCTCCAGGACCATGCAGAGAAAAGTGGGGACAAAGAGGCAGTGGCCAAAGACAGGACAGGACCTCAGTGTCAGGGAGCACAGAGGGAAGGGAGCTTTTGCCAAGGCTGCACAGCATCTGGGGCTGGATAACTCGGGGAGGGGCGCCTTGGGCATCGTAAGCTCTGTAGCAACATCCTTGGTCCCACCTCATTAGATGTCCACTAGCACCCCCACCCCAGCATCACACCACTTATGACAGGCAAAACCATCTCCAGACGTTATCAAATGCCCCTGGGCAGGGCTAAATCTCCCCAGTGGAGACTCACTGCTACCAGTGTGAGAAGGTCAGAGCTGATCGTTATTCAGTTAGCTGTCGTTTCTACTGTGTCCTATCCCCAACACTGCACGCTGTATTCCCGATTTGGGACTGGGTGCTGGGGACTCTGAGTGAGGAGGACTGTACCCTTGCCTTCAGAGAGACTGCAGTTTAGAAGGGGAGATGGAAAAGTGAGTAAATGCAACAGATAATGCCGTCAGGGGTGAGGAAATCGTGTAATCAGAGAAAAACTAAAAATATAAACCCTTCAACCCAAATGAATAGTGACCAAAGTGCTGGAATGGAGTTCAAGAGGCCTCCTACCATTGCTTTAGTTCTTTAATTTCTGGATCACTGAGAGGTGCTAGATGCCCCCCTCCAAGTAGGAGCTGGCGATCTTGATCCTGGACAAGGATTTCATTATTGAACAACCTATGTTGAGTTGTCCCAGTGCACACAGCTTAGAGAGCCCACTCAAGCCAGGACAGAGGCAAAACCAAGATGAAACTGGAAACAATAGCTTGCTAACCAAAGATAGCACTTGCACTGGGTCTTGAAGACTGAGAACTTACGTGGTGGACACAAAGATGAAGGGAAGAAGGAACAGGATGTGCAGAAATGGAGGCCAAGTGAGGAGGAGAGATGCAATACACCAGCAGCTTAGCTGGTAGCATGGGGGTTGGGCAGAGCCGGCTCTGCAGCAGTGGACAGCATGTAGAAGGCCTTGAGTGAACCTTATCCTGCAGGTTCTAGAAGACAGCCCAAGAGCTTCCACTAAAGTTCAGGGGAACAAGATTATTATGGCATGGGTTTGACAAATAGATTAAAGAAGCAAGAATGGACTGAATCAGCAGAGAAGGGAATCAAGTTGAGGCCCTGGACTCAGCACAGAGAAGATATTAGAAGGTGAAAGTGGCAGGAATGAGTGTTCAGTTTGATGTAGGAAGTAGGAGTGATTCCCGAAAGAAGATGACAGCGACCTCAGCACACCATTCCTTACACAGGTCCTCACTGTGGTCCTCCGGAAAGCCAGGCATGTGCAAGTGCTAGATTGTCGTGTGCATGTGCGTGCGCGCGCACACACATACGCACATACATACACATACACACAATCATCATCCCTACGTAAAATATGCTACAACTGCACCCAGCAGCTAGACACTAATAAGAAAATACTGACTGCTGTTAAAGAGGAGGACGATTTCAAGTTTGAGCCCAGCCTGGGCAACATGGCAACTTAGCAAGTCCCTATCTCAAAAAACTAAAAAATGGCTGGGAATACAGCTCAGGGCAAAGGCCCCAGTATGGGCAACAAACACACACACACACACAAGTGAAAATCTCTTGCAACACATGTTAATTTATACAAAGGCACCAAAGCGCCAAGAAGACATGGGATGCTTCAAATTCGAGCTTGGATAAGTAAAAACAGCCAGATTCCGCTTCACCCCTTTGACTTATCACCATGAGTAACAGTTTCCAAAACAAGAGAGTCCTTTTAGGGCCTGTGTTACAGTTAAATTTTTCTAAAAGATTTTTTTATCAAGAGAATTAAAGTCAAGCAAAGTTTCCATACACTTGAGTAAAAAGTACTTTTTTTCTTTTCTTTGCAAATATCAATAGCTTAAGACAGAAAGAGCATGTGGAAAACCTAGAAAACTACTTCCACTCAACAGCTTTGTCCAGCTGAATTAGTGGACTCCACCTCAGTAGAGGTTAAACATTAACAGCTGCGTGGAAAGACTACTGTTAAACACTATTTCACGTGACTCCATCATGCAAAGAGTTAATGTCCATGCATGCTCCGTACCCCTGACCACCCAACAATTTCTTTTTCCTCCCTTATTTATTTCAGCAGCCCTGTCTTCTGCATGTGTCTGTCTTCCCCAATCCATCCCCCAACTTGTCCCAAGAACAGAATACTCATTTCTTCCTCTTCTTCTAGCATGTCACACTATGCTTGGGGCACTCTTGCGTCCTTTCTTCCTGCCTGAGATGGTAATGTCATCGTTGTATACCTTAATCTGAAACTAGCAAGACAGAGGTGATATAGACCCATCATTCTTGGCCTTTGGCATTGATAAAAAAAATTGTAGCATTCTTTTTTCCCCGGATCCTAAGTGTGTCCCCAACGTTTCTCAAAGCAGTATGTTAAGGTATCACTTCAATTGGCAAGAACAGGTACTTGAGGTGCAAACTAATTGTCGTGACTGTGTGTGGAGTCTGACGTGTGTTCACCGTCCTTCCTTCATGTGTAGCTCTTCCTTCACAGCTTCTCAGTAACAGAAGTCCGGAATACAATAGGCAGGGCTCAGTTTTTTAATTTTAATTTTTTATTAGTACATGTTTGTATTACATAATGATCACATTCCTGGGAGTCAGTATATGTACAACATGCTTAGTTTTCAAACAAACAACAACAAAAAAACACCTCTCCTAAACTGAACTACAAAGTCCTTACCAAACCATCCTCAAATCACACCAACCACCTTACTTATACAAACTTTAATTTTTCCTTCCTTTTCCCTGTTTTTCTCCCTTTTCTCCCTCTCCATCTGCCTATCCTCCTCCTGGTCGTGGTGATGGTCGTAGTTCCAAAAGGGAGACCACTCCCAGGAGCGAAAGACTGTTGGGACTGTGAGTGCTCACAGAGACTTCCAGAGCAAAGGTGTGGTTGTGGCTTCGCCCTAGACTGACTTCCTGTCAGACCAAATGTTGTTCTGTCCATTTTAAAAGAAAAAGCAAGGGGAGTGCTTCTCACCTGCCCCTCACAGCTCCTCATACCTGGAGTCGGAGTTACCTATGGCAGTGGCAGCGTGTGCTGGTAACAAATGACACCGGTCCTCTGGCCCGCTTCACACGTTGTGACAGGAGGTAGAAATACATGAGGAAGCATGGACTCAAATGTAACATCTGGCTACTGAGGCCTTTGGATTCTGCTTTTCCCGAGCAGTACAACAGATGCGAGAGGAGAGGGAGGCTGAAAGGGACAAGGAGGGAAGGGAGAGGGGGTAAGAGGAAAAAAGATAAGAAGGGGAAAGAAGAAATGGAAAGAATGTGAGGTGTTGTCTGCATGTTCTCGTGTTATCCTCACAACAAACCTGGGAAATGGACGTGATTAATATTTCCCACCACTACCACCTTTCCCCCTCAGATTAAGAAACCGAGGCTTAGAAAGTTGAGGAAACTTGCTTCAGATCTTCTCAGTAGCAACTCAGAGAGTAAAGGTTTGAACCCGGCTGGTCTGAATCCAGAGACTGCCTATTTCTATGAGGAGTTAAAGAAAACAACTAAAATCTAGAAGAGGTAAAATGAGATTTCTAGACAAGTTTGTGCATCTTTGGAAGTAGGGAAACAGTGCCATAAAACAAATCAAAACTACAGGACTTTGGAGATTCTCTAATTTAGCTGGATTATTTTCAGAAGATGGAAACTCAGCTAATAAAAAGTAAAGGGTTACCTCCAGTTTGAAAAATAAGAAAGCCCCTCTCTTCCCCACCCCAGGTACCAGCTTCAGAAACAGCCCTCTAAACGACAAGCCCTTGCTACAAGAATGGCTTGGATTTCGTTACAGCTGGAGGAGCAGGAACAAAGCAGTAAGAGAGGAGGAGAAGGAGTGGGAGTGCCCACGGTTGTTGTTAGCCATTAAGAATTAATTTCAGGTTTAATGATGCTGGGAGCTGGCCCCCCTCCCTCGTGAGTGGGGGGTCAGGCAGAGCCTCACATAGTGAATGCCTGGGGGCTCACTGAGTGACAATGGCTCAGACAACACTCCTGGGTTGGCTGGCTAGCATAGCTTGTGTTGGAAGGAGAGCTCCGGGCCAAGCATTCCGCACAAGTGGTCATAGCATTCTGCATTGCCTTCTTGGACCGGACCACCACTTCACAAGAACGGGGATGGCTTTGTTAGGTCTTATCTCCTAATCTGCAGTTGGAGGCTTTCCTTCCTTTTGCAGGTGCTCTCATTTCCTTCATTATTGTTTATTAGAAAATCTTGTGGCCTTCCAAAGTCTTTCTTATGCTAAGGAAGGTCCAGTGTGATAACATATTTGTGTTGGCCAAGGGTGAAGACATAACAAATACCAAAAGTCACATAATCATGAGGATAACTGAAAGCGGGGCTTCACGGATAAACAATGTCCCCTGCCCCCAGCAGAGAGGGGTCATGAAACTTTCAAAACCAGAGAGAAGGCAAGAGGTCACTTCTACATCTGCTGGAGCTACAAACCTAGCTGCTTGACTTCTGAAAGTTGTGGCTAGGGCTATTTTTAAGGTTTAACGAGGGACTCCATGGGTGAGGTAGCATGCCGAAAGAATGCCTGGGAAGGTTGAGGCTGGACTAAGACCTCAGCGTGGGAATTAAGTTCTCCATTCATTGATGTCTCTGAAACCTACCAGAGAACAAAGCAAAACTTGGTGTGGAACCAGAGATGAATCCGCCCTTAGCCAAGTCTCTCCAAAGATGAAAGCATGACAGAGCAGATTAGGGGGAAACCAACCCATCTTTTGGGCAAAGTGCTCTTTGGATGACGTTCTCATTTCTCACACAGCCTCTTGACATTTGGAAGACATCACAAGTCCAATTTCAATGTAATTATAGGATCTTTCATTGTTAGAACCCGAGAATCTCAATATAAACATCATTTCTTATCTTTGCTTCACCATGAAAATAAAAAACAAAGATTTGAAAGAAATTGTAGGAACATGGTACATTCTTGAAATTCTAAGCCTTTATCTACTGCCCCCAGTACATTAGGGCAGTTAAGATGACTACTATTTTTTATAACCTGCCTTGGCTGCCAAATGTATTTACAATAATAGCAAAGGTCACATCAAATATGCAATATAATAAAAAAGGCTAGTAAAGAAAAGGGTATAAATTGTCTAGTGGGAAAGTGGCCAATGCACAAAATTTATACCATGAAATCCTACACATCTACCAAGGGTCAACAACAATTTGTGGCAAAGTTGTCTAGCATCCAACAAGGACAGGAAAACAATGATCAGGTACAAAGTTAACAACAGCATCCACAAAGAAAAAACAAACCTACTGCTTCAGAGAAGCATTACTATTTGATCACAAAGAAACTTCTCCCAGGAACCTCAAAAAAGTGGACCCTTTATAGGATAACCAGGAATGGCCTGAACATTCATTCAACAAGTCCGTACTGAGCCCCCTCTAGATGCCAGGAACGTTGTGAGGAGCTGTGGCCACAAGAGTGAGCAGACTTGTCCCCACCCGGTGGAGCCTCACATTCGGAGAAATAAACCCTAAAACAAAATTATGGCGAGGACCACAAGGAAAGGGGCCCAGGTGAGAATGTGACTTAACAAGGTCCTCAGGGCTTGGTTTCATGGGTTATTACATACACCAGTGTTTCACTTCCCATATTATTTCACGAGGAAAACTACAATAGCTGTATATTATACAAATATCAAATTAAGCAGTATCTGTAAAAGGCTTTAAATATTACCAAGTATTATGAACTATAAGGTATTTCAACAAAGAAAAACATTCTAAACATCAAGAATTAAAACAAAAATAATTGTTCTCTATGCCCAATGAAGAAGTTGAGTGAGTAGAATGTTATATAATCATGAGTAATTATAATTAATTATTGTGATTTAATCATTAAAATTTTATAATTGTAAATAAATAGAATAATTGTATAAATGTTAGTCCAAAGCAGCCATATTTGACTTTTTAATCATTACCACTATCAATTTAAAGTTTGCCCATAACATTTACTATAATGTAGTTACAAAATGAATCAGCTTCTAATTTGCTTAATTATAACTGATGCCTCCTTCGAATACGAGATGTCTATTTTGTTATACTAATAAATCCCACATAATCAAAACTGGGTCACACAACATGAAAGAGCTCAGTATATAGGGTCTTACCATATATGCTGTTTGAACCAAATAAAAATGTGCCTAAAAATAAATAAATAAAAATAAAAATGTGCCTTCTCCCGTCCCTCTTTCATTTACCATCCTAGACCTCCCCTTTAAAGTTATAAAGAAAAGTAAAGTGTGAGGGATATCTTCAAATCACATAGTGCTTTACAGATTTTTAGTGTCTTTTCAAGGACTTCCTTTATGCCTACAACCATTCTGTGAAGTAGGCAAGGCAGAAAACTCAGGCTCCATAAGTTTAACTGGCTGGTTCAAACAGCTGCTAAGTAGACAAGCCAAAAAGGAAACAGCCACCTGATCTTTAGGATAAGGGTGGCTCCATGTGTCAATTCTACAGCCCACCTGGAAGGATCTTACACGCTGGAAAGGGGATTCATCAATGGCAGGAGTGAAAGAAGGCAGTGGGACAGTCTCTCTGTCACCAAAGACAGGTATAAACTACTCGGACAAGCATCTCCTCACTAAGAGATAGGGTCAGTGACTTCAGTTTTCCCAGACTATGTGCTTTCTGAAATGTTTGTATCCCCTCTTTTTTTTGGCCTTAGGAGCTTCACCAACATCCCATCTGAGGTCTTCCTCACTCGCTAGTGAGCAAGCAATTCTAGCCACATCTTCCCAATGACAGTGATTAATTCCACTCAGCACCAGGTAAGACAGCTCCTCACCTCTGGAAGTCTTGTCTTTCCCAGCTAAACTTCCAGGGACCCGGATGTGTGTGTGGAAAGCAATTCTTGGTGGCCAAAGGCTATATTTTAGATGTTCCCATTGCTCTGTTACCAGTGTGTGGGAGAGGAAGACAAAAAATGACAACAAATGGAAAGAGAATACACAATTAAACTGTTAGGCTGGAATAAATGGGCATGGTTCTCTTAGCTAAGCATTCTCCATCAGGTTTGTGGAGGCTCTAATGTTTATTTGTGAATAAACTAGGAAGAAGAACAAGACAAAGTCACTAAGGAGGTAAAGTCATGCTTGAAAAGCTAGATGGCTCCAATTTCCCTCTGGGTGCATCTTCTGAATCCTCCAGCTGTGGAGCGAATCCAGCAGGCATTTCGATTAGATGTGAAGGTAGGAGGGAGCTGAGCTACTTCCAAACTCAGAGCTAAGGGTGGTGGGCCCCATGCACCCAACAGAGCTGACCTGGCATCACTTTCAGAGCACATCTACAGAAGTCCTCAGAGCCACAAACCCACAGCTGGTTTTTTTAGAAGGGGTTTTGTTTTCATTTCCATCAATTATACAGAGCTCCATTTCTCTCTCTCTCTCTCTCTCTCTCTCTCTCTCTCTCTCTCTCTCTCTCTCTCTCTCTTAAATGATGTACAAGGGCCTGAGTTACACGCAGAAGGAAATCCTTAGAAGCCAAAGGTACAGTGCCTGTCATCCCTGGGGGAACAGAAGTCACCATCTGTCCTGACAGCTCCACAGAGGAGCCAGGGACCTCTGGAGGTCTGGCTGCTCCAAGGTGTCCCTGCTTCAAGCTCATCACAGGCAGCCATGTGCCACAACACCCTTCTCCCTTTCAATTGTTATTTTTTTGGGTGATCCTAAGGAATTCTGGGGTTACTCTCTTTTTAGTCCATGTTTGCAGTACATAATGATCATGTCCATCATAAGGAGTTGGTACATGTACATAATGGTTATTTTCAATGGTTTATAAAAGAAAAGAAAGTTTCTATGCTGGGACCTCCAGAGAAGGAAAAGAAATCCTTGCCTATTTTTCTCTCTTGATTAAAAAAAAAAAAGGTTACGGGTATGAGTTCTAACATGAGTCAGTGCTGAGTGAGTATCCCCCCCTGCTACTGTGCCAATTTTCACCTCCTGGATTTCTCTTCCCCAAAATGCAGATGCTAACCGGAGGGGGTTGATGCTTGTGGAGAAGCAGTGAAGTCAAACAAGTCAGCACCTAACACAGTCTGGCCAGGTCGCAGTCACCTGATGTCAAGGTCATTAGCATTGAGATCCTCATCTGGCCCTGCAGGCCCCACTCCCTCCCCTCCTGCTGTCAGCAAGGTGGTGCAGACCTGTAATCCCAGCAGGCTGAGGCAGGAGGATCGCTGTAATTTCAAGGCCAGCCAAGGCTACGTAGCGAGACCCTGTCTCAAAATACAAATGAATAAATAAACCAAAAAAAAAAAACAAATAAGGACTAGGGTTATAGCTCAGGACTCCCTGGGTTCAGTCCTCAATAACACACACACACACACACACACACACACACACTGTAATTGGTCTCAGTGTGGCACAGACACAGTGTGTAGCTCCCACACCCCTATTGCACTGGGCTCCTCTGGCGCCTCCTTCATAACCCCAGTCTTGCCATTGTAAGGGGTCTGGGAAGGTGATATTTTCCCTCAGAGAGTCCAGGTATTCTGCGCATCCTCGGTTCTCTCTGCTAACATGCGCAAGCAGCAAACATGCTTTCCCCGCTGCGGCATTCAGAGTCATTTTTACAGCACATCGTTACACGGTCTCACAGATCGGGAAGCACTTTCCATCTGCTATTTCGTGAGATTCTTGCAACAATCCTCTGAAGCGGGGAATTCTCCTCAGGATGTGAAGAGTGATGTCATGACTTACCCAAAGTCACCGCTGGCAGGCAGCAGAGCAGGAATTAAACCCAGATGACCCCAAACAGAGATTTTTCCATCACAGTCTGTAGGGTCAGAGTGGGTCCTCTCGGGTCCTTCCTCTGCATGATGTTCAAAGAACCCTCAGGTCCCTGGTAAATGAGTTCGAATTCAGGTGCTGCCAGCCGTGCTTATAAAACAGACCTATTTCTCTCCAGGAAGACATCTCAGCCGAAATATATTTCACTGTCTCCTCCAATCCAGGCCCCATCCACATGGAATGCTTGGAAGAGCCAAATAAACAGATTTAACTGACTTAACATGTTCTCCTTGCCAAACATTATAAAATGAAGTAATGGGTAACCTGCATTAATTCTACTGGATTCTCAGACTTTCCTCTCTCCCCCTGAGGAATGGAAAATGATTTGAATGAGATGGGAAACCAGTTTCCTTTCTCTCTCTCTCTTTCTCTCTCTCAACTTCTCAAAACACATTACTATGCTACTGGAAGCCATTCAATTGAACTAAGTCATTAAGTTAAATCATCTGCACACATTTTCTCAGTAAGATGAGTCTGCATGGTAGACTTATTTTATACAACAGTTGCATGTAAACATCTCCAGGGAAAACAAGATGGTGGTGGCACATCAGAACCTAGTTAGCCCTACAAAGACCACGGCATTGGTTCTGGACATCATCTTTCCAGGAATCCTGTAACCCAGGGTGGATCTCAGTGGAGCACCAGATGGTGGGCAGTTTTTCCCTCCCAGAGACATGTTCTTTCCTCTTGACTCTGTAGCACTCGAAGCGGGGCAGGCAGCCCTGGCCACCCAGTGTAGCTGGGGAATGAAGAATTCTGCAAATCTGAGGCCTGAAATCTGACAGAGACCACAAGGCCCCTAAGGGGAGAGGAGAATGAAGCTCTGGACCCTCTGCTTGTTTCCAATCCATCATTCAGGGAAGGGCCTGGGGAATGGGACCCTTGGCGAACAAAGGCCTATTAATTACTCATGCCCCAAAGGCACAGGCTGGGGGAGGCTTCAACACCAAACAAGAAGGGAAGAGAGGACCGTGTGGCTAAAATGGCCCTGGCCAAGAGGAACTCAATAATGCAGTTATTTAATTACTTATTACATTTTTTAACCATAGTAAAGATTTTATATATTTTGTTTGTGTTGCATAGATCACAATAAATGTAAAACACAAAGGAGAGGCAAACTGTAAGGGATTAGTCTAATTAGTGAAAAAAACATTAAACAGCTGACCTTGTAAATACTCTCTTTAAAACCTAAAACTTAAAAAAACATGTTACAAATGTCTTCCAGGGTCAGCCAGGCTAGAACAATAGGCCACCAATACAGATCCCTTCTGCACTGTTTGCAATTGAGCAGGGCAGGCAGCTTTGCAAGAAAGACAGATGTCTGGAAGCAAGAAGTGCTGTGGGCAGGTTTAAAGACAGCCAGAACGCCCAGGCTCGGGGAACCAAAACAGTCCCAGGGCATTTGAGAGAGATCAGACCTATACAGCAGCGACAATTTCAGTTCACATTAGAGACACAGTAACGCCATTTTTAAAGGAGAAATATCCACCAGCACCCTGGGAGGCTGAGACAGGAGGATCGGAATTTCAAGCCCAGCCTGGGCAACTTAGCAAGACTCTATCTTGAAATAAAAAATTTTAAAAGGTGCTGGGATATAGCTCAGTGTGAAGACCCCATGTTCAATTCCTAGTAGTAAAAAAATGAAAGAAATGAAAAGAGAAAAAAGGTTGAATGTCCATGATTAAGGATGAAAAAGAACCAAATAAAGTTAGCAAGTCTGTTGTGGGTGAAGAAGCCACCATCCAAAGGAGCTTCCAATAGCATTAAACCAAACTTAGAAAAACAAGACGAAGGGCCGGGGATTCAGCTCAGTGGTTCTGCCGCCTGCCTCAAAAATGCAAGATCCCGAGTTTGATCCCCAGTATTAAAAAAAAAAGAAAAACAAGATGCCACCTCCCCACCCCCTTTCTCCAATCAACTTTCCATTATCCACAGGTGTGGACCATCACCAACAGCAACCAGGGGATCCATGTGTTTTCCTCATTCCTCTACATGTGCAAATAATAAGACCAGCAACACAACCATGGGCTTGGTGAGTCAACATGCTGTTCCCTCATTTTTTTCCACTTTTGGAAAATATGTCAATAAATGTAGGCAGACTTCCATTGATTACACTGGTCAGCTTGTCATTACTGTAGCAAATACCTGAGATAAATTAACAGACATAAAAGATTTACTTTGGCTCACACTTTGGAGGGGTCAGTCCATGGTCAGGCAGACCCATTGCTTTTGGATATGTGGCCAACCAGCCCAGCATGGTGGGATGGTGGGGGAGAGCAAAACCCTTCATGGCCAGGAAGCAAAAGAAAAGGAGGAAGAAAAGGGACCCCACTATGGCTCTCAGGTACATGATTCATTGACATACAGACCCCCCATGAAGCCTCACTTCCTAAAGCTTGCACCACCTACAGTCGCAGCTCCCTGAGGACCAAGCCTGGAACACATGGGCCTTGGGAGCTTACCTGAGATCCAATCTATAGCATAGGCAACATAGATAAATGAGATGCCCAAGAATCAATATAACACAGACTGAGCAAAGAAGCAGAGAAGATCCAAAGCTGCAAGAGATTCCTCCCCTCTTCCTCATAAGATCTTAACTTCACAAACTCCTTACCAAGACGACCAGCACTGCTGGTACCAGGATCCAGACCCTACCAGCAGCTGACATCAGGTGAACTGAGCTACAGAGGGAAGGCGTTCCTATCCAGAAAACTTAAGGACAACGTCTATGCCTAGACATTCACAAAATTTAGCTCAAGGTCAATGTCTCTCACAACTAAAATTTGCTTACCTTTGTGTACAAAGTCTAGAGTTTGTAACAAGCTTGTTCTGGAGTGGTAGGGGGTCCTGGGGATTGGAGCCAAGGCCTTGCACGTGCTAGACAAGTGCTCTGCCACAGGGCTACATCTGCAGCTCAACCTGATTTCTTAAATAACAGATAAAGAGGAAGAAGAGGAAAAGGGGGAAGAGGAGATTTTTGAAGTTTCAGTCTACACTAGCCCTGTTTTAATATCTTTAGCCACTGTGGTAATAAATAGTTAATACTGTGGTCTTCAGGTAACAGATGAGGACATTGAGGTAGTGTGCCTGTGGTGGCCAGAGCAGGAAGCAGTTTGCTTTTCCTTTAAACACAGCTCTCTTCCACTTTCCTTCACTCCTTTTGTCTGGTGCTTCTTCCCCTCCCCTGGTACTGCAATAGAAAGTCCTTCCAGGGACAGACACAGTGCATGTTTCCCTTGACACCTGCACACAGAATCCATGCTGCCTTCCCCTCCCTTCCCTCCTATAATGTTAGTCTCTGGATTCCCCTTCCCTCCAACTCCTCTTCCTCTGGTGGGCCATTCACCATGACCTTTCAGCCCTCCTCCCTGCATATTCTGGTACTCTTGCAAGGCCTTCAGCAATGGGAGGGTAGTTGCTCTGTGTGCTTGGGTGAGACATTGAACTTGGTCCAGGAAGCCAGGAGGCATTGGGCCACGGCCAGAGGATCACAATAGAAAACTCTTAGTGCTCACAAATCCCACTTCTTCCCAATTCTTCCTAAGTGATCAGTGAAAAACACCTGAAGAAGTCCATTTTTAGGAAAGACAGAGAAAAGGGGGCAGAGGAAGAAAGAAGGGAGGGAGGCAGGGAAGGCGAGGCAAAAGGGAAAGAAGAGGAAAGACAGGAAAAAGCAAAGGAAGAGGCAGAGAAAAAAATTAAGATTCCACATGTGGACAGGAACAAGCAGGCTTAAGAGAAGACTCAGGTCTTCTGTGCTGTTAGCTTTGTAAGTTTAAGAGCTGGTGCAAGTAATGTGGCATCCAGACCACTCACACTAATCTGAGATCAAAGACTGAGGAAATTAATGGAGACAACACATTGGAACCAGCATGGGCCTCTGCTCTTCAGGGTGCTGAGGCCTTCATCCACTTCTTTTGAAGGCGCAAGGCCTTGGGCCGGACATTCTCTGACTCATGATCCTACCGCTTCCACAGGGGTCAGCTTGGGTGGTGCAGGAGCTCCAAGAGGAAGCACAGTAGAAGGCTACCTCTCATGAGGACAAGGATGTCACAACAGTTTTCCAAGCTTCAGGCCAGCACCCCTCCCAAGCCACCAGATGTTGCAGCTGGACTTGTGCCCATGACCGTCCAGCACAGCTCGAACCGGGTTCTCAAGACTCCTCATTCCATCTTGCCAGGGCAGAGGAGGAGAGAGTCCAAAATCCTGCTGGGAGGCGGGGGTGTGGGGCACACAGCAGCCTGGTGCTCACCTTGGGATGTGGGTTTCCAGGGGGTCATGGTGTAAAACAAGTCAGCAGACCACAGCATTCTGTCCCTTCTCTTTGGCATGACTGGTTTAAGGCAGGGTTTCTGCTGCATCTCCCAGTTCCTTATCTTTAATAGGGCAGTCTGAACCCCATCTCTAAGGGTGACCTGGTGTGAGCTCAAATGCTCACTAGGTAAAAGACCACAGCCCATGTGGAGAGTGGAATTCCACCTTGCCTTGGTCACCTCTGTCAGGATGCTGGGAAATGTCTCCTTCTACTTCCAGAAGCTTCAGTTCTTAATCAAAGAAACTCAGTTTGTGAGACCAGCGAGACTCAAGACCCCTGGCAAGTTGCCATGTGCACATCCAACAATTGTGTGGCGGTTTCCATAACTCCACTATCGGCTGCAGCTGTCTACGATTTTCCCACTTTAGGTAGTGCCTAAAATCAGACAGAACAATTTAAGATTTATTGATATGACTCAGACATACAAAATAACTGTACTTTCCTTCTCGGGAACTTAGATGGCACATGACTTGAACCACAAGCCCAACTTCTGGAACCTATAAATTTGCCAGTTCACATTGCCCAAGGACTGTGGAGTTCATCCCTACTCAGGAGCTGCCCTGTGGGACTTCCAGTCTTCCACTGCTAAAGGCCTGGAAAATGGGGTCACTGTCCCCTTGTATTCTGGCCCCTGGAGTATACAGGGGGCAGGGGTCCTTTCTGAGGCACCCACAGGGACTTCACCTCTCATTGTGTCTCCTCCAACCCTTGCTTCCTCGGTGTTCATTGAACTCATATTTCCTTTGGAGCTGGAAACCTGCCATGATTCCAAATCTGTGGCCCAGGTCAAAGCTCTGTGTTCCCAGTCTACTGGGATTTGGCCCAGGGGATTGAAAGTGAAGTGCTGGAATTCAGAATACTTTTCTTCTGTTAGGGTCCTGCTCTGCCCTGAAAGGTGTATAGCTTGGGTACAAAGCACAGAACTGTTGATTTCCTTGCATTTGACAGTCACTGAAGGCAGGCTCTGTTTCATTTATAGAATGAGACCTGAAGAAGTGGATTAATTGGGTCCCTACCTTGCATAATCCTGGAACATGTGGGAGATGGGGCAACTCAGATCCCTCCCAAGACCCTCAAATCCACATTTTTAACAAGCTGTCCTGCAGACTCAGGTGCACAGTGATGTCTGAGGAGCACAGGCCTCTCACCTTAGTCACTGCTCCACAGTAAGGACCTATATTTGACAGACATGAATAGGAAGCCAGAAGTAGATGACAGCACCACCAGGGAGCACCACTCCTCCCTTGTGTCAAGGCCCCTACTTCCTGTTCCCCTACTTCCTATTCCTCCCTTGTGTCAAGGCCTCTCTTCCACTGTGTTGAGCACAGGGCTATATCCACAGACAGGTGCTCCGGAAGGCCTTGTTGGAGCCAACTGAGACCCGATGTGGCATCTATAAAGGAAGTGCTTTCCAAATCTATTTGAAATGTGTTTACTTAATTCCAATTCATAAACATTTTTGAGTGCTCACCGCATGCAAAGCCTTGGGCTGGAGGAATCAGGGAAAACAAAGTGGAATGTAACAACCTCAAGACACACCCCAGGCTTACAATCTGGTTGGGGAAACAGACACTATCACTATGTAACTCAGGGTGGCTTTAATGGAGAATGCACGGGGTTTTATTTACTTTACTGTGGAGTAGACACCAACATTTACCTCTAGGGTACCATTAGATCAGTCAGTCACTTTGGACTGTTAGTACAAACATTAAGGACAAGTTTTGAAGTTAAACCAGGCAGAATCCACATTTGTAGTGAAAAGAGTATGACTTTTAGACATAAAATTATTCAACTATTTAATCAAACATTAAAAAGAAGAAAGAGTATTACTAAACCTGCAAGGAGGGTGTTATAATATTTCCGTTGTTCTCAGGGTTGGAAATGGGACATTCTAGCTAATCAAATATTTTGCCAAAGTGAGAGTTTCTGCATAGGAATTATATAAAGTCAGCAAGGCTGATCCCCCCGCAAAAAGACTATAAAACTCAGTGTCAGAACATTTTGTTCATAATTCATATATCATATTAGAATATAATCATTGTTGATCCCAGTGCTATCTTGAATATCATTCTCTTATAATGTATTTATTAAACCATTATGAAATATTAACATTTCAGGACCATTTTGTACTTATTAGTCATTAATAGATTTTTTAAAAAAGATTTATCTTTCTATAGATTTAGAGTCTAGGTTATTGCAAATAAATGCAACTTAACAATCAGGAACCAATGTATTTGTTGACAAATAAGCATTCCAAAGTCAGAAAATAGACTATATTGCCCTTGAAAAATAACTCATTGATCATCTTCAATTAGCAAAGAAATAAGCTTCTAAAAGTAAATAGAACAGAATCAGTGATCACACTTTGCAGTTAAGCTGCATCAAGAAAATGGGAAGAAATGTCCTCTGAGACTAATTATAGATGTAAGCCATAAGATCCAGTATTAGAAATCTACCTGCAGAGAAAAAAAACCTTCATTCTTAAATTATTAATGAAACTCACCCCCTAAAATATTATCTAGAGGTTACTGAATACAAATCATTGACCATGTAATGTGTACCTTCAAAGAAACAGGTAGAAAAATTGTTATTTACTAGCAAGGGGAATTTTTTTCAAAGGATAACACATAGAAATAAAAAAATTTTAGTGCACACATTGCCAATTCCTGAAAGTTAGAAGAAAAAGTAATGTTAGTTTTTCTGGAGGAAAATCCCTAAGATCAAAATTAGAAAACTTCATATTAATATAAATTATGTGGCAACCTCCAAAATACAGCTCTGAAGAAAGTTGTATTTAGGGTTTTTAACAAATAAGTTTATCATCTTAAGAAATCAAAGCTAAAAACTTTGATTAAACCTAAAAGAACTGTGGCTCTCCCACAAGTTAGTTACAAACACAAAACATGATGGGTTTCTTAACAACCCAAAAGTGCCAAAAATTTGTTTTACTTGACTTTAAAGTCATCCTCCCTTTAACTTTTTAAACTATAAAAATATTACACATATGTTTTTAATTAGGAACATGGATTCACACTTAGGAGGGTTGAAGCCCATGCTTGAATTTCCTAAAGCAACACAAATTGGTAAAGGAGATTCATTACAACCCAAAGTTCCAGAGAATTGTGGCAGACATGCTGTTACCCCACAGTGAACCTCAGAGAGGGGGAACAAGTACAACTGAAAGGCTGAGCTATCCCATCCCTGATAAAAGAGCCTCTGCCTATTCTCTATACAGGGGATAGTGGTCCTAGCTCCTCACACTGCTGTACTGCCCAGGGGGGAAGCTTGTTCCTAATTGGTCCACACTGGGAACTGAAGCTTAGGCAATGCAGAGGACCCTCTGTAAGGAAAAGAAAACAAAGCAATGAGTATAGAAGTAGGCACCAAAAGATATACTAAACTAAGATGATCAAAGAAATCATGATATTCCAATTTTTTTAAATCTGACAAATATTGAGAAGTTGACCAAACCTATGTATGAGATTTTGATTGATGTACCTGTGTAATAGATTTTCCTACATTAGCTAATAAATCTACACATCTCTACACATCTTCATTAGCTGATAAATCTACACATCTCTACCCAGAATGGATGCTTTTTTTCCTAATTTGCACATCTCACATAAGCTAACAGTGATCTTAGACAATCTAAAAAAAAAATAGAAATTACTACTTAGATAGGTGCTTTAAAAGTAGAATTTATTCTTGGGATTTAATAACCTTAAATCTTGGCATTTGGTCTGTAAAAAAAGAAGAAATTACAATCAATAACTGTATAAACCATCAATTTTGCAGCAATTTCTAAAGGCAATTATGCAAATTTTAGAAGAAAATTACCAGAACCTATTTAAATAAAAGAGATGGCTTGATTATAACCAATATAATGAAAATTGCTAAGCAATAAGAAATGGTTAATCAAGTAAACAGATAAAAATAATTGCTTTAATTTTCCTCCAAAATCCATTTCAATTTTGGAATCACTTTGAATGGAAAAGTTCATGTAGTAGGTAAGAACTTGGTGAACCCTTGTTATATAGAAATGGCCAAATCTGATATTCAAAAAAAAAAAATACATGGGTAAATCAACAAGATGTTTGTCTTCTAATATTTTCGCAGGAAAAAAAAGGAGAAAAAGAAATGGCAGGAATTGTGGGTGAAACAAGATTGGCAAAATATTGATAGTTTTTGAAACTTGATGATTGATGCATGAAGTTGTATACTATTTTCATCTTTTTACACAGTAATAAAATGTATTTTTAAAAATTGCTTTTGAATAAACACTTTGTTGAATGATATTTACAAAACTATACATTGTTATGTACTCAAAAGATAGATTTAGGATTGGGAGGACAAGAATAATCCGGGTTCCTCATTTTGCAGTTAGAGAAAAAATAGTCGAGCAGGAATATCCAATATGATGAATGCAGATATTTTGTTATTCTTGTGTGAGCAAAGTGACATTGACTTTCAACATATTTGGTAACAAATACCTGATGAATATTTTTGAAGTTAACAATGTTTTTTAAAAGCACAAAATGGACTAAGAAAAAATACAGGGTCCCCAAATATTTGTGGCTATGGCTAAAGAAGATAAATCAGTGAGGGAAATAGCCCTTTCCAACACCTCCAACCCTAAAATACCACCTTGCGTCATCTCTTCCTGCAGCAAACATTTAGTGAGTGACTAATATGTGATACACAAGAAAGATTAAGTGGACAAGACTAAAGAGTACCTACTATGAGAAGGTTCAAATCCTAGAAGAGGATTTCTCCTCCCAATCAAGATGGAATATTAGGAACTAGATATACCCTCCCACCTTAAACAACTTGAAAACTGGACAAAATAAATGAAACAATGGTTTTAGGTACCAGCCAACAGTAGTGTAAGACAGTAATCCCCAAGAAAGGGAAAATAAACAAGGTGAGGTTTGTAATTGCACCAGTTACTACCTGCAGAGAGTTTCTGTGATGCAGTGTAGGGTGGGGAAACTCAAACAGAACCTAGTGGCCTCAGTGAGTTGAGGAGACAGAGACTGGAACTTCCAGAAGGCCAAAATAGCTACATTTTTGACTAAATGAATAGAGACCTTATGCGAGTGAGGAATCCTCTGGTTGGAGGCTGTAGACAAAGCAGGAGGAAGCAAATTCCTGGGAGGCTACATAAGGCTGAGAATAATTCAGCTTCTCTGCCTTCCAAAGTGGCAAAACTTTGAATTAAACATGATATCGGATGGACACATGAGAGAATGTTTCCTTAGAGGTGTGGCTAAATTAGCCCTAGATTAACAGTTGTCTTCTGCTCACACTAACAGAGCTTAAAAGCAAGACCCAAAAATGTCCAAGTGACTCCACATTACTTAACTGTGCACCAGAACAAGCTGCAACACTACTCACAGAAATACAACAAAATCCAGCAGCAAACAACGAAAACTTCCAATACTGGAAAATGTACTTGCAGCCTCTGCATTCTTCCCTAAGAATACCTTACTCACAAAGCATTTGCTACTTGGCTTTCTCATTGTGAGATGGTCAAAATGGCAAAATGTGTAATAAAATTGACCTGAATGCGTGTGAAAAAATCTTGGATGAAAACAAACCAATTATGGCTTGCTTACAAAGAAAAGTAATTCATATGACAGATTTCCTGGAATCAACAGGAAGGGTGAAGAATAAGATTCAGAAAACAAGCAAGAAGCAAAAGATCTGGGAAGTGATGTCAAGGTTATTCCACAGAAGCAGTCTCCAAGGGCGCCTCACTGTCACGGTGAACATTACACATAGCTCCTGACTCCGCCACCATTAGACACTGGCAATGCCAGTAATGAATTCTAAATCCTCCTCTACCTCTTGTGTTATTCTATTTGGATTCAGATCTCTGGTTGGAAGATCCTTTCAAACTTTGATGACTGTCCGTGCTCAGCTGGTAGCTTCAGCTTCCCTATAAGCAATGGAACTGAAAACTTACACAGTAGCAGACTACCCCCATGCACAGAGTGGGATTAGAAGGCAGACAATCAAAAGCAAATAACCAATATCTGCTGCTCCTCTCTGATACACAAATGTATATTAAATTGAATATAATTCTGGAACTATATTGTACCACACACATATTAGATATATGAGAAGCGTTCATATACAGAAAGCTATAACTTGGGATGAATTGTCATCTTTCTCATGAAAGGAAGTACAGGAAGATACTTTTAGAAGAGTAAAATCTGAACTACAAGAATAAATCACATGTTCATTTTAATGACTGGGTTGATTTAGTTGATTTACTTGGCAGACATTTTTCAATGCTATTGCTCTCTGTCCCCATAGCAAAGCACAACTGAATGTTTTGCAAAAGTGATGGAAATGGTTTGAGCACTGGATGAAGAGTTGTTTGGAAGGAGTTTCCTCATATGTATGTAATTAAAAGTCAACATAAATAGAAAAATGAAGAAATCAAAAATCATGTCTCTATGAAAATGCATGGAAAAGTATTTTCCTGAAATCAGACATGAGAGAGACTGGTGGTTTAGAGAATCTTACAATTTACCAACTTACCCAGGAAACAGCCAGTCATCATTAAAAAATACTTATCAAAATTCCATGTAAAAGTAGCAAAACATATTCTGTATCATTAATATTTTTGCAATATCCTAGCCACCTCTCATGTTAATACTTCGTGGAAATTTGTATTTATTTGTTCATATAAATTTGAATTTTTGAAAAATTGTGATACCAAGAAGAAGGAGAAAATCCGTCTGGATTTTGAATCTGACGTGCAGTGTTTGCTTCTTTTTTCAAGCAAAATTTTAAAATCATGATGTTCAAAGGAAGACGGTGTTACCTATTAGTTGGAAAACAGAAAAAAGCTTTCCCAAAGAATTTAAGACATTGTTTGGTATCAAAGTGTATACATACATACTATAGAGCAGAATTCCTATTTGTGCTAATCCGGGGCCATTCACCTCCACTGCTGTTAGAAATACGATACGAGAAAATATTCTTAGGAAGAAGCATTATTCAGTGTGACCATTAGAAAACTTGATCAACAGGAGA
This sequence comes from Heterocephalus glaber, assembly GCF_053883595.1. Taxonomy (NCBI): domain Eukaryota; kingdom Metazoa; phylum Chordata; class Mammalia; order Rodentia; family Bathyergidae; genus Heterocephalus; species Heterocephalus glaber. The sequence goes on from NW_028258171.1 coordinate 15,068,758, forward strand.
TAAAAGCAGAAACATGAAACGCAAAAATGTCTGACTAGCAGGGAGATCACAGAGTGAGCCACACGCAGGCAGGCAGTGAACCTTCTGGCTTAGACTAGAAGACTTGGACTTCATAGTTGACATTTCTGCAGAAATGGACCTGACAAGACCCATGCTCATGTCAGTTCGAAGTTCGGTGGCAGGGATTGGGGCAGTTTTGTGCCCTGGATAAAACTGGAAATTATACTAATTCTTGAAACCTTGTGCAAATAGTTACTCCTCCTCCCACACATTGAGGTGTTAGTCCCTCCTTTAGAACTGTGATCGCCAAGATTTGTTCTTGCTTCAAATTCTGTGGCCCCGTGGTTCTGAAGAGAAAAGTTACAAAAAGAGATTTCTCTTTCCTCTTACTCATATGATTCATAAAGAATGATCCTTCATACTGCAGATGTGTAATAAAAACAACTAGAGGGCCGGGGATTTAGTTCAGTGGTTCCGCCGCCTGCCTCAAAAGTGCAGGGACCTGAGTTTGATCCCTGGTACCAAAAAAAAAAAAAACTAAATAGTAATGCATCTTATATTTTTCCCCACTAACATTATAAGCTCCTTTGCAATGTTGCGCACATAGTTTTAAATAGTTTTTTTTAATGAAAGAAATATATTGAGTCTCTGTAAATCAGTATCAGTGAGTATCCATAAATAAATCTCACTTCCTTTCTCTTTACATATTTTTTACATTGAAAATCTAGGCTGAGTGTGTAGCTCAGTAGTAAAGCACTTGCCTAGCACACACAAAACCCTGGCTTCTATCCCCCCAGGGGGGCCATCTAAGCAATGCTGTTAGCCAAATTCGACTAGTCACATTACAAAGTGAAAAGGAAAGATTAACAAAATTAATTTTGATACATTAATTTTGATATAATTTTAAGATTAATTTTGTTATATTTTAACCCAATGTCTCCAAAACATTATCGTTTCAAAAAGTAATTGATAGCAAAATTATTAATAAGATATTTTACATTTTTACACTAAATCAAGTGTGCATTTTATAATTATAACACATTTAAGTTTGGACTAGCTATAGGTCAAGTGCTCAACAGCCACAAGGAGCTAGTGGCTCCTATATTGGACAGCACAGATGTAGATCGTATAAGTTTAATAAGAGATACAATAAAAGATGCATATTATCTCTTGTAATTTCACAAATATTTCTTTTATTTAAAAAAATTTAAAAGACAACTTTACGGACAAGGACCAAATGCCTAGGACCAGGAAACTCAGACCTATGAAGAACTCTGCAGAGGTAAAAGTAATTCCTGATTTGTTCACTGGCTATGCAAAGTGCCTCAGTGCTCATGATGGTGTTGGCTGGGGCCACTGCAGTGCTTGGCTATGCCCCAATTTGGACAGGCAGCTTCTCAGGAGGTGTCCCCAGAAGTGTAACTATCAACATGGATCATCCTGGGCCGGGGATTTAGCTCAGTGGTTCCACCGCCTGCCTTACAAGCACAAGGTCCCGAGTTCGATCCCTGGTACCAAAAATATATATATATATGGATCATCCTTTTTCCGATAAATACCCAAAGACCCATACTGTGTATTGGAGATGGCATTTACAGGGGCCTGCTGATTCTGCACGCGGTAACTGTGACATCTGGTAACTGAAAAATATTGAGCTGAGAGCATACAATCAGTTTTAAATCTTCTCCACTGTCAACAAACAAGGCTCCAAACAGACCAAGTATAGGCTGTGTCTTGCTCTCATGACTCTCTTTCCCCTCGAACTTAGCTTCACTATTCATTTTAACTTCACCTTTGCATTGGAGAGGCAGGCACAGTCTTCCCAGAACTATAAATCTCCCAAGTGAAGGTTTGTTGTTTTCTGCCCCAAACAGCCTGGAGGCCATTTTCACAGTGACCTTTACGATGAGCCTGTCCTCCCTTCTCTGGTTCGATTTCTTTTGCATCATTCTTTCTGGAATTCGCTCTCTGGAGGACTGTAAGTAAAATATGGAGGTAGTTCTGGAAATCAACAAGCAGTTGGGATGCAGGGACCGTGATGGAAACAATCTGAAAGAGAGGGCAAAGCAGGAACAACTCCCAGCACTTCGCACTAGAGAGAGGTCAAAATGTGGGCTACAAATCAAATTTGTCCTTGGCTGGATCCACAATTATAAGATACCTGAGCTCAGGGGCTTCAGAGCATCTGTCTGCCATTTGAGCCCGAGCAGGCTGCCTGGAGATGGAGACTGGTCCTCCAATTAGCCACAATTGAGCTTGGATGAGAGCTGCGCTATCCTTTTTCCTCTCCTCAGTTTTGTTATTCTAGTAGCTGTCATCACCATTCACATCCACTCACAGACTGTACATAGTGAAGGAGCGACATTCAAGTTCTGGATCCAGATTAACTTTGCAGCCCAGCTAATGTGAATTTATGGGAAGCAATGCTAAATAGAAACGCTAGCTGCAGCCTGCTCACTGTGGGCTGTTAGTAGATATTTACATTTAGAGGTTTAACACATCCTGGCTTTAATCCAATATCCTCCAACATCCTCTAAACAGCCCCAGTTTTCTAAACCCTATGGTTAGCATGTATAAAGAGATGACCAAACGCAGGGAAATGTTAGGAAGCAGTTATAAATATAAACCACCTCTTCAGATTTACACAAAGATTTTGTTAGTAAATTTAGAGAGTTGTATATGCTTGGACTACATTTTTGCCTATGCACTTAGAAACTAACAGAAGCTTGCAGGGCAATGATCTGTTTTGTTAGCTCCCTGGTCCCACCTCCATCCTTTCTGAGCTTTTGAATTAGGAAGAGAAAAAGGACAACCAACGAGCAAACAAATACAGTTCTAACTGCATTCGTTCTCAGAATTTGCCACCAGTGAAATACACATAGAAAGTAAAAACAAAAAATGAAAATGTCCTGAGCATTTCCCGTATTTTCACTTTTCCTCCAAATGACCTGAAGTCATTCAACTCAGCCATAGTGATTTAATCATTAATATTTAATAATCAAACACTTTCTCTTCAAGATTGCTTTGGCTATCCAAGGTCTATGCTTATCTGTATACATTTTATAATCAACATGTCAATTTTTACCAAAAAAATATGCTGTTGGGACTTTGGGTTTACATTGACTCTAAAGATCAATTTGAGGAGAATTCACATGTGAACAATATTGGGCTTTGACCTGTGAACACGTGTGCTGTCCCTTCAGTTAGGGTCTTGAATCGATTTCAGCCGTGGTGTGTAGTTGTCACTGTAGAAGTCTTGCAATCCCTTTTGTTAAACTTACTCCAGGTATTTTATGATTCTTGATGTTTTCTTTCCTAAGAGAGAGGAATCAAGACCCTGAGCCCTTTTGGGATCGCTGAGCCAGGCACATTTGCCACCCTGACTTTCTTCCTCTCCTAATGAGTTTGAGGGTCTCTCTCTGCCTAGCCTCTTTGGCCCTGTTTCTCTCCTTCATCCAAGGCTAAATTTCCTCCTGGTCACAATATTTTGCTGATCCAATCTCCTTCCTCCAGCTGCCTACCTTTTTGTTTGGTTTGGTTTTTGTTTGGGGAAGCATGCACAGACATCCTGATAAGATGAGAAAGAGTCAAAAAGCACTGTTCTGAGAAAACAGTGTTCCTGTAAACACACTCCGCTGCCTTTCACAGATGCACGGCAGAATGGAAGAGCAGAATCAAATGAGAGCATGTCCTGTGAGTTGGGCATTTGGTGGCCTTCCTTGCCTATGTTCTCTTCAGAAACAGTGATACAAGGATGCATTTGGGTAGAAACTGGTTCTTTCCATGGGTAGCCAGTTCTACCCATGAACTGGGCAGAATGGAAGCAAGCTATGAAATACTTAAACAGCATTCTCAGAGTTTTGAGTTTATATTTCAAAGGCCAAAATCAAGTCTGTTAACTTTTTAAATTTTTCTTGTAGGTCTAAATAAGAATCAATGGAGAACCAAGATAGAGGCCTCTACTGAATAGTATTATCATTTTACATGGCTTATACTGATACTGAGCTGAGACAATTAACATTTCACAACACTGAGTTTCTCAATGCATGAATGTGATAAACCTCTCCATTTATTTAGGTCTTTCTTCATCAGTGTTTAACATTCAGATTCTGCACATACTTTGCTAGATTTTTGACCCAAGTATTTTATGTTTTTGGTGCTATTTTTTAAATTCTTTTATTGGCACATTTTAGGTATACAACACGTTTACATTTATCATTGGGTGCTTGTACCTGTACATGACATATCTTGGTTCTTATTTTTTTTCCCCATTACCTGTGCACCCTTCACCTCCTCCACCCTTCCCTATTTGCATAGATTTCATTTCCATTTTGTTCTTTCTCATAGTTTTGCCTTTCCCTTCTTTCCTTTCCCCTTCCCCTCCCACCACCTCTACCCCTTTGGACCTTTTCCTATTTCAAAGTATCAATTATTAGTTATTAATCCTTTTAATCCTTATTTACACTTTCAGTTTCTCACACTAGAGAAACTATTCGGTGTTTACACATGTGTGTCCTGTTTATTTTCCTTAAGAGGATGGGCTCAGAAAAACACCAAATCAGCCAGCTGCAGACAGGCAGGTCTGCGGACACAGTTCCGAGGTCACCAGTCTCACTGAAAACACCGAATCAGCCCGCGCCTCAGCAACAATCCACTGGACACCAGCCCCCACCCACCCGGCTCCTTTGGTCTATTCTCTGTACAGCCACCTGGTTCCACACTACAAAGATGCAGAGGACACTGGAACACCAGACCACCGTACTGGAGCTAATCAAGTTCTCAGCATTTAAAGAATTCCTGCCCAGAGGTAGGGGCTTCTGAGCTGCCGTCCCACTGCTCCTGGCCCAGAGGAAGGGGCTTTCAGGCCACCATCCCTACCACTGGTCCTGGCCCCTGTCCCATCTCTCCCAGCTCAGAGGAGGTAATCCGTGCAGGTGCCAACACCGCCCCCCCCCAGTTGAAATGAGAAAACATGTAAATAAGTCTCAAAACCAGACTTCCAGATCACCTACAGCAACCCCAAAGGGAAATGAGATGGAACACTCTGATACTCAACCACCTGGACCCACTGAACTGGCAACAAAAGGGGATCTGGAAAAAATGAAATCAGAAATAATTTCTCAGATAACAGGAGAAATTGTGCCCCTGGTGCAAGACATGATTAATAAATCTAGAGAGGAGCTCAGGAACATGATGGAATCCCAACATAAGAAACAAATGGAATCCATAAAACAGATGCAAATAGATTTCCAGGACATGAAAAACTCCATTGAAAGTCCACACAGCAGAATGAGCCAATGTGAGGACAGAATTCCAGATATAGAAGATAAGATTACAATTAATGACCAGAAAAAGAGAAATTGCTTCAAAATTATAAGGGAACATGAGAAATCAATCCAGCAGCTGCTAGACGATGCAAAGAAGAATAACATAAGACTGATTGGAGTCAATGAAGAAACAGGAGAGAGTGCAGATGACATAAAAAAACTCTTTGCAGAAGTAATGGCAGAAAAATTCCCAAGGAGGGGAAAAGAACTTGACATACAGATAAGTGAGGCATATAGGACTCCAAATAGCCTTGATCAAAAAAATCTACACATAGGCATATAATTGTTAAGATTCCAGAAACACAACAGAAGAACAAAGTTCTACAAGCAGTTAGAGAAAAGAAACAAATCACATACAAAGGAAAGCCCATCAGAATCACAGCAGACTTCTCAACACAAACTATCAAGGCAAGAAGAGCTTGGAGTGACATATTCCAAGCCCTAAAAGAAAACAGCCTCCAACCCAGATTGATGTACCCAGCAAAACTATCTTTCAAAATAGATGGAGAAATAAGATACTTTCATGACAAAGAGCACCTTAGGAACTTCATGAATACCAAACCAGCACTCCAAAGAATTTTATACAATATCCTAGGAACAGACATTGAGGATCACAACCCCAGGAAGCAAAGCAGAATGAACCCATCTGGCATGAGAAGAAATTAAATGTAAAGAGGGAGAACCGAACAAAAAGAAAAAGTCATGGTAATGACAAGTCAATACATTTCAGTTATAACCATCAACTTTAATGGTCTCAATTCACCAATCAAAAGAAATAGACTGACAGAATGGGTCAAGAAGCAAAATCCAACAATATGCTGCATACAAGAAACACACTTAATTCAAAAGGAAACTCATAGACTGAAAGTTAAAGGGCAGAAAAACAATACTCCATGTGACAGGAACCCCAAAAAAAGCAGGAGTAGCTATCCTCTTTGCAGATCAAGTGGATTTCAAACCAACACTGATTAAGAGAGATGAAGAAGGACACTACATCCTTGTAAAGGGAAGAATCCAAGAGGAAGAGATGACAATCATAAATATCTATACACCAAACACTAGTGCACCCAACTAGATAAAACAAATACTAATGGACATGAAAAGTCATATATGCACTAATACAATTGTAGTGGGGGACCTCAACACCCCACTGTCACAAATAGATAGATCAACTAGACTAAAAATAAGTAATGAAATACTAGAACTGAATTGAACTCTTGAACAAATGAACTTAACAGATGTTTGCAGTGTCTTCCACCCCACAAAATCAGAATACACATTCTTCTCAACTGCACATGGGTCATTCTCCAAAATAGACCACATACTCACTCAGAGAACATGTTAAAGTAAGTGCAAAGGAATTGGAGTTATCCCCTGTATATTATCAGACCATAGTGGGATGAAATTGGAGATCCATAGCAAAAGAAACTCGAAAAATTTCATAAACACATGGAAATTGAACAACACACTTCTGAATAACCAATGGGTCACATATCGGAATCTATGGGACACAATGAAAGCAGTCTTACGAGGGAAATTCATAGCAGTGAATATGCATATTAGGAAAACAGAACGAGCCCAATTAAACAACCTGATGCTGAGCCTCAAGCTTCTAGAAAAAGAAGAGCAGGACAAACCCAAAGCTCATACAAGGGAGGAAATTATAAAGAACAGAAGAGAAATCAATGCAATAGAGACTAAGAGAATGATACAAAAAAGCAATGAAGCCAAGAGTTGGTTTTTCAAAAGAATCAACAAAATTGACCAACCCTTAGCCAACCTTATCAGAAAAAGGAAAGAAAAGGCCCAAATCCATACAATTAGGAGTGAAAAGGGTGAAATTACAACAGACCCAGCAGAAATCCAGAGGATCATCAATACCTACTTCCAGAACCTATATGCCAATAAGATGGACAACACAGAAGAAATGGACAGATTCCTAGATACATATGAATTACCAAAGTTGAACGAAGAAGACCTAAAAATTCTGAACAACCCAATATCAACCAATGAAATTGAAAACGTAATTAAAAACTTATCAACTAAGAAAAGCCCAGGCCCTGATGACTTCACTGCTGAATTCTACAAGACATTTAGGGAGGAACTGCTGGCACTACTGTTTAAACTCTTCAATGAAATTGAAAGGGAAGCAATACTCCCAAATTCATTCCTGGAAGCAAGCGTCACCTTGATCCCCAAAGCAGAGAAAGACCCAACTGAAAAAGAGAACTATAGGCCAATCTCACTAATGAACATAGATGCAAAAATCCTTAATAAGATACTGGCAAACAGAATGCAGAAGATCATCAAGAAGATCATACACCCTGATCAAGTGGGATTCATCCCAGGGATGCAGGGATGGCTCAACATATGCAAATCAATCAATGTAATACACTATATCAATAGAGCCAAGGACAAAAACCATATGATTATCTCCATAGATGCAGATAAAGCATTTGACAAAATCCAACATGCATTTATGATAAAAACCCTACCAAAAATTGGAATAGATGATCTCTCCCTCAAACTGATAAAAGCCATCTATGAAAAACCAACAGCAAGTATCATACTAAATGGTCAAAAACTGAAATCCTTCACACTAAAATCAGGAACAGGACAAGGATGTCCACTATCACCACTCTTGTTCAATATGGTTTTGAAAACATTAACCACAGCAATTAGACAAGAGAAAGAAATAAAAGGAATAAAGATAGGAAATGAAGAAGTCAAATTGTCATTATTTGCAGATGACATGATACTCTATATAGAAGACCCCAAGAACTCCACCAAAAATCTTCTAGACTTAATAACCAAATTCAGTCAAAAGTAGCTGGTTACAAGGTCAACACACAAAAATCAATAGCTTTCCTCTACACGAATGACAGACTCACTAAGAGAGAACTAGGGCAAACAATTCCTTTCACAATAGCATCCAAAAAATTGAAATACCTAGGAATCAACCTAATTAAAAAAATCAAAGACCTCTTCTCTGAAAACTATGGTACTCTGAAAAGAGAGATTGAAGATGATATCAGAAAATGGACAGACATCCCCTGTTCCTGGGTAGGAAGGATTAATATAGTGAAAATGGCCATACTTCCAAAACTGCTATATAGATTTAATGCAATTCCAATTGAGATCCCAGCAGCATACTTCACAGACCTTGAGAAAACAATCTAAAAATTCATTTGGAACAAGAAGAGACCCAGAATAGCAAAAGCAATTCTAGGTAACAGAGACATGGCAGGGGGTATCACAATCCCCACCCTGCAAGTATACTACAAAGCTACTGGCCTGGGGATTTAGCCCAGTGGTTCTGTCGCCTGCCTCGCAAGCACAAGGACCTGAGTTCGAACCCCGGTACCAAAAAAACAAAACAAACAAACAAAAAAAAACAAAGCTACTGTGATTAAAAACAGCATGGTACTGGCAAAGAAACAGGCTTGAGGACCAGTGGAACAGATTAGAAGATGCAGAAACAACACCAGATACACTCAGCCATCTTATCTTTGATAAAGAAGCCAAACACCCTCACTGGAGGAACGATAGCCTCTTTAATAAATGGTGCTGGAAAAGTTGGGCTTCAACTTGCCAAAGATTAAAACTAGACCTATATCTCTCGCCATGCACTAAACTAAAATTGAAACGGATTAAAGATTTAAATATTAAATTAGAAATGCTGAACCAATTGGAACAGAGGTTAGGTAGAACCCTTGAAGACATTGGTGTAGGAAAAGATTTTATGAACCAAACATCAGTTGGTCGTGAACTAGCACAAACAATCAACAAATGGGATCTCTTCTTATTAAAAGGCTTCTGCACAGCAAGAGAAACCACCAGCAGTGTGAAGAGACAGCCCACAATGTGGGAAAAAATCTTCACCTGCTTTTCCTCAGACAAAGGTCTACTATCTCAAATCTATAAAGAACTTAAAAAGATCAGACCTCCCAAATTTAAAGACCCAACCCAAAAATGGGCATCTGAAATGAACAGACATTTTTCAGACAAGGAAGTTGAAATAGCAAATAAATACATGAAAAAATGTTCAACATCACTGGTCATTCGAGAGATGCAGATGAAAACAACACTGAGATTCCACTTCACACCAGAAAGAATGGCTGTTATCATGAAATCAACCAATAACAAATGCTGGCAGGGCTGTGGGGAAAGAGGAATCCTGCTCCACTGCTGGTGGGAGTGTAGACTGGTGAAACCACTGTGGAAATCAGTATGGAGATACCTCAAAGAACTAGGACTGGAAGTCCCATTTGACCCCGCTATTCCACTGCTGGGGATCTTCCCCAAAGAATTAAAAGAATCATACTACAGTGATATATGTGCACCCATGTTCATAGCAGCACAGTGTGTGATAGCTAAAACTTGGAAACAGCCCAATTGCCCATCAACTGGAGACTGGATGATGAAAATGTGGTTTTTATATAAAATGGAGTACTATTCAGCCATCAAAAATGAGAAATTAGAGACATTTATAGCTAAATGGATGCACATTGAGGCAATACTCTTAAGTGAAATAAATAGGACACACATGTATAAATACCAAATAGTTTCTCTGTTGTGAGAAACTGAAAGTATAAATAAGGCCTAAAATGTATAATAGGTAATGTGAAATAGGAAGAAAAGGGGCAAAGGGGAAGGAAGTGGGAGGGCTAGGGGAAAGGATAGAAGAGAATGAGATTAATATGAGAAAATGGAAAAATAGGAACAAAATCTTTGTAAATAGGAAGGAATGGAGGGGTTGAAGGGAGGACTGGGCAACGGTGAAAAATAAGAACCAAGAGAGACTATGTAAAGGTGCAAATTTCCAATGATGAATGTCATTATATTGTATACTTAAAATGTACCAATGTTTAGAATAAATAATGGATAATGTAAAATAGGAAGAAAATGTCCAAAGGGGTAGGAGTAGTAGGAGGGGCAGGGGAAAGGAAAGAAGGGAAAGGAAAAATGCTGAGAAATGGAAAAACTGGAAATGAAGTCTTTGTAAATAGGCAAGGGTGGAGGGGGTGAAGGGAGGGCTAGGAATGGGGAAAAAATAAGAAGCAAGATGCATCATGTAAAGATACAAGTTCCCAATGAGAAATGTAATTGTGTTGTATACCTAAACTGTACCAATAAAAGAATTTAAGAAAAAAAAAAGAGGAAGGCCTCAATATGCATCCATTTAGCTATAACTGTCTCTAGTTGCTCTTTTTTTTTTTTTTTTCTGGTACTGGGGATTGAACTCGGGTCTTTGAGCTTGTGCAGCATGCGGCAAAACCACTGAGCTAAATCTCCGGCCTAAAAATTTTATCTTCGTATTTTTTTTTTGGTACTGGGGATCGAACTCGGGTCCTTGCCCTTGCGAGACAGGCAGCCGAACCACTGAGCTAAATCCCCGGCCCTAGTTGCTCATTCTTTATGGCTGAGTAGTACTCCATTTTATAAAAAAAATCCACATCTTCTTTATCCAGTTTCCAGTTGATGGGCACTTGGGCTGTTTCCAAGCTTTAGCTATTACACACTGTGCTGCTATAAACATGGGTGGTCATACATCACTGTGGTATGATTCTTTTAATTCTTTGGGGAAGATACCCAGCAGGGGGATAGCTGGGTCAAATGGGACCTCTAGCCCTAGTTCTTTGGGGTATCTCCATACTGATTTCCACAGTGGTTGCACCAGTCTACACTCCCACCAGCAGTGGAGCAGGGTTCCTTTCTCCCCACGTCCCCACAGCAATTTGGTGCTATTTTAAAATGCCCTCATTTAAAAGTTTTGATTTCCAATGATTCATTACTACTATACATCAATATACTTAGTGTTTTTGGTCTTGCTAGACTCTTTTATTAATTCTAGCAAGAATCTGCTGAAGCTTTGTATTTTCTGCACAGATGACTACCTTATCTGCTGAGGGAGAGGGCTGTTTCCAGTTTTGTCTCATAAAAATTGTATCAATGAATGTTCTTTTACAAACCATTTTTCCTCACTTAACTGATTAGATTCACCACAGATACATACATGTTAAATCTAAATCTTTGTGGGTACTAAGCATGTAGTTTATCACTGAGCTGCACCATACACACATATGTCCAGTCTTGATACTAGTTATCCAGTGTATTCGCCAAAGTTGTACCTGCTTCCCTGGCCAGAACAAGGGAAGGTAGCTCTTTTCTTCATGAGGAGCATTTCCATTCAACCAAAAAGTAAAATTCAGGCACTGTATCTGCCAATGGATATACATGACTTTCGGGGTATAGCTGGGATTGGTCAACATACCCTCCACATTTTGTAGAAAAATCCCTTTCTCTTCCCTTCTCCCATCTTAGGCTGTGCTACTGTAACAAAACACTTCAGACCAGGTAATGTATAAACAACAGAAATTTACTCTTTGCAGTTCTGCAGGATGAAAAGTTCAAGATCAAGGCACCAGCAAAGTGGGCACCTGGCAAAGCCCCATTATTCATACATGGAGCCATCTGGCTGTCCTCACATAGCAGAAAGGGCAGAAGAGCAAAAGGGGCCCAGTTAGTGCCCTCAACCCTTTATAAGCTCCCTCCCTGATTTCTTTCACCAAAGTGCCCTCATGACTATCACACCCTGACAGTCCCATCTCACCATACTATTGCATTTGGGGATTAAATTTCAACATGAGTTTTGGAGGAGACACAAACATCTAAAATCCACAGAACTTCCTTCACCTAAAGGTTCCCACAACTCCCCGATTATTGCAGGAAGCAGGATGATAGGAGAGGGCTGGCCAGAAAGGGTCAGATCTCACTGGAATCTCTGACTACTGGCTTCTCCCTTTAATCACCAATTCAGTCTGTGAATCACTTAGACGCTCTACACTTGCTGTCTCCCCTTCACAACACATGACCCAATTCAGAATTTGCTAGATTTCCAACAAAAGAATATCTTTTTTAAAAAAATATTCACTCATCCAAAGTGTGTGCATAAGCAAGATTTACTAAAGTTTCAGTGAAATGAACAAGATTTAAGTTGCAGATTTGCAAACAAGTTCAGACTTTACAATCAGCCACTCCTCTTTCTAAAAGTTATCCTGGCCACCACCAGTCTTCATGGCCAGAACACTCCAGGTAGCATGCCAGAGTCTCTCCTTTTTTTTTGTCTCATATTTGTCCTCCACCATTATTCCCTCCCCCATCAAATAAATTAAAATGGCTAGTGTGATAAGACAGAGCTAGCTTCATAATAATTACCTTTAAGTACCACATGTTCCTGTTCTGAGTATGAAGGTGAGCTTTGAGCAGACCATTCAGAGAGGATTTGAGATGTCAGTTGTAGTACCCCAACCTCTAAGCTAAAAGAAAGACACCACTTTGATTCATTGGCAATGATCCTTTGGTTCTTCCAAGAGACTTTTACTCTACCCCTGTTCACATTTCTCTTTAATCCCATTGTCACTGGGTGGGATTTTTCCACAAAGTGCTGTATGTTTGAAAAGATGCACTGCAGTCATAAGATGCTAACAGCAAAAGATGCCTGAATTTTCAAAAACTGTGATAATTTTTGTGTAAAGCTAAAAAGATGTTTCTATTATGTTCTGGTCCTCTCTCTCTCTCTCTCTCTCCTTTTTTTTTAACTAATATAAGATTTGAGTGGAAAAAAGCTAATTGCAATGTTAAGGAACAAGTAGAATTTGACTAACAATGTGGGGAGGAGGGAGAGAATATTCTAGTGAAAGTCCTAGAGGCACACTTGTTATCTATCAGACTTAATATTTGCACAGGGATGATTCTTCTTTCAACAGTAACACATTTCAGGGTCATTTTCTTCAAAATGCTACAGGCCAAATTTCTGTGAGCTAGTCAAACCATGAATTGAAGTGATTAAGCCCATAACTACTACCAACTATAACAATCAAAACGTCAACTAATGATTCTCCAGCTGGAAATCAGAGCTCAGGGGTATAAAATGATTTTCCATTAAATAATAATCATTTTCCCCCTAAAATCTCAGTCTCATGTTCCTTGAAATTAAGTTCTTTTCTAAAATTTCTTTAAAAGCTTTCCTACCAATTCCAGTTCCCAGAACCAAAATGATTGTCTAATCATCAAGAGTCTTAATAAAGCTGGAGATAATTCAAGAACCGCTTGTACGTGCTTTTTCCTATTTTTCACAAACTCAGAATTGGCTAGGTCTGGTTATTATCCTGTGAGTTACTGTCACTCTCTTAACAGAGGAGAATTATCAAGGAAGTTCCCAGTGGCAGAGTTGGATTAAGTTGCTAACTGATCATGATTCCTTTCCAGCCAGCCACAAGCAAAACCATTTAGCCTAACACACATGTCAAATCTGCTTAGTAAACTCATCTACAACTAAATAAATACAAACAAAAACAATAGTGATTTTTTTTTTCATCTTGTAATCAGCAAATGAGAAAATTTGGCAAGACCCAAGAAAAACAATGGCGCCAGGTTGTGAGCACATACACTGCTGATAGAGATGCAAAGTGGAGCCATCTTTGAGGAGTATAATTTTAGGATCTATGATATTTAAAATAATCCTTATCATCCCACTGTGAAAAATCTGATTTACAGATCATATGGAAGGAATGTATAAATTCATACTAGGAAAATGTTCTTTGCAACTTTTTTGTTTTAATAAACAAAAATGGGGGAAAGAGCAATGTGTCCAACTAGAAGAATGAACGACTAGGCTATGGTATAGGTGGCAATAGAATAACCTGCAACTAAGAAACACCTATACAAACTGCCTATGTAAATAGGCTCAAAACTATTTAGGATTTGGTTAAATTAAAATTCTCAGCATAAAAGCAAGACAAAATTCCTTATATAAAACCAACAAAAGGAAATGTGTCAGTGGCCACATGGGAATAATTGACAGGATTTATATTGCAATCTGGAGACCTCTGTCTGTAAAGATCATGTTTTCCCCTGAGCTTGCTACCTCCCACTATGTATTAGTAATATTGCTGCATTTTGTGGCAAGTTCAAAGAAAGGCTCTGCTTTTTATAAGTCACTTACTTGAAAAGCCAAATCTGCACAGTAATTTTCTATATCACAATAGTTCAGTTCACTTTCAAATGCATTCAAATCAAGGATATTTTAACGGGCAAGATTTCCTGGGCTTTAAAAATATGACTCCATTTACATAAACTTTAGGGGAATATATCTGTTATGTAAATCGAGGAATGCAAGCAATCTAAGACATCCTCTGGCATTCCCTTTTCAAAGAGCATTGTGAACAACCTGTCTAACCTGTCATCCCCAATTTGCAGGTACAAAGGAATTACACCATCATCCCTGCTCTCTGCAAGTTTATAATTCATCACCTTGTGCTAGGTAGGGCAAGAAAGCTCGCAGTTAACATTTAGCACCAAATGCTTAAATTTCATCACCGGAAGCTTCATAGACTATCAATTATCACTCACCCAAATGTCAGAGCACAAGAATTTCCTGGTATATGATGTTTTTTACATATTTTCTCAGCCCTCTTTTGTACCAAATACAATAAGTTTCTATGCACTGAGTTTTGCGGGGGAGACCCATGAAGTCCACACGAATCAAAAAATATATTAACTTCAACTTTCTAGCCAGTGGAAAATAAATACAAGGATCCATTCAATCAGCAATCGGAGAGACTGAGAATGCAGCGCATTCCCAAGACCCTGGGTTCAATCCTGGGTACCATAAAAATAAAAATAAAATAAAATCAATATCTGAAAGGAGCAGGGCTACTAGTCAAGGAGAGTGTGTTGCTGCTGGACCTGAGTCAGGTGTGCCCAGGTTCTGGGCCAGCAGGAAACATGTCTCTCCTCCATGGCCTTGGCTGAGGCATTTAACAAGTCCAGGTTTTCCTACCTATAAAATAGATCATCATCGCTTTCCTCTGAGATGTGTATTAATTAAATAGTTGAGGTTTGGAAAGAGTAGTGAAATGAAGTGATACTTGTTGAAGTTAAATATTCGCTGGTTTTCTTTTCAACTTCGTGGGGAGTGTTTTGGGATCATCTATCACATTATACTGAGAAGCAGCGAGTACCACCAACATGTATCTGATTATTCTTTCTTAAATTACATAAGAGCTAACTTCAAGGAATAAAAACAGTTCCAAAGGACTCATAAGTCATCAAACATTATTAAAGAAAAAGATCACTATTTCCGAAGCGTCTTGCTATCTGAATAACATTAGGATGTTGCATCCCTCAATCACAGAGGTGATGTAGTTTTATCACCATCTCACTGTTTAGGGAATAAGCAAAGAGTGAACTGGTGCTTTGCATAGACAACATCACCAAATAAGAAGTTGTGACTGCTAAATGCCCAATCAGTGTCTCCTAGGAATCACAACTACATACAAAAATTGTCCATCCTTTTAGGTAACAAAAAGAAAAAGGTATATGATTTTTAGAGACTTTGCAAATGTCAGAAACAGTTTTACCCTATAAAGTTGTGTAAGCTCTGAAGTTCTTTCTTCATAATTTTTAGTTTGGCTAATCACATACTGGAAGTCGTCTTTGTAAAAAAAGAAAAAATCTTTGGGCCAGGGATTTAGCTCAGTGGCACCACGCCTGCCTCATAAGCACAAGGTCCTGAGTTCAATTCCCAGTACAATATATATATATATATCTTTAACACAAGAGACTTCATTAGGTCATATTACTATTTAACTTGACAGGAAGTAATTTGTTATCTCCTTCCAAAGCTAAGCAGCAGCCAGACCAGAAATTATACTGAATGGTGTGCCAAGGAGTCTGAATGTCATTCTAGCAACCAAGGGCAACCAAGGGGAGCTCAAGTGGAAGGGGAAGAGAGAAGGTATGTGAAATACTCAGGTTTATAATTTAGGAAACTCTCTTCAACTTCGTGGGCTGGGAAAAGGCAATGCTATGCTCAGGGAGACAAAGGAAGGAAGCAGAGAGATTGTGAGCGATTATGGTGGCTTGAGGTAAGACAGAAGCAATGAGGATGGATATATAGAGGGGAGAAAGGAGATGACAAGTAGATGAAATCTGTTGGCTGAAAGGGGGACAAAGGAGTGGGATCCAGGGCCCAGAAATAGGGATTGACCTTAAGTACAAAGAGGATCATCTTTTTTAACTAAGATGGGGAGAAAGAATAACAATAAAGAAGAAACATGCCGAAGGCATCAGTGAATGTAAGTACAAGCTGGGAGAAAACTGCTCAAAAGATGGTGGTCAGTGGAAGACAGTAATGGGTGGGGAAGACCTCCGGGGCCAGGGCTTTTGGTGGAAACAGGGAAAGAGAAGTGGGAAGTGAACTGCAGCCTGGAGAAGCAGCCTTCCCTGGGAGCCCCCAGCGGGAGTCCTGGGGAGCTGCCAGGTTGGAGTTAAAGCAGGAGGCAGAGGGAATGTTTTGCGAATGTGTTTGCCACAGAACAAAGTTGTGCTCTGCTAATTCCTCAGTTCCTATCAAAAGTGTTCCGAAGTCTAATTCTGATCTCAAACGTTCATGGTTAGCTTTGCGTTCCAAGAAAGTGTCATCTATAAATTAAAGGGGTAATGTTTTCTAGTTCTCCTCACCAAAAAAAATATTAAATTATCTGGCCATGGGGAATCCTCGAGGCTGCTATTGACCCAAGGGTAGCAACCTCAGTTCCAAGACCTGTGCACCCTGAGACAAGGTGTCCCTGTGCACTGATCACTAGGTATGACAAATGGTCTCAAAAGTGTTCTAAAGTCGTACAAAATAAGACAAATTTCCAAGGTAAGTGCACGCAAATGCACATGCACACACATACACAAGGAATAGAGTTTTTGGGGCCAGAAATGAAACAGAAACATGTTTTAAAAGACTAATAAAATACTAAGTAAATGTCCCTGAGATGATATGAAGTGTTTTGTGTTTGAAGTATAAGTTTAGATAAATAATGCATCAATGTCTAGGGTGATTTTGTTTTGTTTTGTTTGATTTGGTACTGGGGATCAAACTTGGGTCTTTGCACTTGTGCAGTGGGTGGTGAAACCACTGAGCTAAATCCCCGACCCTGTCTCGGGTGATTTTGTAATGTAGCCTATGGACAATGAACATTAAAAGTCCTAAATTTCTTTAAGATCATGCATGTCTAAGAATCACCCAAGTTCACTAATAAAGGCTATGAGATGAAAGAATGTCTGTGACTCTTTAGAAGAACATAGAGTGCTCCACTCAGAAAAATAGTGGTTTCTTTCTATATCACAAAAGCCACAAAAGGTCATCAATCCAACCAAATATTCAAATAAATGGTCCATGGGCCTAGCTGGACAAGTGTCCTCTGCCGAGACCTATCTAAGGACTTTTGTTTTTTTTGGTACCAGGGATAGAACCCTGGTCCTTGCACTTTTGAGGCAGGCGGCAGAACCACTGAGATAAATCCCCGGCCCAATCTAAGGACTTTTAAAAAAAGATTTATCTCCTTTCATTTAATCTCACTAATCTAGTTTCTCTAAGTCAAAATTTTATAGTCAGAAGAAGCTATTTATAGAAAATTTTTTGAAGTTTGATCTCCACCCATGCTAAAATATTAATGGTATAAGTGTTCTTTTGCAATTAATTATCTCTATTCCCTATCTCTTCTTGCCCGTGTTTTTGTGCCTCCAGAAAGCTTTCTAAAACTTTCTCCAGAAAGTTTATGTACATAGAGCCAGACAGAAGCTCAGCCATTGTGAGGGGAAAGCAGTGTATGGCCATGTCCTCCTGTTTGTTTTTTCTGGCAAGCTTCCCTAGAGGACCCGCCTACAGGAAAATGCAGACCTCATACATACAAAGCAAAATAACAACCCCTGGAACTACTTTCTCCTTCAATTATTTTTGAATATTGAAGAGTAAATTCAAGAAAAAAAGGTGCCAATGGTGCCCCTTGTCTTTCTAGAGTGGCTGAAAACTACAGAGCTTCTCCATAAAGGAAAGGAAACAAATTCCATGCCGCCATATGATTAGAAAAAGGTTTTGCTCATGTCCTTCTCCATATAGATTTACGAGAGTTTCTGCTGACATGAAGTATGTTCTTTACTGAATTCCTCAAGTGAAGCAAAACCACACGTATCTGGTTCTAAAGCAACATACTGATTCACTCCTTTACATAGTAAATGTGAAATAGTCATTTGCAAGTCTGAGGCATACCTGGGAAGTGGACTGAACCATAACAACTGTCTGGGAAAAGAAAAGAGTAAAAAAGTTAATGAAAAAAAAATCCATATTTTAAAAATTACTAGTGTAATAGTCAGCTTCCAAACCACCTGGACATCTACTCGCTGGTAAGAACAGAAAGTGCCAGCAGAGTGGCCGCTGGGCAGGCAGCAGCAAATGCTGGTGAGCAGATAGAGTTGCCTCATGAATGAATCTTGCAGCTTCTGCTGAATGGACACTAATGCAATCTAATTTCCCCCTGGAATTCTTACTAGTGGCCACTCTGATGTTGTTTGCCTTGCTTGTAGTATCTGAACCTCAGGGCCAACTTGGTCTAGTCTATTTTTGGCCTGGGTCTATTTTTGCCATGAGTCACCAAAGTCGTAGTGATGCTGCCTGGGTGATCTCACCCTCTGGTCCTTCTTTCCTCTCTTTACCACTGGCACAATCTGAGTTTGGGCTCTCAGGATCATTCCTGAAGCTTCCTGCAATTTTCCTAACTGGTTTGGGGACACTCAAAGCATTTCCTGCCCACCAATGCCAGATCAGTACTCTCAGAACATTGGTCATGTCACGGATGGAAATTAGAATTTTTAAGTCCTTGGACTGTCCACCCCCCACAACACACACATACACACACACACACACACACACACACACACACTCCTGTTTTCCAGGTTAATCACCTACTCCTTTTCTAGCACATCCTTTGACTTCAAGTTAACCAGATCACTTGCTATTCTTCAAGGTGACTCTAGAGTTTTTCTACCTTTATACCTTTGCTCCTGTTTTTCTTGCTTCCTTCCCCATCCATGGAAAACTTCATCATTTGTGAAGGGCCAAGACAAATATCTCTTTCTACATGAAATTTTCCATTAAAACTCTGGGATATTCTTTTTCTTCCAACCCCCCACTGTGCTTATTCATCCTTCTACTTATGATATTTCCAGAATATCTTCTGATATTTATTTTTCACCTTTGTGTCCTACTTCTCATCTTATGCATTTAATGCGTATACATTGAGAGCTTATCGAATTTAAGACACTATGCTAAAAGTTGAGAATACTGTGGAAATGAAATGCACACAGTCTTCACTTTCATGGGGCAATACTTTCACAGAAAGATTAATGAACAAAGTATTTATTGGATAAATAATAGCAAAATTATTTACTAGTGTTTAACAATAGTAATTAGCATTGTAGTGTCAGACTACACAATAGAAGCTCTCAAACTAGCAGGGAGCATGAAACAAAGCCTCACAGAGGAAGTAATGTTTAGGCTGAGATATGAGGGATTTGCTGGTGCTTTATCCAAAGATAAATTTGATGAAGAGCTGGGGATGTGGTTCACTGGTAGAGCATTTGCCTAACAATTCCCAGCATTCAAACAGATGAAGAACATACCAGGTCAAGGAAATTGCATGTAAAAATCTTTGAAACCAGAAGAACCTAAAGAAGTAAGCCAGATTTCACCACAGAAGGAAGTGGAAGGGGAAAAACTGTCTTAGCAGAAAACTAGGAAAGGGATCAAGTGATATGGGGGTCAAGGAAAAAGGACCAAGTGATATGGGGACTTTCAAGTCAGTTAAGAATTTTAGACTTTTTTACAAGTGCACTGACAGTCTCCTAAATGGTTACGAGTGAGGTATGATGTATGAGTGTATATTGTATATGCATTTTTTAAAAGTCACTCTGGTGACAGTGTAAATAATGGAAGGAGAGGACAAGAGAAGAGGCATAGAAAAGTAAGAAGGACATTTGAGCCCCTCAAAGAACCAATGCTCAGAGCAAGATGTTGTCACCAAAACAGAGAAAAAGTAACACTTGATAAGTACTGTGTTTAATCATTTGAAATGGATTTTTGGTAGAAAAAAATGGTTGCTTATCACAATTGCAGATTTAAGAGCAAAGCTTGGCAAGACTTGGTGCTTCATTGGGTAAGCAGGATGAAAAAGAAGGCGCTAAGAAGAAAGAACTTTTTCTGGATGTACAAATGATAGTGCTCCTTACTGGACTGGAAAAGACAGGAAGAGGAGCATATTTGGAGGAATAAATCATGATTTCTGTTTGGGACATATGGAGTTTTTATGAGAAGGTTCTGAGCCACCCAAGAATGCATTTGTACACAGTAACTTGGAATTGAAAGCAAGCTCTGGGATGGAAATTTAGATTTGGAAGTAATCAGCATATGGAAGCCATAGGAAAGGATGAGATTCCCTGGTGAAGGGAGGTAAGACAGACAAAGAGAGTGAAGGAGAAAGAGAGAGAAATAAGGTCAGTTCTTACCAAGGAATGTTACCAAGATTCACCTGTGAAATTTTCTTTTTTCTAAATATAAACACCAGAGACCCAATAAATCAGTTGCTGGGGTTTAGATGTGTGTACCTGTTTTAAAAAGCACAACTCCCCAGGGGCTTCCAATGCACATCCATGAATAAGCAAGGGAAGTAACATGCAAAGAGACCATGAGGCAGACTTCAAAAGAAAAGCCAACTCTTAGCTCTGGAAAGGAAAGGCAGAGCTGGTGAAGCAAGACTGAAAAGGAAAAGTCAGAAAGGTAGCGAAGAACAGAGAGTGGAAAATGAGGAGGTGGCCACGTGTTTCCAGTGCTCCTAGTGGCCAAGTTAAGACTCAGAGGGCTAAAAATTAAATTCACAACTGCTCAGGAAGAGCAGATTCCCTGGAGTGGGGTAGAAATACAAAGAGAAGGGGGCTAAGGTGAGTCTGAGGTGGGGAAGTAAAGAAGCTTACCAGGGACCAGAGAACTAGATCAGGGGCTGAAGGAGCCAAGTCAAGGGGGTGTATGGTCTCCAGTAGACCATGGTTTCTTCCACAAGAATGAGAATTAATTCCATCAGGCACTTTCATGTATTACCCATAGCGCTCAGCATCCTGCCATATGCACAGCTCTTACACAACAAAACCCACGGGAAAGTGCATCTCTTAGGACCTAGGAATCTCCTAAGAAACATACACACTTCAAATCAGCTTTACGCAGTTCTTTTCATTTACTCCAGAAGCTCACCCTATGATGTCCCATACCATGAGTACACAGAAAGCACAGAGTCTCTTGCACATTTTTATAAATGGATCTGTGCCCAGAGGGAGCCATTATAGGTATAGAGAAATGAATCCTTGGCAGAGACAAGAGATTTCTCAAGAGTCTACACTGCAGAGCCTAAATTGAGGGTTTGTTTGATTTTTATAGGTCAAGCAAGTCACATGAGTATGACAGTGTGGACTATTTTTGAGCTTCCTAAAGGTTCCTCTGAGAAGGTCCAGAGGAGATCTGAACTCTGTTCACTCCTTCTGGGGATGGGCAGGTGGAATAAAACACCTGAGCCATGGGCCAGGGATGTAGCTCAGTGGTTTCACTGCCTGCTGAGCAAGCGCAAGGACCTGAGTTCGATCCCCAGTATCAAAAAGAAAAACAAAGGGCTGGGGATTTATCTCAGTGGTTCCGATGCCTGCCTCACAAGCTCAAGGTACCAAGTTCGATCCCTGGTACCAAAAAAACACCTGAGCCAGGAGCTGGGGGAACTCCAGCTCACAACTGGGGCCCTCAGTGAGCCTTCCAGTCTGCACTGACAACTTGCACTACCACTCCAAAGAGCTGATTAAAGGTTTCAGTGACCCACTCTCTTCTCAGCTGGAGAAATCCCTTCCCTCTCCCTTCCTTGGGAAGCCCACTAGGTGAAAGCCAGTATTTCCTAAGAAATTTGAAACCAGGGAATCAGGCTACATTAGAGACCCAACCATTTGCTCCCATGGTTCAGAGAGATGTGAAAAGAGAAAGAGCATGGACTTTAGTTAGGACCTTCTTCCCAAAAGAGGGGACACCCAGGACCTGATTGGGGTCACCTGGCCACTAGGGGGCTTTCGCAATACACAGGAAAACAAAAGATTCAGGTCCAGAGCCTTACGCCTTTTCTGAGAACACTGCAGGCCTCTTACTTGCTCAGGAGAGTAGTCTGGATTTCACCCCATCAGATCCTCCCAATTCTTGGAGATCGCGCAATGCCCACTAAGAGATGTCAGTCAAGCCCCTCATGTCAAGCACTGCAACAGTATTGTTCTAGATGACTGACGATTAGCAACTTCTCCAAGGAACTATGAAAGTAAAATCACAGACCTTCCATTGTCAAGCTTGGAGGATGCAGAGGCACAGCCAGGAGCTGGATCCATTCACTGCTTTTCAAGAAAGAACACAAAGGAGTAAGAAGAAATTGAGCGGAAGGTGCTATGGTCATTTTGGGGGATGTCACTCCTCCAGGGCATAGTTTGATTTCAGAGGCATTTGGAGTTAAGACCCGTACTTTATAAATGAAATCCAGGCAAATCTAAGTGCTTACTTTCAAAACATCTTTTCCTCAAGGTTCAAAAGAGAACAAACTTAGGTCCTGTCATAAAATGAACTTGGAAGCTATTAATGTATCAATGATTTTAAATGGGAACATTTCCTGTAATACACAAGATCCAACACAAGTTAACTGAAAGTAACTTTTCTTCCCCAAAAGATTTCATACCTTATAAGGAGCTACCATACCTTTGGTAAAATTAAACCCTGTGCCTATTAAGATACCTTTACATTCTGCATCTTAAAAACATCATCTAAAAGTTTTACATATTGTTAAATAAAAAATACAAAAGCCCACCCATTTAAAAGTTATTTACCATCTTCCAATTTTTAAAAAATTCTTTGGATTGTGGGATTTTTTTCTTTCTCTATGAAAATTCATATGCATAAAATAATACATAGAACAAAAAGAGTATGTTCTTCAATATGTAAGATATAGCCCTGATTATAGTCATATTTTTCTATTCCACCCCTTTTCTTTATTAGTACGTGTTTCTAGTAGACACTGTTTGCATTCCTTGTGGGGAGCTGGTACATGTATATAACACATCTTAATTCCCTTTTGCTTCATTCCCCTGTCCTTTTCCTCCCTCCCCCCACTCCATCTACTGATCGCTTTCCCCTTTGAGAAACATCTCTCTCCCCACTTCCTATTATCTAGCTTTTACTTTGCTCTTTTTTTTTTTTGGTCCCGGGGATCAAACTCAGGACCTTTCACTTGCGAGGCAGGCGATGGAACCATTGAGCTAAATCCCCGGCCCTTTACTTTGCTCTTTATTTATACTTTCGGTTTCTCATATAAGAGAAACCATGAAATATTTAAGCTTGTGTGTCTTATTTATTTCACTTAACATTATGGTCTCAAGTTGCATCCATTTTCCTACAGATGACTCAAGTTTATCCTTCTTTACAGCAGAGTAGTGCTCTACTGTGCATAAATACCCCAATTTCTTTATCTATTCATCTATTTCTTTATTTATTCATCTTATATAAGCTGCTTCCAAGATTTATCTATTATAAATTGTGCTGCTATAAACATGGGTAGACATATATCACTATATCTACCTTTATCTAATTAACATTGCAGATATATAGATATAGTTAGTTATACATTTGCCAAATCCAGCCCAGTGTAGGCTTGATATCATCTCATTTCTTTGGTGTTAATTTTAGGTTTCTATCTTTAATGATTTTTCTCAGATGTCATATCATGAAGTTAGGACTCACTGATTTCTTTTTACTAATTTGAACAGTTTAATAAACTTTGCTCAAGACCATTCATAGGAAAGATATGTAAACAACTTTAAAGCATTACAAGACAAAAGTGAGACTTTCAGCAAGGATGACAGAGGAGGCTGGTCCCCAGTACTCGCTTCCTAGGGCTGCCATAACTCATACCATAACTCATGAGCCTGAGCGGCTCAACCCACAGAAACTTGTTTCCTCCCAATTCCAGAAGATCAGGGGCTTGGCAGCCTTGATTCTTCTAAGCCTTCTCTCCTGGCCTTGTAGATTATTTTCCTGTCCCTGCAGCCTCACTTCTGTGTGTGTCTATGACTAAATTTCCTGTCCTATGAGGATTCCAGGCAGCTTGGATTGGCCACCCTATTGACATTTATTGACTTATTATTTATTTATTTAGGTGGTGCTAGGGATCAAACCCAGGGCCTCATGCATGCTAGGTAAACACTCCACCCCTGAGCTATATCCCCAGGCCCAGGGCTTTGTTATAATTTAATTATTTCTTTAAAGACCTTGCTACCAGATGTAGACATATGAGATATTGGTGGTTAGTAATGTCAATGTCAATATATGAATTTGGGGACATATAATTCAGCCCATAACACTTGTCTTTAATGAATTTGTGTTGTACTCTTGATTTCATTGGCCACTATTGGAATACTTCATGCTGATTTATAAAGAAAGTTCACGAGGGCCGGGATTTAGCTCAATGGTTTCACCGCATGCTGCGCAAGCACAAGGACCAGAGTTCGATCCCCAGTACCAAAAAAAAAAAAGAAAGAAAGTTCACAAAATACTGCAGGGCATGGTACTGATATTGTGTGTACAAGAATTATGCCCATAAATAAAATCAAAATATTTGAGTTAGCCAACAGTTTATGGAGCAGGGAGCGGGTATTAATGGCAAATATCTTAGGAAGCTTTTTCTTTTCAGTGCTAGAGACTGAACTCAGGGCCTTCATACTGAGCTACATTCCCAGTCCTTTTTATTTTTTCATTTTGAGATATGGTCTAATTAAATTGCTAAATTGTGTAAGCTGGGTTGTAATTTACAATCCTCCTGCCTCGTCCTCCCAGAGTTCTGGATTTACAGGACTCCCAGCTCCAATAGTTTTTAATGTACCTTGTGTAATTATAAAGATAATATAAAGAGGTTGTTAGTCTTCACAAAAGACTAAAGAAAATAAATATTCCTAAATTTCTTCCCCAGACATTGTTACTGTGAAAATACTGGACCTTCTGTCATATTATCTAAGTACATATACATACATACACAGTTTAATATTGATGGACTTGTCCAACTTAGTTCTTTTCAAATTATGCTTTTTATTAAACAATATGCTATTGAAATATCTTTCTATGCCAGTAAATACAG
Organism: Heterocephalus glaber; assembly: GCF_053883595.1. NCBI lineage: Eukaryota > Metazoa > Chordata > Mammalia > Rodentia > Bathyergidae > Heterocephalus > Heterocephalus glaber. The sequence continues at coordinate 15,094,169 of NW_028258171.1, forward strand.
TTATGACTCATTCTTTTTAATGGTAACATAGAGTTCTGTTATATGAATGCACGATAATGATTTTGATCCATTCTTTACTATTGAGAATATGTCACACACACACACACACACGCATTTGAAATAAATTTCTAGAAGCAGAATTTAAAATTTTAATGTTCAGTATGAGGCTATCTTCCTAACATCACCAATTTTTAAATCTTTGCCAAACTAAGTTTGATTGTGATGAGTCATATTTTCTTTACTTGATTTTCTTTGGTTACTACTGAAACTCTACCTTTTTTACATTTCACTTAAAACATTTCAAAATTTTCATTGTATTTATCTGAAAAGTATTATTTCAAATAAATTGCCTAGGAAAAGAGGCAATAAAAAGGGAAGTACTTCCGGCATCTGAATCTATCTTGCCCATTCACCCCTGGCTCAGAGTGAAACTCCTCAACCTCATCCATACCTGAAACTTCGACAGTCTATGGCCTGGTACCAGGAAATGAACTGGCCAGTCAGATTCAAGTCTCCTACTGTTTAACCAAGAAATCCCAAGAAAGGGGAGAAGACAGGAGAGGACAGGAGACGAGGACAGGAAGAAGACAGGAGAGGAGAGGACAGGAGAGGGCAGGAGAGGACAGGAGAGGACAGGAGAGGACAGGAGAGGAGAGGAGAGGAGAGGACAGGAGAAGACAGGAAGAAGACAGGAAGAGGACAGGAGAGGACAGGAGAGAACAGGAGAGGACAGGAGAGGAGAGGAGAGGAGAGAGAGGGCCAGGGATGTAGCTCAGTGGCAGAACCCTGGAGCCTGTGTTTCAGTGTTGCATACATGTAAGGCCCTGGATTCAATCCTCAGCACCACCAAAAAATAATAATATAGGGCCGGGGATTTAGCTCAGTGGTTTTGCCACCTGCTGTGCAAGCTCAAGGACCTGAGTTTGATCCCCGGTACCAAAAAAAATAATAATAACAAAAATAATAATAATATAAAAGATAAAATTAGAAAAGAAGAGAGAGGATACAGATATGGTCCTGTTATAGCAGGAGAAAGCCTAATTTGAGAAAAACAGGACCAGGAGTAAGTTTCAAAGTGTTGGCCAAATCTTTTAAGTAGCTAAAAGAACAGTTAGAAAAGGAAGCTGGACTCAGGCTGGTGACCAATTCTTATTCTCAATCGGCTGGGGAAGAACAAAATAAAAGTGGGGGGAGAAAGAGGAATGGACAAATAAATAACATTGGCACAAATTAATAATACCTAGGAGTATAATGATGTAATTTACTAGCTCCGTGTAGGCTAGAAGGCATGGCAAAATATGAGATAGTGAGAAAAATGTCTCCCCCACTTCCCTTCACACTAAACAGGTACAGTAAATGTAGAGAAGAAGCAAGTATATGTTCCCCTTGTATTAGTCACCTTTCCATTACTGGGAAATATCTAACCCCTGCAACCTAAAGGAGGAGAGGTTTATTTTGGCTCATGGTTTCAGAGAATTCAGTCCATGGTCATCCGGCTCAAAGGCAGAAATGGCATGGTGGAAAGACATGGCAGAGGAAAACTGCTCAATCCATAGCAGCCAGGACAAGTATGTGGATCCTGCCAGTCACACTCTCAGTACTCACTTCCTTCAACCGTGCCCTATGTTCTAACAGCATGTTCAGCTAGATACTGATCAATGGGTTAATCCACTGAGGAGTATAGCACCCCCATAATCCAATCACTTTCCAAAAGCCCTAGCTCTGAGCAGTCTTTGCACAGGGGGGATATTTAAATCAAATGGCAACACCACTTTAAAGGTATTCAAATTTAAAATTTTTCATAAATGATGTTGGTCAAACACAGCATGACCATAGATAGGCCTAATTCCATCTATGACTTGCCAAAGTGACACCTGCTTTAGTCTCTTGTAATGTTGAGAATTGATATTTCCCCTGGTCCCAAGACAATATCTGAGCAGACATGAAGCCTTGAGTACCTCTGTTGACACTTACCTCGCCATCCACCATCGTGTCATTCTCATGGGTTGGATTGTGTCCCTCCTAAAGTTTATATGTTGAAACTCTAACACCCGCCCCCCCCCCATACCTCAGAATGTGATTCTGTTTAGAGATAGGACCTCAGATGAGAAAATTAAGTTAAAACGGGGCTTTGGATACCAATCCAATCTGACTGGTGCTCTTTTAAGAAGAGGACATTTGGACCCACAAAGGAACACCATGGATTCTCACAAACAAAGACCACATGAGGACCCCATAAAAAAGTAGCCATCTGCAAGCCAAAGACAGAGGCCTCTGGAGAAACCAAATCTGCTATTGCTTCGGTCTTGTACTTCTGGCTGCCAGAGGTGTGAGAAAATACATTTCTGCTGTTTAAGACACTCAGTCCGAGGTATTTTGTTGAGAAAACCCTAGGAAACAAATAGTCTTCACGTACATACAAGTCAGTGTCTTCAAATAGACCAAGTTAGTGGACCAAGGTGATGCATGGACCATTGAGTGGGAGAAAAGAAAACCCCACAAATCTGAATAATTTGAAAGTATAACAGAGGAGATTAAAAAAGAAATCAGTGAGGTGCTTGGCACGCTCACAGAAAATGTAACTAATCAGACAAATGAGGTAATAAATAAAACAATCCAGAAGCTTATAGAAGACACCAATAAAAAAGTAGCTGAGCTAAATAAAATGATAAAAAGCACGAATGACTTCAAATAGACCAGGTTAGTCAGTGTCTCCAAATAGACCAATGCCCCATGCATTCAGCAAACGAGGAGTTGGGGTCAGTATGCCCACTACCTACAAATGTGCCAGAACATGGAAGTTGTTATGCAATAATTTATTGAGTGAAGGAGTGAGTGAGTTTTCTACAAATTGTGCAGACTTTTTAATTTGGTGACCATTAAGCGTTTAGTGTGCTCCCCTTTGTGACCAACAGTTTTACCAGTTGAACCGGTAAAGACAAAAGTTAAGACATTTAGAAAGATTTCCACTTGAGCTGACAGCAGCTATTAGCCAAAGGAATGGTGTCAAGGGGGAGATTGGGTCCTTTTCCTCTGTTCAGAAAGACCATCTGCTGGGGGAAATGCCACCTCGGCCTCCTGATGTCAGCCCTGACCTCAACACACACACTTGGTAGTGTATTTCCGCCATAAGGGGTGAGGAGGCCCCTTCTGTCTGCCACAGTAGGCAACAAAAGGCCAGCATCCTCCCTGGGGCAGCCTAGAGGTAAGCACCTCAACTTTCCATATAGATGATGAAATTGACTGCCCCAAGACATAAAACTAATGCTACAGGCCTCAGCCATTGATCTACATCATGCAATTACCTAGACTCTAGGCCATATTTTCCCAATTTGTTGAGAACTATATCATGTGGGAAAGAATTAAAAGGTTTACTAAGGTCAATACAAACATAATTTATTGCTTCCCCTCAGTCGACCAAGCTCATCTACTCAGGTCTGTGACTAGTTAGCTGAGTTGGTTTTAGCATTGTCTGCTCAGGGGCAAGGTCAATGTATCAATTTACGAAATCTGTTACTTTCTCTCTGTGCCGCAGTCCCAGACTACAGGCCTAATAACTCAGCATTATTTTGGTCCCAAGCGGAACCTAGAGAGCAAATCTGCATGGAAAAGCCCCGCAAGCCAAGGACACTGGTAGAAAATCATCTCAAACTCCATGCTGGACACAACAAGGCTGGGAATTTTGAAGGAACCATACCGTGGGAGGCTTAAACATTTCTCCCAATACTGGAGGTGCAAAGTCCGAGATGAAGGTAGCAGCAGATCTGCAGTCTGGAGCTGGTACTCTTCCTGGTTTGCAGATACTCGTTTTTTTGCTGTGTCTTGGCAAAGAGGAGAGAGAAAGAAGAACTGTAGTTTCTTCCTCTTCTTTTGTTTTTGTTTTTGTTTTGGTACCGGGGATCAACCTCAAGACCTTGTGCTTGCGAGGTAGGTGCAGCACCATTGAGCTAAATCCTGGACTCTCTTCCTCTTCTTATAAAGCTCTGGAGTTCATTTCGGAGGATCCACACTCATGACTTCATCTACACCTACGTATGTCCCAAAAGCCCCACCTTCTACTACCATCGCATCAGAGGTTAGGGTTCAAGCATATGAAGGGATGGGAGGCACAGATATGGGTCCATAGCAAGATCCGGATTTAAATCTTTAGCACATAAAAAGCTGAGCCATGTCCTGAGGGATCTGTCTCATTTTCTTTGTACCTAACCTAATCTATCAAAGTTTTTGCATCAGTTCCCACCCTATTAGCTCATAAGAAAGGGGGAAAATTAATTCCAATCACATACTACAGGAGTGGAAGATGTTTTCTCATGAAAAATGCCAATATAGATTTTTTAAAAATCTATTCTTTTCCAAATGCATTTCTAATTTTTTGTAAAATAGCTTCTTGGAATCAATTTTGTTGTATTGGTACTTAATTGTTGTTCTCATCTAAGTGTGCATTTTCTGACTGTATAGAAAAAGTGTGGTTATAGGGCCAGGGATTTAGCTCAGTGGTTTCACCGCCTGTTGCACAAGCACAAGGACCCGAGTTTGATCCCCGGTACCAAAAAGAAAGAAAAAGTGTGGTTATGTAATTTAATAATAGATTAAATACAAAAAATAAATAAATCTTTAGGACTAGTTCAAATTTCATTCGACCCACAAAAGCTTAGATGTAAGGCAATTTGTGATAAACCTGAACATTTCCACATTTTAAAGTTTCATTGTCCAACTGATTAATTCCCTTTTTAAAAATGCATTTGTTATGTCATGCAAATACCTTGCCAGTCAACTCCAAATTTCTCAGAATGTTTGTGTCCACACTTTGAGTCAGCTTCACCTAGTTCTTGGACTTTACATTGTTAACCGTCAGAACCTGTGGGTGCGAATACCACCAGATTGCTGATCCACTAGCTCTTGCTCAGATCAGTTTAGTTTCTGCCCTCCTAACATATTTATTATCCATTCTTGCTTCGCTCTTGCACTGAACAAATGTAAAAATCCAAAATTAAGCAAACAGCCTCATTATCAAATTAAAGGGCACATTTCAGTTTCTCTTTTCTTTTTTTTTTTTTGGTACCAAGGATCAAACTCGAGTCCTTGCATTTGCGAGGCAGGCGGCAGAACTACTGAGCTAAATCCCCGGCCCTCAGTTTCTCTTCTTGATTTGATCTTTTCCTCCTTGGACTTCAACTTCACATCTAACATAACTGCCTTGGTAATCTGGCCTAGTTCCCCACTTTGAAGCATTTCAGTGATAGTGCACCCTAGCATTCTTTAATTTTATACATTGTAAATACTATAGATTAATGTTCTGGTCAATACAAAGTAATGCAACAGGGCCAGGGGTGTAGTTCAATGGTGGAGCACTTGCCTCACTTGGGTAAAGCTCTGGATTTGATCCCCAGTGTTGCTAAAACATAATAAATTATAAAATAATGCAATACATTGAGTTTTCAAGTATTCTTCGCTTTTGTCTAGATCTGTCACTTTGTAAATGGACAACACAGACTCTCTATAATGACTTCATCTTTTCTAGCTTAACTGGCAAGCCAGGGTTTTATATTGAAAATGCCATTTAGAGCAGAGAATACACACCTAAAAAAAGAAGTGTAAAGAGCTATCAAGAAATTCAAATCAAATTAAAAGCAGAATGAAAGTTAGCACCAAAATGTTTGATATCTGTGGTCTCCAGTACCCAGTAAGTTTCCTTATTTTGCAGGTCCACTATTAAATGTATTTTCTCTGATGAAATACAAATAAATGAACTGCTGAGCTGAGTACCTTTTACAAGAAAATGGCAGCATTATATTAAGGATAGTCTAAGTATCTCCTTAAATTACAAATGAAGGTCATTCTCAAATATTAAAAAATTCTTCTAAATTAAATAGGATGGTGCTACTTTGTCTGCCTAATAATGTTCATCAGAACACTGGAGATGTACTCAAAATTTTGTAATCCTATGTGCTATACAACATCTGGTTAGATACAGGTTGAGAAAATATAAAAGTATATTCTCTGCCATGCTACATTTAAAACTACTAAATAAAAAGTGTTCCTAAAAAAAATAAATAAAGTGCTCCTCAAATGTCATATAGGCATGCCAATGGCATTACATATATGGTGTACAACTTTAATCATATTTATTTTCTGCCTTTGGTATTCAATTAATCTTATAAAATAACACAAAAATTTGTCTGGCTAGTTACATTAAAATTATTTAAAAATTCAGTTGATAGCATTTATAATGTATTGTGTTTTAATTTATAAACCAAGATGAATATTATATTTGAATAATTCAAATATATATTTCTAACTACTATTCTTTATACTTGGGTAGAAATTATTCCTGGGCTATGCTATATTTTATAGAGATCATATTTGCTTACTATCCATACTATAAAAAAAGTGACATAACAGTGTATAAGAACTGGATAATCAATCATATGTATTCCTTAATGACGATGATGATGGTCTTTGACATATATTGAGTCCCTTCAAATATCAATTCTTCATATTTGCAAGTGGGCAAACTATCCATTATACTCCAAATAGATCTGACTTACAAGGTAAGAAATTTGTCCGAAGCTTTCAAAAGAATGAAAATGAGTGCTCACTTTGAAATGTCAATAATTCTTTCCAAACAGCTCTAAATTTCAGTTTAAGAAAAAAATAAAACAAAACACATCACTTCCCAAACACTTTAATATACTGCCTTTACAGAGCAATTTTCTCCCAGGAACCTGAAGAAGTCTTCATAAACATTAATTAATTCTCACTGTCCTTATGACGCCCACTTCCCAGGGCAAACTCTTAGGCTAGGCTGGATGGTGCGTCCGACGCTATGGACGCTATAATTACATAACAGTTCGCCTTTGACCAATGTCATCCACGAAGCTCACGTACCTTCCAGGGGGTCCTCGGATCACAGATCAAACAGCCCCGCCTGCCAATACAGTATTAAGATGTTCACTTTGGTATTCATCCTCCAAATCCGTGGCCAATCTCCTACCCTCTAGTGAATCCTAGCCCAGCGGGGCATGGGAAAGTTTGGCTGTGGAAAGTTTTAAACAGCAGGTGTTACTTAACCTTTTAAACCAACAGAACAAAGCTAATAAATTCAAGGTGTAGGAACTAATGTCTTCCATGTAATTTATGCCAAAGCACCCTATTTAATGCAAATGGTTCATAGAACACAGTAACCTGCTGCTTCTCAAAGGATTTAGAGGACAACAAAGTAAATTAGCCGAGAAATAAGAATGCCTTTGGGACCGCAGGCTCAGACTTACCTGGAAAGGCTGAATAGGATGCGTTTGCCACCTTTAATTCAGGATATTTAAGTCTTCCCTCTTTGACCTCAGACAAATTAAAGCATGTCTAAAACCAGTTTTCCCTCTTTAGTTCAGACTAGCTCCAATCTCTATTGTTAATTTTTTTTTCAGGACAGAGGCAAGGCACCAACAAATGAAATTTGTTTTATTTCATTTCTCATCTATGTTTAGTGGATGTGTGCATATTCTACAGGAATATAATCAGAGGGCACATGTTTTGCTATTCTGTCTTGTTCATTTAATATTGCACAATAAACACAAATCCAGATATTGGTGTAATTTTTGCTGTGGTCATTTTTTAAAAGCATAGAAAAATGATGTCCAATCTTTTGCTATTACACTCAGTGTTGATATTAGCTTACTGAAAAAGAACACCTCTTCAAATCATTTCTATGAGGTATATTCTCTCCAATGTCAAAAGGCATAGCAATTTTGTAGTTCTCATTACAGGTTACTCCAGAAAAGAAAGAAATAAAATCATTCACAAAAAAATCAACATCTGGTAGGCATAATTATATGAACTGGTGAGAACACCCTTTTTTAGTCAGGCATCTACTTCTAATCTTGGCTTCTTGGGAGGCTGAGGCCAGAGGATCACAAGTTCAAGCTCAGCCTCAGCAGTCAACTCAGCAAGACCCTGTCTCAAAATTTAAAAATAATAAAGGAGTGGGGGTGTGGCTCAGTGAGAAGGCTCTGGGTTTAATCTGTAGTATTGGGAAAAAATATTTTAAATTGCAATATAAACTTTATGATGATTTGCATTGCAACTACTAGTGACACTATGCATTTTAAGTGATAATTTTGCATTTGGCATAGCATAGTATATTCCAAAAAGTAAAATATAATCTGCGAGATGCTTTGACTCTCGCCTTTTCCTCCCTCTTCCTTCTCTCTCATTCAATCTGTCCATTTTGCCCTTTATCTCCTGCAGTCTCTCTGAATAAAATTATATTACATTTATTTTAAATGGCAGGAACTTCTAGGGACAAGATGACCCAAAAAAGACAAGAAAAAGCTTTCATTGCAGTGAAGAGATGACTCACAAACACATGCATGACCTACACCAAGAAGGAGAGGAAATGTCATACTGTGTGCAATGGAAGAAAACCACTGAACCCCGTGGTCAAGTGTGCTGGAAGCAGGAAGCTGTTTCAGGTGGCACATTAGACAAGGGCATCGTGGAGGAGGAGGTGTGGGAGTTGCAAACTTCTTCACATGAAGCCCAGTCTTATGAAGTTCTTGCAAGGGGAAATTTTAGGCTGATGGAATGGCAGGCAGAACATTCAAGGCAGGAATCAGTGTGCTTGATGGTCAAAGAACAGGAAGAGGGCCTGTGTGGCTGGGATGTAATGAGCGAGGGAGAGACAGCAAGCGCTATCAGAGAGCTTGGCCAGACGGTGCATAGGCCTCACAGAGCTGAAAATCTACGGCACCAGAGGGGTTATTGAGGTTAAAGAAGTTGAGGCATCAATAGGTTGGCCTACTTTGAGCAGGCTGCTTTCTGTGGGCTTTGAAATGTGAATTGTAAAATTTCAGATGAGTAATACAGATCACAAGGTTTCCCAAGTATATTTTATCATGACATCCTTTTTTCATAAAGGAATTCTTAAAACTGCTGTTTCTAGGAAAATGCTTTGTGGGATACAGGTCAAAAGCTTACAAGTCACATCCAGGCTACCATGTGTTTTTATCTAGTTCATGAAATAAAAATGTTAAGTGGTCTTTAAAAATCCAAACAAGAGTATTTCATGATATTGCAAAAGCTATGTGAAATTCAGATTTCCATGTCCATAAATAAAATTTTATTGAAACACAGCCACATGCATTTGTTTACTATTCTGTATGACTCTTTTTGTGCTATAAGCATAGGGTTAGGATTAAGCAGTTGTGACAAAGACCTATGAACCACAAAACCTAAAATATTTACCATCTGGCCCTTTATGGAAAAAAATTGCCAACCTCTGCACTACAGCATTTGTCCTTTTACCTTGACTATAAATCTTCATATGACCTTGAGCCATAGTCATTGTTTATCTATTTTATAGTCAACATTTATCAAATACTTGTCATTTTTAATATTCTGGTTTTTGCCTCCTGTATTTTCTTTCTTACATTTTGCTATAAATTTTTAAAATTTTCTACTTATCAAACCCAGTCTCTTTAATAATGCCCTTATTTTTCAGATAGCCTGAATGTATATGTCTGCAATAGATGGGATAATAAGCAATTCAGTTTTCCTATACCTAATAATTTGGTTAAGTCTTTAATGTGTTTAGACATTTCTGAAGTTTGATATAACATACTCATCTATATTAAATCACTTTCACATGATTTCCATTTAACTAGAATTTCTGGGTAATTTCTATACACTTACATTGCTTCTAGTTTGTCAGATGTTGTTCTAACCATATTTTAAATCTCTCTCTCTCTCAAATATCTACTTATTCCAGTTCTCTCTCTCTCTCTCTCTCTCTGACAATCTAATAAGAAAGACTTGTTATAATTGCCATTTTATATAATCTAGGGCCACTCTATCCTTCTCCACTTACTGATCCACCAGAATATCTTTAAATTTCTACACTTGATCTTAGCCAAAAGGCAGAGAAGTGATCTTTAAATTTCTATAAGTATTTGTAAGGAGAGTTTAGTTAGAGGTGCATTGAATTAATCTGAGGAGCTTTTTCATCTTTTTAATCAAAGCATAATCTTTCCACCAATGGCCAGACTTGTGTTTGCCTATGTATTTCTTTGAAAAAGACACAAGCAAACAGTCCCACAGCATTGCAACACAGGGATACAATCAACTCCTTATAAATACATGTTTATCTGGTAGATACTTTTCTGTTCAAAATCCTGCTGCACATTTATATTTAGCTCTTACATTCAACTGGAATACATTTTCATTGGAAAATAGGACCCCTTTCCTGATTCTTCTCCACTCTATAAACTCAGGCCGTGCCTGTATCTCCGAGAGGTGTATGTGCTCTGTCAGGGAAGAAGGAACACTGCAGAATAGACTACAGGCCATTTTATCCTGCTTGCCCTTCTCTTCCTCCAATATTTTCCTAAATTCACTGTTCTTCAGGTCACTATGACCTACTTGCATAACATTAGTTATCTTTGCAAGATATGACCAGAAGTAGATTCTCTGACAAAGGCTCAAAAGCTAATAATTTTTGGGTGCAAAGTCACAGCTTATCTGCCAGCAGCAAATCTTTCATAGTTTTGCAATTGTCTCTCTTATCGGTAGAGATTATTAAAGGTTAGGTTTCTTCCTTCAAATGCCTGGGACCAATCTCTCTACTTGGAAATAATAGATGTTAAAAGCGCTACCAATAGACCCTGTGCTAATTAGAACCTTTGAGTGTTCAGTCTTCTAGAATGCTAAAAAGTCCCCTTAATTTATGTTGTTGGGTTTCCAAAGCAGGGGCACATTTGGTGAAAATAAATTATGGGCTAGTTCTGGAGAATTACTAAGTGACAGCCAAATAAACAATTATCCTCACTTGGTGTAGCCCTTCGGAGACCATGATTTAAGTGCACAGAACAATATGGGTAGAATAACAAGGACAGCCAAGTGACAAACATAACATCAAGATAAATCTGTACCATTCCCATGTAAAGTGTCACCAACATTTAAAAAAATCTCCTCCCTGATTTATCCGGCTTCAATAGTAAAATAATACAAAGCGATGTCTATAAACAGGAAGAGAGAAGTTGGTGGAGGTTGCTATTTGATTTCCTGGACTTTTCACCTGCAGGTCTACACTAACTTGCAAAACCAACCGTGCTAGCAAAACTCTCCTCTCTGAGCTTATTTGATAAATTCTACAGCTCTTCCATCCAGGAAAAGCTGGTTAATTGCAAGATAGATAATGAGCAAAATAGCCTGAAGTTCTATGGTTTAGAAGAGGGGAAAGGCTGATTAAACCCGCTTACCACATTGAGAAGTTTTGAAACACTGTGAGAAAAGTGACTTTTCTGGTTAACAGTACTCTTCTCCAGCTAGATGGAATGCTTTGCTATGCAAATAACCAGTCTGATCTCCGAGGAAGTGAAGGACTCTGGACAGTAAAAGGAACTCACCTTTTGGGGGTAAATTAACTCTTTTAAGGTACCATTGAAGAAATTACTGCTCCATGCCCTAAAAGTCCTCTTAGTGCCCTAAAACCTCAAAATCACCTGAGATTAGTTTGCTTCTTGGAGAGTCAGGCCTCATAAAGGGTGAGTCCCATTGGAAAAACATCTTTTGTCTGCCCTCCTTAAGGTACACAAAAGAAGCATGTGAAAATCACTCAGCAACTGGACATTTGTGTCTGACCCCAACCAACTGGAATCTGAAGGTTGAAAGTGTCAAGGTCAGTCTGAGCCTAGGAACCTAAATGTTTGAATAGGTGTCAATTTGGTAATTACTGCATTTAGACAATTCTGCTTCCCTTTCCCACCACTCTCAATGCCCAAGAAAACCAGTGCAAGTGTTGAGTGTGAAGTCCAGTGACGAGTGAGTGGATGAAATAGCCTCTTTGGCACGTTTCTCCCACTCTGGATCAGAGTTGGTGTTTTTCCAAGGAAGGAACATGTTCCTGAAATGACCAAAGCATGCAGATACAAGTCCTCCAATGTGCTCCATCAACCAAAACATCTGAGCCTGGGATGTCAGGATACTTAAAAGTACAATGGCACATTCTGTATGGTGCATAACCTCAAGTAATAGAATCTTAATAAAGTTTAGTCGTGATGCATACAGCCTTGAAATTATTGTCAGGATGCTTAAAATTGCCTGAGGGTGGCAATTTAAATTTTATATCCAGCCTACTTTCTCACAAGCAAGTAAAGGGGATCCCTATTAATATATGTATAAACCATACATTTAGGGTTTAAGATATGTTAAGGTTATAATACTGATCTGAAATTATGATAAACAGAACACAAAAGCTATATAAAAACATACTAATATGTGGATAAAGACTAGAAAGAAACAGAAAGCCCTAAGTAACTGATGATGAGGTTAGAATGATGAGGTTGTAAGTGAATTTGCTTCTCAGAAAGTTTTATTTTTTAATGTCATTTTACTAAAGACTATAACGAATAGAAGGACAGA